>NC_090442.1:375085092-375388122 GCF_031143425.1 Pleurodeles waltl
GCAAAATACCATTGTATTTTGTAGGTTTGCGCCGTTTTGCGTCACAAAGCGGCGCAAATGCGGCGCTAAAAAAAGTATAAATACGGGCCTTAATTTAGTTGATGTATTCACATTTTGGAATATTTATCACTTGAAGTTGTGATAATTTGAATTTTAACATGGAATTCAGACATTGATACTCTATACATTTGGAGAAAGATATAGAAAGAATATTGTGGAATCTCGTGTTTTTAATATTTAATGTATATGTTACTTTTTGTAGTGGAGCCAGTGTCCTTCGACTGTCCTGAAGAGGCCCCAAGTTTAAAGGCCGAAACTCGTCGACACTATTCTTGCGGGATCAAGGGCGTGTAAATAATGAACAGAGAGTTTAAATAATTCATAAGCACTAGATAAATACCCTAAAAGATTTTTAGGTGTTTGCAGCTGAGTGCTAACCCCTTGGTCATCCTTAGTAGACAGGATCACAATGAGAATTGTACCAGAGTGACCTGTATGAGTTATTTCGTTGGGCATTTCCCATTTTTATGTATTGTTTGTGTTTAGTTGTAAGTAATTGTATAGTACACTTTATGTAATAGTTTTTTTATTTGACTTGTTACAATTGGAGGTTGTTTTATATATGTTCTCATGATGAGGTATACATTGCTATTTTGTAAATAAATGAATAAACATATTTGGGAAAGTAATTGACCCTACTAACCAAAAGTGAATTTATTGGTTGGTTGAATTAATGTTTAGATTTGTTCCTGCCTGCTATATATATTTTTTGTGAATATGCTTGGGATAGGCGGAGGTACAGGGGTTTGGGTCTGGGTGGAGGAAGTTGGAGGAGGGAGGCTGGACACAGGGACAATGGCTGCCATCAGGGCTGAGGCCAGAGTCTGAAAAGCTCACTTTTGGGCTGCCTGAACAGAATAAATGTCCTCAAGGTATGCATTTGTCTGTTGCAACTGCCTCTCTACACCCTGGATGGCATTCAGAATGGTAGACTGCCCAACAGTGAGGGATCTCAGGAGGTCAATGGGCTCCTCACTGAGGGCAGCAGGGCCGACAGGGTCAGGGACTGAGGTGCCTGGGGCGAAGGAGATGCCCACCCTCCTGGGTGAGCGCCCACGGGGCACACGCTGAGGGGCTGCTGGGATGGCGGTACTGGTAGGGGGGTGGTGGCTGTACCTGTAGATGCGGGGGGCACAGAGGGGCCCGTCACCACAAGGGAGCTCCCATCTGAGAAGGAGTCTGTGTCGCTGGTCTCAGCTCCTGTCCCCGCCATGGAGCTCCCCTCGCCCTCCGTCCCACTGGTGGCTTCAGACTCCGTTGTCTGGCCCTCCAGGGCCATGTGGGATGCAGCTCCCTCCTGCTCCGGTGCCACTGCTTCTCCGCCTGATGATGCTATTGCACACAACAACAGGGAGACCAAAAAAAGGGGGGGAAAGACAGAAGAAAGACATGTTGAGTGCATGCAATACCGCTACCGTTGGCAGACACTACAGACACAGAAGACCTCTGCACAATGCCGTGCACTTAGAGTTCCCTAATTAATCACAGGGGCATGGGGTACAAGGCCTATGCCGATTGCTGCACACATGGAAGTCACACGAGCCTGACTAGGTGTAGTTGCCTCTGAACACTGATGGGGTGGGGTGCCACATGGCCTGCCTTACGAAGGGACCTTGCCAACTAAACTCGCCCTGGCCTAGGGGAACCTACAGCCCACCTCCCCCACCCAAACACCCCGTAATGCGCGCTGAAGCAGCTGAATGAGAGTGTACTTACCCCCTTGTGGCTGCTGTGATGCCCTTAAGTGCCCATCAAACTCCGGATACGCCACCACCATGATCCTGAACATCAGGGGGGTCATGGTGCGATGGGCACCCCTCCCACGTTGGGAGGCCATCCCCAGCTGGGCCTCCGCCGTCTTCTTGCTCCAGCAGCGAACGTCTTCCCATCTTTTCCGGCAGTGGGTACTTCGTCTGTGGTGGACCCCCAGGGTCCGGACTTCCTTGGCAATGGGGTGCCAAATATCCTTCTTCTGGTGGGCGCTGACCTAGAGGAATGGTACAGGGGAAAAGGAGAAGATATAACCGTCAGGACCGTCACAGTCATTGGCCCAGGTTCCTACTTTTGCCATGACGCACATGCACTCACTGGTGTTTCATGCACGCCTCATTCTCTCCCCCATCTTCCATCCACACCACTCCATACAGGCATTGCCCATACAGCATGCTCACAGTGCACTTACCTGTTTGTCTGGAGGACCGTAAAGTTGTGTGTACTGGGGAGGACCCCATCCACTAGTTTCTCCAACTCCTCCATGATGAAGGCAGGGGCCCTTTCCCCAGACACATGAGCCATTGTCTCTTCCAGACTGAGGTCACAGCAGCACTTGCAGTGTAGGTCCTCACCTGTCGAAGATCAGGTATCAAGTGAGTGAACAGACAGAAAATGGCGGTCACGTCCGCGGCGGTGCGTGCCATCACCGCCGGTGTACATCGTCATTGGCTCCTGGGACCCATAGGGTCCAAAGTTAACCATTGCAGGATTGCGCAGCGGTCTTCGACCGCCTACCGCGACGGTGTACAATGCCAGCGCAGGTTCCTCATATCCCCTTGTCCCACATTACAGGTCAGGCAGCCGCCATTTCAGGGGGCCACATGGCATTCATTTTAAATGCGTCACACATATCTAGGCCTTGCATACACATTACGACAGGGACATAGCGGACTGAAAAACTTGTGCAATAAAGTAGTGTTTTCGTACCTCAGTGTTGGCTGACCCTCTGCTCGCTGTTCTCGTCCATAGGGCACGTCCGCTGGGGCAGGTGAGGAGGTGGCGGCATCCTCCGGTGTACAGACCGCTGGTGGACCTGTGCCACAATCCTGGAACTGTGTGCCCAGTTGGAGCCGGACCTGATGTCAGCTATCCGCCATCCCACACCTACCCCTAGTGCAGGTGCTGTTAGTACTCCATTGCCTGACAAGTGGGTCTTTTCAGACGACAGTGGCCATAGCATCAGGGATGTCCCAGCCTATGTTTTCCAATGTGTTGTACAGAGTGTTGTCTGCCCTGCTGAAACACATGCGCAGCTACATCGTTTTCCCTCAGGTGGAGGATTTGCCAACAGTGAAAGGTGACTTCTATGCCCTGGGACATATCCCCAACATCAAAGGTGCCATTGATGGGACACATGTGGCCTTGGTCCCCCCACAGGAGTGAACAGGTGTACAAAAACCAGAAGAGTTACGATTCGATGAATGTGCAGATGGTGTGTTTGTCCGACCAGTACATCTCCCATGTGAACGCCAAGTTTCCGGGATCAGTGCATGACGCTTACATTCTGAGGAATAACAGCATCCCTTATGTGATGGGGCAACTCCGGAGGCACCGTGTGTGGCTATTAGGTGAGGACATGGACCCTATACAGTGCGACTAGGTGTCTGGGTTTGGGGTTGTCCCTAAGGGTTAGTGTGGGTCTAACAGTTGTCCCTCGACATTTGCAGGTTACTCTGGCTACCCCAACCTGTCATGGCTACTGACCCCTGTGAGAACTCCCAGGACAAGGGCAGAGGAATGCTACAATGAGGCACATGGGCGAGCTAGGAGCATTATAGAGAGGACCTTCGGCCTCCTGAAGGCCAGGTTCAGGTGCCTCCATATGATAGGTGGTTCCCTATTCTACTCACAAAAGAAGGTGTGCCAGATCATCGTGGCCTGCTGTATGCTTCACAACTTGGCTTTGCGACGACAGGTGCCTTTTCTGCAGGAGGATGGTCCAGATGGAGGTCTTGTGGCAGTTGTGGAGCCTGTGGACAGTTAAGACGAGGAAGCAGAAGAAGAGGATATCGACAACAGAAACACAGTGATTCATCAATACTTCCAGTGAGACACAGGTAAGAGACATCACTGCCTGCTACATCTTATACACCTGTTCTACCTCTAATCTGTCTGTCTCTTTCACCCAGTGTATGGACCCTGAGTTGTCACTTTCCCTTTCGATTTCACAGATGTGGGTCCCACTGTGTGACTTCTGCTTTGTTTCCTAATGGAATAGAGCTGTGTGACATAGGTATGTTGACAATACAATGGATATATCATTTTTGCTCAGTTATTGCAAATACACATTTTCGAAAGCACAGACTGACTCCAGATAGTTTTGTGATTTAAGGGTGTTTATTTAAGTGCTAAATAGTGGAGGGGTTGTAAAATGGTCAGGGGTGATGGTGGAGGAATGTCCATGGCAGAGTCCAGTCTATTAGTCTCACAGGTGCATTGTCCAAAAGGGCTGGGGCAGTTTAAGGATCGACAGGGTGACAAAGTGGGACAGAAGGATGACAATCAGGGTGGTCTCATTTCTTGGCAGGGGTCTTGGCATTGTTCTCTGTCTTTGTCCTGGATCTCAGGGACCGCTTGCGGGGTGGTTCTCCATCTGCAGGGGGTGGGGTGCTGGTGTCGTGGTCCTGTGGCTGTGCCTCCTGTCCACTAGCACCGGCAGAGGTGGTGGGCAGTTCATCGTCCAGGCTAGTGTCAGGGGCCCCTTGTTGTGCCACAGTGTCCCTCCTGGTGTTGACGAGTTCCTTCAGCACCCCTACAATGGTGCCCAGAGTGGAATTTATGGCTTTGAGTTCCTCCCTGAACTCCAAATACTGTTCCTCCTGCAGCCGCTGGGTCTCCTGAAACTTGGCCAGTACCGTTGCCATTGTCTCCTGGGAATGGTGGTAGGCCCCCATGATGTTGGAGAGGGCCTCGTGGAGAGTGGGTTCCCTTGGCCTGTCCTCCCCTGTCGCACAGCAGCCCTCCCAGTTCCACTGTGTTCCTGTGCCTCTGTCCCCTGAACCGTGTACCCACTGCCACTGCCCCCAGGTCCCTGCTGTTGTTGAGTTGGTAGGTTAGCCTGGGTTCCCTGTAGTGGTGGACACACTGCTGCTTGACGTGTCCTGGGGACAGATGTATGGGCCCGCTGGGTGGGTGCTGTGCTGGTGTTTCCAGAGGGGGAAGGCTCTGTTGTGGCTTGTGCCAGTGTGAAGGCAACCGACTTTCCCGAGGTCCCAGGTGGGCCAGGCTGGTCATCTAGATCCAGTTGGACAGAGCTTCTGTCATCACTGTGGGCCTCTTCTGTGGGTGGAGTGGACATGTGTGGACACTCCTGTCCGGTGACGTTGGGTAGGGGTCCTGCAGGGGTGTAAAGGCATGATTATTGCATCTGTGTGTGCCAAGGTGTGCAATGGGTGGGTCACCCCATACCCCAGTGCTTGCATTCTTGTGTAGGACCTTGTGTGATAATTGTTTAGGGGTGTGTGTGGGTATGTGCAGTGGCCATGCATTGGTGATGGGTGTCCATGCTTTGTTGGTGCATGCAGGGCTTGGTGTTGGGATGGGTGGGTTGTGATAGAGGGACATGTGTGAGGAGTTGGAGTGATGGGGTGAGGGTGAGGGTGGGGGTATGTGATAGCATGCAGGTAGGGTGGGGGATGAAGTAGTAAAAGATTTGACTTACCAGAGTCCATTCCTCCAGTTACTCCTGCGAGGCCCTCAGGATGCAGTATAGCCAAGACTTGCTCCTCCAATGTTGTTAGTTCTGGGGAGGAGGTGGGGGTCCGCCGCCAGTCCTCTGAACTGCAATCTGGTGTCTTGAGACCACGGAACGCACCTTCTTCCTTAGGTCGTTCCACCTCTTCCTGATGTCATCCCTAGTTCCTGGGTGCTGTCCCACTGCGTTGACCCTGTCCACGATTCTGCGCCATAGCTCCATCTTCCTAGCTATGGTGGTGTGCTGCACCTGTGATCCGAATAGCTGTGGCTCTACCCGGATGATTTCCTCCACCATGACCCTGAGCTCCTCCTCAGAAAACCTGGGGTGTCTTTGCGGTGCCATGGGGTGGTGTGGGTGATGTGTGAGGTGGTGTGTGTTGTGATGTGTGGGGTGATGGTTAGGGGTGTGTGGTGTTTTGTGCGTAGATGTGTATGTGTGATGGTGTTGTGTGCCTCTGTATGGTGGGGTTGTCTTTGTTGTGCAGTATCTCTGGCCTTCGTCTAAATTTCTGGTCGTAAGGGTTTGTGGGTGATGTGGGTGTGTGTTTTATAGTGGTGTGAGTGTGTGGGAGTGGTGTCTGTATGTGTATTAGGTGTGTGTATTTGGAATTGTCCAATGTGGTTGTGTTTTGTAAATGTGTGTGTATTTTGAGCACGGCGGTGTGTTCCGCCAATGGAATACCGCGGTTGAAAGACCGTCCCGTGGATTAGCGGGTTGTGATAGTGTGGGCGTATTAATGTTGGCGTGACGGTGGAAGTTTTGTTATTGGCAGTTTATCACTGACCTTTGGTGTGGCGGACTTGTGTGGGTGTCTGGATTTTGGCAGATTCCGAACTGTGGGTCGTAATAGCTGTGGCGGAATTCCACTGCTGCGGCGGTGTGTTGGCGGTCTTCTGCACGGCGGTAAGTGGCATTTACCACTAATGTTGTAATGACCCCCAATATGTTGATGAGGAAGGTTAAGGTATCATCAGGAAAAAAAATTGTGATAATGATACAAAGCATCAGGAACAGATATTATAATAGAGATACACAGCTTCAGTTATGTCAGTGTTATGTGCTAGGGGAAATTTTGCATGAATCAAAAAGTTAACCCAGCCATATCAACCACTGATATGGCTTTTTGTGCAATAACCTGTAACAAGCTTGCATGTATGATGCAATGTACAGCATACACACAAAGTGGGAAGACATTTTAAACTATGCCTGAACAAATAGTACAGATGTACAAATAACTAGTTGCAAAATACTGGTTACAGATAGTGACCAGTATTTTTGTGACCCATAATGAATGAGATGAACTGCTGAAGTGACCTTTGTACAAATAGGATAGTTTGAAAAATTCAGGTTCATAGTGGATCACAAATAATGATCTGCCTCCATAATACTGATGAGATAGGTCAAAAATTGCTACTCACTACTATTGGAGGCCAGCACGTAGATGGTGGTTTGCTGGGGCCAGCTGACTACCATAATGGTGAACACTTTTAAATAAAGCAAACATTTTTATGTAAATGCAGCCTGGGTTTCTTAAGGTAAACAGAGCTGTGTGTAAAAAGTAAAGCTTTTTATTTAGTTGGTTGGTTGGTTGCTGGCAGTGGTCCAGTGGATGACTGTCTATTCCCCTAATAAAACGTTTTATTTAATCACAAAGGGAAAGGAGTCTTTTGCTTTTTGAGAATGGGTTAACACCTTTTTGGGGTCTCTGCAACTTTTCAATGCCCTTTCCAGATACCAAATCAGTATATATTTGCAATTCCATTCTAAGAGTCAAAGATCTTTTCTGACTCCTAAGATCGGAATAATATATCCGGAAAAGTATGTTAACAGTTGCAGACACTGGGCCCAGTGTTTTATGCTGGAAGGGTGTCCTCCCACTACAAAATCTAAGCGAGACATCACACACACATCTTTCCACTATGGTTTACAGGTGTGTGCATGGCACTAGGCTGCAAGAAAGTGATCCTGCGCAGGGAATGACAGCTGCAGTATACACTTATGAGAGAATAAAGGACCCAAGCAGAACGTCCTGTCAAGACATAAAGCACGAAGGGACAGATTTACAGGAAAATGGCACAACGTGGTGCTGTGCCAAAATTTGCAGTGCCGCACTGCATCACTTTAGGAACGCAGGAATGTGCTGTATTTTCTAAAATATGGCGCACCCCTGTGTTTCCCCTTGCACCGGTGCTAAATTTAGCTGCCCGAGCCAATGCAGGCATCCTTGTACCTTAGTGCAAGGGTGCCTGCGCTGAGGGGAATGATTATTTAAGAGGGGGAAAGTGTCCCTTACTGCACATAAACAATCTATAATGGCGATTTGGCACTTCTATGTGTGCTGCAGAATGCAAATTGTCATTTTTGAATGATTGTTTATGTGCAGGAAAGAACACCTTCCTGCACATAAACATTCATTCATGGCCCTTTGTTCTTTCTATGTGTGCTGGAGAATACAACACACATGAAAAAGCAAAAACGAGGAAGAATTAAAGTATTCCTCCTCGTTGTGCAATGCTAACGTCACCCCTGGGTTGGTGGTCATTTTTGCCACTAACACAGATTTACCTCTTCTTGTAAATCTGGGGCAGCATCACAAGCAATGGATGTTGTGGTGGAACGACCGCTGCAACACCCATTGCACATCCCCCTGATGAAGAAAACTGAGTCAGAGGGGGCCATATTTACAAAGCGGTGTTAAGCCACCAAAAGTGGCTTAGAGCTGCCTTGTAAATGTGACTCTAGGGTCTTATAAATCTGGCCCCAAAGGTGAAAGGGTCACATTGAACAGTAACTGTTTTAGGTAACCTAATTGATCTACAGGTATCCAGAAAGATTTAGATAGGTCACCTTACGCACATTTGGTGGTTTAAATGACAGCAGCAGCGCCATATCTGAGGAGATATGGCGCTGTCCTTCTCTCTCTCTTTCACGCAATGCAGCACAAGTTTGGGTGCTGAGCTGAGAAGCATCAAAAAACAGTAAACGTAGCCCATGATTTACCATCATGCTCTAAAAATGAATGAAAGCAGTCGTTATCCACGGCGTCCTTTCGTGCCGAAAGGCTCCGTGACCGACAACATATTGTACTCTGCTCAACGTGTTAAGAAGAAGTTTCATTTGAGTAAGCCTGAATGATTTTTACTCGAGCGCCTCCCTGACAATTATTAGACGTGGGCGAATTTTACCCGCGTACAGTCGCTATTTACAGCTGATAAAGCTGAGCTGACATTTCTAGGATTTCCCGCTGTGTTGCAGAATGTCGTGTTTACTCTGCGTTGCCATTTGATAGCGGCGGGCCGTGCTCGCCGAGAGCGCTCAGGTCCCTGCAGGATCATTGGTTCACGGGATTAGCATAAACTCATTTCCAAAGGAGATGGCGTTGGTGCTTATTCCTCTGACCAATTTATAAAGATTTCTTCGCATTCCTTTACAAGAGCTCAAACCAATTTAGAAGCATCGAGGACGATTATAATAATACAAACATGGGAACTTAAAGCGTTCAGCTCCCTCGTCAAAATAGTTTCCAGGCAGGAGAACGGTAGACACTACGAGTAAAAGAGCTCAATAATTTTAAAATGATTTTTAATCACAATATCATTTTACCCATATAATTCAAATTGACGCCACGATTGAAATGAATGCACCCTTTTAAATGAGCGATAGTTACACCTTTGATGTAAAGATTGGGGTATAGCTTTGGATTTTCGCTGCCATATGGGCACACATTTCTATTATTTGTCCTAATGAATGGTAATCTTAAAAAATAATACTCATCAAACAGGCCTTTTAATCCTGATGTCGTGCACCTGACCTACTAAGAATCCTGAGTAACCGGTCCAAGTACCCTACCTGCACTTCACTTTCAGTGGTAGCCTGGGAGGAGCAGCCCAAAGCTTCTCAGGGGTAGAAGGCAGACACAGCGGTTGAACACAGGCTTACAAATCAAAATACGTTTAGTAGCAGCAAAAAATTATTGACTCGTCAAATACTCACTTTTAGGAATAAAGGAGTATTTACATTCCAAAACAAAGAAAAGTACAGCATTGGACTTTGCAAGGAGGCAAACAGTGGGCCTCCAGGTTCCAGGGCCAGGGAGCCTTGGATTCCTTGGTAACAGTCCCCTGACCCATCTGGGAGATGGGTAGGCCTTAGTCTCTCAACTGGGTCACAGACAGAAGTCTTGCAGAGCTTGTCCTCAAACAACCCAACTGGCTGCTTGAAAGTTGATAGTTTGGTGGCCTCACCCTCCCCTAATTATAGTCCATTTCCAAACACCAAAAGTGATTTAGAGTCTGAGTGTGTTGGCAGCCGGCTCTCTATATAGTGCACTAAAATAAAGCACACTGTGCCGAGAGTCCAGTGGATCTCCAATTGGTATTGCAGAGGCAAAAGTAGATAGGACTAATGTTCTATTTGTGGTAGTGTGAGCGAGCAATTAGGCTTATCAGAGGGTAGTGCTAAGAATTTGGTGTAGTCACAGAGGCAATAAAGGAGGCACACACTCAAAGAATAAATCAGTGACCAATTTAGAAAAATAATTATTTTTAAATATGTTTCAAACCCAAGAACTTCGTAATCAGGTAAGTAGACTGTTAAGCATAAAGATAGTTTCAAAAATAGAAACAGTGCAATTTTCAGAGTTCTCAATGTTATGCAATTGAGGAAAAACAATGATCAGCAAACACAGGGTTAACAATGACTTACAAAGCCAATCTCAAGGAGTTAAAGTAAGTACTGGGCACTGATCAGAACCACACCAACAGGTCATACTAGGCAGCCGGAGGCAGGGGTGCAGTAAGGCATCAGGTGCACAGTGGTTTTCTATGGGAATTTGGTCCTCACGAAGACAGGCTGCAGGCTCTGGCTAGGAAGCCAGTCAGGGATGAGAAGCAGGTAGGTTGAAGACTTGAGATGTCCGGGAAGGTAGGTGCACCCTTGGTTCTTGTCTCCAGGGACCAGCGGTGACGTCCGGGGTCATGAGTGTTGAGGCTACAGGCGTCATCGGAGAGTCCAGCAGGTGGTCAACCAAGGTGGACTCGAGCTCAGGGGTTGAGGGGGACATCGTTATCACTGGTGGCCCTCCTCAGTTGGCATCGGGGGTGACGGATGCAGTGGTTGCTGTAGGTGTCGGGGTTTCTCTTACCACCAGGCTGTGGGAAAGGAGGCCTGCGTGCTGGGGCTGCAGACAACTTGGATGAGTCCAGGAGGGGTGACACTCAGGTGGCCTGGGCTCAGGACTGCTGGAGAGCCCTGCAGACACCGCTGGTGTATTCTCACTATGTTGAGGTAATCGGGTGCAGAGGTCACTTTAGGTGTTGGGTCTCCAACATGCAGAGTCCTTGTTGGATACTTTGTTGCTGAGCAGGTCCGCTGGTCACAGGAGTCTGAAGCTTTTTAGAAAGCAGGCAGGCAGGCTTCCTGGGCTTCTTGAAGCTGCAGCTACAAAACATTTCTTTTTGTGCAGAGTCCGTTTAGGTCAGCAGGCAGTCTGGGGTGGTTGGCACTGGGTCAGCTGCTTCCTCTTCCTTTTCTGTCGGGGTGACTCTTCTTTGTCCTTCTTCATAGGTAGTCATGATCTAAGTTTTAGGGTTGAGGGGTGCCACCTAAATACTCAATTTAGGGGCATTACGGGGAGTGCCAAGAGGTAGCCAATGGGCTGACAACCTTTGGGGTGAATACACTCTTCTTATGACCACTTCCACTAGGAAGTGGGCATAACCCTAACCCTAGTGGCCTAATTCCTTCCAAACAGGATGGAGGAATATGGAAAGTAGTGTCCATTTTAGCTCGTCCACCATAGGGGTGGGGCTGGCATGAAGTGGGCACTCCTCCTATTTTAACAAATGTTCCTGCCTATTCGCCACCAAAAGTGGGGTCAGGATAGGGGGGTTGGTCCTCTCCACCTTGTGGAGAGACCTGGGTTGCATTTCAAAGGTGTCAAGGCCTATGAAGCTCCTTGCCCTGGATTGTCCATCCTACTTTGGATGAGGTGTTATCACTGGTGCCTAGATCGGGCCTTTGGTCTGGGCCTCCGAGAGCGTAGGCTCTCACTTCAGGGTCCCACAACTGAGTCTAGGGTGGCTGAACTGGTTTGGACCAGTCAGTGAACACACTAGTAGCTTGGTTGGTCTTCAGGGGGCACCTCTAAGGTGCCCTCTAGGTGCATTTTTTAATAAGTCCATCACTGGTGTCAGTGAGGGTTTATTATTTTGAGATGTTCCATACCAAACATCCCAGGATTAAGAAAAGCCATCATGTAGCTGGGGAACTCATAATGACCAGTGTCCAGCATGTGCACTTGAAATGGCTTCCTCATGCACTTACTGTGTCTTAGAACCAACAGACACATAGCAAGGGCATATTTCATCATGCAGATATGCCCTCACATGTAATATAATGCACCCTGCCTTAGGGCTGGGAGGCCCACTAGAGGGGTGACTTACATATATTGCATGCAGTGTTAGGGGATTTGGCACACATGGGTATGTGACAGGTTGTGTTTTCAATTTGGACTGCACCAACACACACAGTGTCCAGTGGCAGCACTTGTACAAGTTTGGTGAAGGGTCTCTGAGGGTTACACAATTGGTGCTGTAGCCCTCAGAAACTTTCCTTAATACCCCCGTCCCTCTGTACCAGGAGTACCATTTACTAGGGACTTACATTGGTAGCTAAAGAATTTGGCAATCGTGCAAAACAACTGAGCACTGTTGGGGAAAGAGATTAGCTACTGGGGACCTGGTTTGCAGGGACCCAGTGCACTAATAGTCAAAATCACACCAGAAAGCAAAGAGTGGGGGTTGGCCGTGTCAAAAGAGGCACTTTCCAACAGAGTCTTTGAAGTTTATGTTGGGGGGTCTGATTCCTTTTAAAGTTCCCTATCCTCTACCCTGTCCTTCCACCTGAAAGCAGTCTATCATTGCAAGAGTGGCTCAAAAAATCTGACATTCCCACAACAGAGGTCATGGGAGTAACTAGAGGTTCACCTTGATGTCAACTATAAATATGTGTGCAGAAAGAACAGATGATGGATGGAATGCAGAACAATGCAAACATTCACTCACTGACACAATGATCTGGGTTTAATCCATAGTTTTTCTGGCCACCGCACCACCCCAGGTTGTTATCAACCATATGCAAACAGTCTTGACCTTGCTCCTCACAGGAACAGTCCAGCCCGAACTGCAAATCCAGGTCCTTCCTGGACTGAAAGAAGCATCCTGGGATCAGTTTCAGGGTATCACCCCTCATCAGCCAGCAAACCCACAAACACAGGACGATCAGGGAGCTGGGGTCAGTGGCAGTGGGCACACGGTTTAGGGGACAGAAGCACAGGACAACAGGGAAGCTGGGAGGACTGCTGTGCGACAGGGGAGGACAGGCCCAGGGAACCGACTCTCCAGGAGACACTCACCAACATCCTGGGAGCATACCACCATTCCCAGGAGACCACATGCCAGATACTGGCCAAGTTGCAGGAGACCCAGCGGCTGCAGGAGGGGCAGTACCTGGAGATCAGGGAGGACCTGAGGGACATCCACACCACCCTGGTCACCACTGCAGGGGTGCTGACAGACAAGGCCAACACCATGAGGGAGGCAGTGGCACACGAACGGGCCCCTGACACTAGCCACACCGATGAACAGCCTTCCACCTCTGCTGACGCTACTGGATAGGAGGCCCCGCCACAGGAACAACAGGCCACCAGCACCTCATCCCCTGAAAAAGGAGAACCACCCCACAAATGGTCCCTGCGATCCAGGCAGAAGCCAGAGAACATTGCCAAGACCCCTGCCAAGAAATAAGACTCTCCTGATTGTCACCCTTGTGTCCCACTCTGTCACCCTGACCACCTTGAACGTCCTATGCCCCCTTGGACAATGCACCTGTGATACCAATAGACTAGACTCTCCTCCACCATCACCCAAGCCTGTTGCACATCCCCATTTACTTCTCAGCACTGAAATAAACACCCTTGGAAAAAACAAGTTTGGAGTATGTCAAATGATTTAAAGATGTAGTTGTTTAACAATCTGTAGACATTGCAAATAGACTGTACAGTGACATACATAGTTATGACCTGTAATGAGCTGCAGTCAACACACCAGGAGCCACAGGAGGGCACAAATATCTGCAAATAGACACATTAAAGGGTACAATAAGTGACCTTTGTAGTGGGAACAGAAGCCAGTCAGAGAAAATTCACTTCACAAAACAGCAATGGAAGCTGAGGTTAGTGTATTACCTGTGTGTGACTGGAAGTACTGTTGTATTTTAGTTGTTCTATTGTCCACATCCTCTTCCTCTGCCTCCTCGTCATCACTGTGCACAGGCTCCAAGGCTGCCACACAACCATCTCCAGCCTCATCCTCCTGCAGAAAAGGCACCTGGCGTCTCAAGGCTAGGTTGTGCAACATGCAACATGCAACAATGATCTGGCAGACCTTCTTGGGAGAATAGCACAGGGATCCACCAGTCAGATGAAGGCACCTGAACCTGGCCTTCAGGAGGCAAAATGTGCGTTCAATGACCCTCCTTGTTCACCCATGTACCTCACTGTAACGACCTCTGCCCTTGTCCTGGCATTCCTCAATGGGGTCAGTAGCCATGAGAGGTTGTAATAACCAGAGTCACCTGCAAATATTGAGGGATAACTGTTAGCCAGACACTCAACCTTAGGGCCAACCCCACACCCATATACCAACATAGACTGGGTGGGGACCATGGGCTCACCTATTAGCCACAGCCGGTGCCTCTGGAGTTGAAGCATCATATATGGGATGCTGCTATTCCTCAGGATATAGGCATCATGCACAGACCCATGATACTTTGCTTTCACATGGGAGATATACGGGTCCGCCATGCACACTATCTGCACATTCATCGAGTGAAAGCTCTATTGATTTCTGTACACCTGTTCATTTCTCTGGGGGTGGGCAAAGGCAATATGTGTACCATCAATAGCACCAATAATGTTGGGGATATGTCCCATTGCATAGAAGTCAGCCTTCACTGTGGCCAAATCCTCCACCTGGGGGAAAACTTTGTAGCTGCGCATGTGTTTTATCAGGGCACACAACACTCTGGTCAGCACTATTGAGAACATTGGCTGTGACATCCCTGCTGCCATGGCCACTGTCACTTGGAAGGAGCAACTTGCCAAGAAATGGAGCACTGATAGGACTTGCGCAAGAGGGGGGATCCAAGTGGGGTGACGGATAGCTGAGATCAGGTCTGGCTCTAATTGGGAACACAGCTTTTGGATTTTGGCCCTATCAAGTCCGTAGGTGAGGATAATGTGCCTGTCCTCCATTGTTGCAGGTCCACCAGGGGTCTGTATAAGGGGGTATGTCTCCATCTCCTATTCATCCTCAGTGGTTGAACTCTAGGGTGAAAAACGGTGAGCAGATGTTCATATTCAAACATATCCTCAGAGTAAAATGCCTTGCATGTTGTGACAGAAACAGTATGTTAACGTCTAGTCCCGTAAATGTGCCTATGTCTGCTGTGACGCAGTTAGGTGCCATGGCCTGTTCCCCCCTGAAATGGCGGCCGCCTGACCTGTGTGGAGCGACAAGTGAAAAATAGGTAATTCTGCTGACGTTGTGCGCCGTTGCGGGAGGCGGTCAAGGACCGCTGTGTAACACCTCATTGGTTATCATTGGGCCCTATGGGTTCCAGTTGCCAATGGTGATGTACACTGGTGGTGACAATACGCACCACCGCGGACGTGACCACCATTTTCTATCTGTTCACTCACTTGCTACCTGACCTTCAACAGGAGAGGACCTACACTGCATGTGCTGCTGTGACCTGTGTCTGGAAGCGACCATGGCTCGAGTGTCTGGGGAAAGGGCCCCGGCCCTCACTTCAGAGGAGTTGGAGAGACTAGTGGATGGGGTCTTACCCCAGTACTGTTTACTGTATGGTTCTCCAGACCAGCAGGTGAGTACACTGTGAGCACGACGCATGGGGCATGAATGCATGGAGTGCTGTGTGTGTAAGCCTCGTGTAAGGAGGGGGTGGCTGAGGGGTCCTGGGCAGAGTGCTGCATGTATGGAGGTTAATGTCTGTGCATAAGGGGATGGGAGGGATATGGTGGGCCATGAGTGTAACAGGCCGGACGGTATGGCTGATCCCATTTCCTATGTATCATTGTCTGCAGGTCAGTGTCCATCAGAAAAAGGGTATTTGGCGTGCCATCGACAAGAATGTGTGGACCCTGGGGGTCTTTGACAGGCAGAGCACCCACTGTCGCAAACAGTGGGAGGACCTGTGCCGCTGGACAAGGAACACAACAGAGGCCCGGCTGGGGATGGCCTCCCAACGAGGACCATCGAACCCTGACCCCCCTGATGTTTGGCATCCTGGCGGTGGCCTATCCAAAGTTTGATGGGCGCTTGAAGGCATCACAGCAGCCACAAGGGGGTGAGTACAGTTTCAGAATCAGAAAAATGTGCGTGATAAGGTGTCATCTGGGTGGGGGATGTGGACCTATGGTTGTCCCCAGGCCAGGACGAACATGGCAGGGTAGGTTCCATGTTGGACAGGGTCTGATGCACTTCAGTCCCAAATATGCTAGTGGGCATCTACTACTGGGCAGGGTCCTGTGGGTTTCAGATGTGCTGCTATTGGCATTAGGCATTATACTCTATGGCCTGGTGACTAGCATTGTATCTGGTAGTGCATGGCCTAGTGCATAGGGCTGTTCCCTGTGTGTTGTGTACGCCAGCGGTGGTGTTGTTGCTGCCATTCACCAAGTGTACCCACTGTCTCCCCCCACACTTTTTGTTTTGTCACCCTGTCCTTGTGCGCATTAGCATCATCTGGCAGAGGAGCAGAGGCACTGGCGACAGAGGGAGCTGCATCCCACATGGCCCATGAGGCCGAATCCACCGACGGTGAGGGCACCAGTGGGACGGAGGGTGAGGGGAGCACCATGGCAGAGACTGGAGGGGACAGTTCGGACAGCGGCACCTCCTCCGATGGAAGCTCCCTGGTGGTGGCGGACACCTCTGTGGCCACCCCAACTACAGGTACAGCCGCCACCTTCCTTGCCAGCACCGCCCTCCCAGCAGCCCCTCAGCGTGTTTCCCGTGCCTACTCACCCAGGAGGGTGGGCATCTCCTTCGCCCCAGGCATCTCAGGCCCTTCCCCAGTCAGCCCTGCTGCCCTCAGTGAGGAGTCTATTGACCTCCTGCGATGCATCTCTGTTGGGCAGTCAACCATACTGAATGCCATCAACAAATAAGTACATTCCTGGAGGGCATTCACTCTGGCGTGGAGGCCCAACAGAGATCATTCCAGGCTCTGGCCAACTCCCTGATGGCAGCCATTTTCCCTGTCTCTAGCCTCCCCCTCCAACTTCCTCTGCCCAGTCCCATTCACCTCAACCCCAGCCTATCTCAAGCACACCATCAGACCAGCATGCACCCAAATCAGCACACAGAAGGCAAACACAAGCACTACACTTCATCCCACAGCCACACACACAAGCGCCATCCAGATGCAGACACACCGACATTCACTGCCTCTACTGTGTCCCCCTCCTCCTTGTCGCCCACCTCCCTCCCAGTAGCATCTCCACTCACACCTGCATGCACCACATCCTCATCCACTACCCCCATCACCACATGCCTATCAGTACACGCCCCTCACCGGCAGTCACCACCCCCACAACCATGCACACGTCCACTGTGTCCGCCCCCACTGTGTCTGTGCCACCTCCTCCGAAAGTACACAAACACAAGCACTCAGGCACCCAACAGCCATTCACCTCATGACAGCATCCAGCCCTTGCACCTGCACCCAAACACAGGAGATACCTCCTACCACCACTCCCTCTTCCTCCACTCCCAAACCTTCACCTTCTTCCAGCCCCAGTGTCACTAAAAATCTTTTCCTCTCCACCCTAGACCTATTCCCTGCCCCTCCCCCATCCTTCACTTCGGGCCAGGGTGGTAAGAACCCAGGCTAGCACCTCAGCCACCCAGTCCACGGCTACTGTCATTTCTGCAGCCACTGCAGTTGTGAGAGGCTCCGATAAGACACCGGCCCACACAGCCAGTGCCTGCACCAGCTGCCAAGAGCAAAAAAGGAGCACCAGCTGGCAAAGCCAAAAAGGGAGCACTATCGGACAAAGGCAAGGAGGCACCACCAGCTGGCAAAGGCAAGGAGGCACCACCTGCTGCCACAAGCAAGGAGGCACCACCAGCTGGCAAAAGCAAGGAGGCACCACCAGCTGGCAAAGGCAAGGAGGCACCACCTGCTGCCAAAAGCAAGGAGGCACCACCAGCTGGCAAAAGCAAGTAAGCAACACCAGCTGGCAAAGGCAAAAAGTAGCCACCACCTGCCAAGGGCAGTGAAGGGACCACCAGCTGCCAAGGGCAATGAGAAAGGTACAGACGCCACAGGCA
Source organism: Pleurodeles waltl (assembly GCF_031143425.1). NCBI lineage: Eukaryota > Metazoa > Chordata > Amphibia > Caudata > Salamandridae > Pleurodeles > Pleurodeles waltl. The sequence continues at coordinate 375,103,039 of NC_090442.1, forward strand.
GGATGGATATGAAGCCTGGTGCTGGAGCAGCATCTGAGCAAACAACACCAGCCATGGCACTTCAGCTGTCCGAGGCTGCAGGGGACGGGCTGGAGCCTCTCCCACCACCAGCAGCACCGCCGGCAACACCGCCATCTGCACCGCCACCAGCACCACTGCCAGCAGCAGCAGCCCCAGTGGGGAGCTGTCCGAGGCTGCAGGGGAAGGGCTGGAGCATCCCCCCCCACAGCCAGCACCTCACCTGCACCGCCGTCAGCACCACCACCTGCACCGCCACCAGCACCACTGCCAGCAGCAGCAGTCCCAGTGGGCAGCCAGCCGAGGCTACAGGGGAAGGTCTGCAGCCTCCACCCACCACTGGCAGCACCGCTGCCAGCACCGCCACTGCTACCACTAAGCAGCCATCACCGCTTGCGGGCAGTGTGTAGTCATGCACCCATGGGCTGTAGTGCGTCCGGGCCCCTGTAAAAACTGTAGGTGTGACAACCAGGTGAGAGACTGTGACCCTACACTTCCCAAGATCTGCATCACTGGGCACAAAGCCCTCTCCAGAACCAATGGAACAAGGCATCCACTCACCCCCTCCTTGCCAGGATGAAGCACAATGGGCACAAAATCCGCTCCAGAACCAGTGGAAGAAGGCATCCACTCATCCCCTCCTTGCCTGGATGGAGCACACTGGGCACAAAGCCCCCTCCAGAACCAGTGGAAGAAGACATCCACTCACCCCCTCCTTGCCTGGATGGAGCACACTGGGCACAAAGCCCCCTCCAGGACCAGTGGAAGAAGGCATCCACTCACCCCCTCCTTGCCTGAATGGAGCACACTGGGCACACAGCCCCCTCCAGAACCAGTGGAAGAAGGCATCCACTCACCCCCTCCTTGTCAAGATGTAGCACACTGGGCACAAAGCCCCCTCCAGAACCAGTGGAAGAAGGCATCCACTTGAGAGATTGTAGCCTTACACTCCCCAGGACCAGGCAGTGGGCAGACCACCCACTAGAGAGACTGTGGCTTTGCGCTCCCAGGACCAAGCAGTGGGTAAGCCCCCCAGTTGAGAGACTGTGGCTTTGCACTCCCCAGACCCAAGCAGTGGGCAGACCACCCACTAGAGGGACTGTGGCTTTGCACTCCCCAGGACCAAGCAGTGGGCAGACCACCCACTAGAGAGACTGTGGCTTTGCACTCCCCAGTACAGAGTGATGGGTATGTGGCTCCCTCCAGGAGCAGTGGCGTTGTACCATCTTCCGGCTGAGGTGCACCCCCTGCCTCTTCCCCCTGAGATGCCTGTGTATTTTCAACCTGATGCCCCAGCAGTGTGCTCTCCGTATTGAGGCAGGAGTGAGGTTGGGCCTTGGCCTATGTGATATGGCCTTGTGGCCCACGGACATTATCGACTGGGCAGTGTCCCTCTATTTGTATATATTGTAGATACTGTTTTGTGCTTTGATTATGTATTTCTAGAACTTTATATTATTACACTGACTTTACTCACTTCCTTTTGTCCTTGCGTTATTCCTGAGGGGTACGAAGGGGATTTGTAATGTTGTTCCATCTGTTTGTCTGTATGGTGTTGGGGGTGGGGGTGTTGCATGTGTGTGTCACTCTGTTTTTCCTCCTCCACTCCCTTGTGTGCTAGGTGCAGTACTCACTGTGGTTGTCTTCACCGCGGTTGGTATTCCTGGTGTAGGAAGAGGTAAACCTGCATGGGTAACACCTGTAGTTCAGGCTCCATTGCATCGTGGTTCTTCCTTGAGTGTACAGAGGTGAGTTGTTTCCCTTCTGTGTACTGTTTCTGCAGTGTTTTTGATGGTGTTGGTACCGCCCCGTCAAAGCTGGCTGATTGGCTTGTAGTAATCGGATGGGCAGTACTTTGTCTACCGCCTGGCTGTTGGCGGTGACTGCCGCAGTGCTTGTTGCTACCGCTGTGGCGGTCGATGTGTTAAAGTGGCTCTCTGTGTTGGCGGTTTCCACAGTGGTCATAATTCCATTTATTTACCGCCGGCCTGTTGGTGGTATGACCGCCGCTTTATCACTGACCGCCAGGGTTGTAATGAGGACCTAAGTTATTTGCCAGAATCACAGGATGTTAAACGGATGCCGGCACCCCAATCCATAGTTGGCAGCTCTGGCCATAAAGCCACTTCCCACCCAAGAATGAGACTGATCTTTAGGACTTCTCTGAGATGAGCTTCGCCCAGAAGCCATCCAAAACAAAACCCACTTATCTACCCTTTCTGCTAACTTCCTTCTACGACGACCTTGAACACAATCCTTGCCAACAGTTTGGCCACTCCAACCTTGTCCTATAGCACTTTTAACCCATTACAGATCGCACCTTTAGTTTCATTCATTTATGTATGGCACCCCGAGGTTGCATGATGGTGCATCATAAAACACATTGATAAATCAGCAAGCACAAATTAATGCAACTCAGATCATTCGAGATGCTAAACATATGGACCTCCTTTACTCATCAAGTTGTGCATTAAACATAACCAGCATTAATAGTTGTTATTGCCATGCATATTAAGGCAATAAGACTATTAGCACTATGGTACGGGAGCCCCATTCCAGCCAGAGATAAATCCAGATCACCATGTTTTGCATTTAAAACCAGCTATTCAACTGCACAGCATAATTCGGCCTGAAGACAAGTATGAGCCCAACTGCTATGGAGGACTAAGAGAAAATAATAAATAAACCTGTTTTTTTTTGTGTGGCTTCTGCTCTATGTGAGATGGGCTCACACTCCTCCTTCATGGAGAGTGGGAGGAGCTGCTACATGTACAGAGGGACAGCAGCTTTCAAGGCACAGAACCCATCACTGAAACCTACTGCAAACATATGCAGGTTTGAATGGCCTGGGGTATTTTTTTGTTAGTCTGAAGATGTGACATGATTATTAGATAATTGAGACCTAAAGTTTGTTCTTTGGTTTGTTTGCCTTGCTGCATCCTAACATTTAAATTGTTGTCTTATTTATTTTTTTCTTTAATAATTGGATAACTTAGCCTGCCATAAAGACATACCGCTACTGCCTAGTCACCATTGTTTTTTTCATTTGTTTTGGTTTATTGTCTTGGTGACATGCTTCGGTTTCACTACTGCAGCTGTATGGACGTATTAATGTGATATTTTCTTCAAAGATTGAAGTAAGATGTGCAGAGAGAGAGCGAACATTGGTTCAGCCCACTTCAGCCTTTGATTTTCAAATGCTTTTCCTAGGTTGACATTTTTTGAATAGACGGTCCATCAAGAATAGGGCATTTTATGGATTGTTACAACTGTCCCATTTATATTCACATTAGGTTTCATGATGATGGGTTTCTAGTAGCATTTTTGGAAGACTAGAGTTAGCATGTTCTTTAACGTATTTAACTTGCTGACATTTCCATAGCTGGTTCAAGGCATTTTTATTTGGAATATGTTGCTATTTGTGTCTTTTCCTGTGCTAAAGATATAGGCCCTCATTATGACACTGGCGGTAAATCCTGCTTACTGCCACGCTGACGGGCACCAACATACCGCCGCGGTGACAGATATCCGTTAACCATATTATGACACACACACACCAATCCGACAGAATACTGCCACACACACAAATCCACCATCCCAAAGGTCAGTGCTAAAGTGGTGGTACCAACACCTATAATGTTACGTCAACAAAACATTGCCCACCACATTATGACCCATGAATCACCACAGTGGACATTCAACAGCGGTAAACCATTGGCGGTACATACTGCCTCTCTCAGAGTGGACACCCACATACAAAACAACATCACATTGGCCAATACGGAAAACACACACCTGACATCCATACACACACCACACCCACACATCCACACCACTATAAAACACACACCCACAGTACCCACAACGGTTTGCCAAGACCAAAAGACTGCAAGAGTTAGCCACCGACATCACAGAGACAACTACAAACACATCACTGATACCCATACATCCTTCACGCACCCCACATCACACACCCCACCACATCACCTAACACCCTCTCACTAACACACAACACACAACACCCATGGCACCACAAAGGCACCCCTGTTTCACTGAGGAGGAGTTAAGGGTCATGGTGGAGGAAATCGTCTGGGAAGAGCCACAGCTATTTGGAGCACAGGTACAGCAGATTTCTATTGTCTGGAATATGGAGCTATGGCAGAGAATCGTGGACAGGGTTTACACCGTGGGACAGCACCCAAGAACAAGGGACGACATCAGGAAGAGGTGGAACGACCTTCGAGGGAAGGTATGTTCCATAGCAGCAAGGCACCAGCTCACCATACAGAGCACTGGCAGTGGACCCTACCCCCTCCCCCACAGCTCACAGCATGGGAGGAGCAAGTCTTGGCATTACTGAATCCTGAGGGACTCGTTGGAGTTGCCAGAGGACTGGACACCTGTAAGTCAACATTTAACACTTATCACCCCCCATACCTGCATATCATCTCACACCCTCACCCTCACACCCATCACTCCACTACTACCCACACACTGCACCTACACATATGACTAACACCAATGCCAAATCCTGCATGCTTTACCAATGCATGGACACCCCTCCCAGCCCTGCATGGACACCCATCACCAAAGGATGCACAGCATAGGGAAACTAACAATCCCACAATACATCACCATAAACAAACAAAAGGTAGCAGTGCAACAGCAACCATAGAGGGGAGGATAGGAATATACAATATGTCATACACATGAAGCATAATACATCACTTACATCCCCACAGGTACCCCAGCCAATGTCAGCGGAGAGGAGGTGCCATGACTATCAAGTCCCTCAACAGAAGATGTCCCCAGTGATGACAGTAACTCTGGACTTCTGGATCTGGATGATCTACCTGGCCCATCAGGGGCCACTGGACAGCCGATCACCCAAGCCCACGCACAGACCACCACAGAGCCTCCCCCATCAGGATCCAACACCACAGCACCCACCCACCGTACCCACACCTCTGTCTCCAGGACACGTCAATCAGCAGTGTGCCCACCTGTACAGGGATCCCAGGTCACACCTCACCCTCAAGACAATGAGGGACCTGGACTCAGTGGCAGTGGGTACACCGTTCAGGGGACAGATGGACAGGCCAACAGGGACACTGGGGGGACTGCTGTACACTGGGGGGGACAGGACCTGGGAACAGACTGTCCAGGAGGCACTCTCTGAGATCCTGGGAGCCTACAAATATGAGGAAAATAACTATAGGGGGGTTCCCTGAAAGAATGCACGTAGCTCAAGCAGGGAAATAATGAACATCGGAAAAACTACTGAGAGAACTACAAGAATAAACATGAAGATACAATTTGTGCAGATTCTCACTTGTATATAAATTTTTCATTATTTAATTTCATTTAGTTTGAGTGTGGTGTGTCTGAGCTAGGTATTTTGTTGTCCCTTCCCTTGATTGTTTTTTATATTTGGTATCTATGTATTCTAATGATTGTATAATTACTTAATAAAAGATTTATGAATGTGTAATAGAATTACCTTATCTGTGATCATTTATTAATGTACAGCAGCCCAGTATAATTTGTCTTTAATAGGTTCTATTATATAGTATTGCAACTATCAAAACCTATAGTGCTTTATCCTTGAAGATTATTGTATCTTCATGTTTATTCTTGTAGTTCTCTCAGTAGTTTTTCCAACTTTTAGCCTACCAACATTACCAGGACATGATGGGCCAGATACTAGACAACGTGTAGGAGAATAGGCGGCTGCAGGTGTTGCGCCGCGTGGTGCGGCGCGAGCCGAGTGTTCGGCACAAGCCGGGCGTTCGGCTCGGGCCGCGCATCGCGTTTTTAAAACGCGGCGCGCCCCTAGCCTTTCCTGCACTTTATGAGGCCCCAGAATGGGCATGGGGCCTCGCTCTGCTTTCTCCCTCCGAATTTTTGGGGTCTCCTGACCCCTCTTACCTGTTCTTGCTCCTTCTTTTTCTTTTCTTCTTTCTTGGGTCTTTTTTGTTGCACCTTCCTTTATGTCTTTTCCCCCTTCCCAGGTTACCTTTTTCTTCCCAGCATTCCTTATTCCCTATTCTCTATGGTTCCTACTCTATTCTGTTCTATGTACTTTTCCCTATCTAAGATGGTGTCCTTTTTCTTCCTGTGGGTCACTTCCTGTTTTTTGGTATTTAAGGGATGTGTTTTCTTCTTTTCTTTGCGCTGCAACACTTTCTGTTCGGATGGTGTCTTCGCTCCTGATTTCCTTGCCTTTTGGTTCTGGAATTCGCCAATTCTGTGTTATTTGAATTTAGTTCTTTTGATTCCTGTTCTTTTGTTCTTGTTTTCAGGAAACATTCTGTTTGGAGGTTTTTTCCCCTTTTTATAAGAGTTTTTTTTCCCTCTGGCGATATTTTCTGAAGGTCACGGTCTGTTCTTGGCGTATCCATTGCCTACAGCACCGTGGCTACCAGAAAGAGTCGCCCCTTTTTGGGTCAAAGCCGAACACTCAAGACCCACGCCACTAGATCTGCAGATTCCAGGCGCAAGCAGCACGTGAGTCGTGACAGATTGCAGCGCCTGACCATTCCGACGTCTTCAAACACCATGGATGACACAGTGGTGGCTGCTGCAGATCCGGATCAATCTCTTCTGACAATGATTCAGCAACAAGCTCAAGAATTGCAACAACTACGCAATGAGAATGCTGCGTTACGACAGGGTTTGGCTTTCCGCAGTAGTGATGTTCCGACTATTTCCGCTTCTACCCCTCGCTTCTCCGGTGAACCAACCAAACTGCGTGAGTTCCTTGATGCATTGGCGGTATACTTCGCCTTCCGACCTACCCAATTCTCCCATGACAGGACAAAGGTGGGTTATCTTATCAGTGCCTTATCCGGTCCTGCCTTGGCCTGGGCAACCCCGATGGTATCATCCAACGATCCAGTATTGTCGGACTATTCCGCCTTCGTGAATTGCTTCAAACAAATGTTTAGTTGTCCAGGATTGGAGGCCTCTGCGGAAGAAGCCTTGTGCGACATCCAAAAAGGCTCTCAACATGTCCTCCAATATATAACACGTTTTCGTCAGCTAGCGGCAGAGACCACCTGGGTGGAACGTACTCTGGTGACTCTGTTTCGTAGAGGACTCAAAGAAGAAATAAAGGATGAATTAGTACATTCCACCAGAATGGAAGATCTTCGTGGCCTGATGGATCAAGCACTTTCAATCGAGTATCGTCTTCAGGAACGGAGATCAGAGAAGAGAAGGAGTAGAGGGTCTTCCCAGCCAAGCACTTCACGAGCTTATCCGCATCGTTCTGAGGAACCTCGCCCTCCTGCTAGAGACATCGAAGGAGAACCCATGCAGGTGGATACTACTCGAGGCCCGCTCTCTGCTAGCGAGCGGGAAGACAGACAAAAGAAAGGGTTGTGCCTGTACTGTGGTTCTGCTGGTCACATGCTTCTTACCTGTCCTGTACGTCCGCCAAGGCCATCGGGAAACGCCACTTCCCGTCCTCTGTAAGAAGGGAGGGGACAAGATCATCGGCTATACCTTCCATCAGTTCCTTTAATGACAATACGACATCCTTGTTCATATTACCAGTCATGTTACAATTTCCTGACGGCCGTCAAGAAAAGACTATGGCATTACTAGATTGTGGTGCTAGTGGTATTTACATGGATAAGACGTGGGCCACTAATCAACAAGTTCCTACACAACCCAAAGAAATTCCCGAACAAGTGCACACAGTGGACGGATCCTTGATATCCTCTGGTCCAGTTGATACTACTACCCTGATGTTGAGTTTACAGATCGATAACCATCAAGAACACATCTCCTTTGATCTCATAACATCCCCCAACCATACCATCATTCTTGGAATTCCGTGGTTCATCTGACATAATCCATATGTGAATTGGGTAACCCGGACTGTTTCCTTGTCTTCACAGTTTTGTCATGAGCACTGTTTTGCTTCCGACAAGTACTGGTCACCGAAAAGAGCAATAATTACTGAAGGTACTACCGGTTATTCCATTAATACAGTCCAAGGAGTCCCTGAACACTATTTGGAGTTTCAAGATGTGTTCCAAAAACCATCCAGACCTGTGTTACCTCCACATCGAGACTACGATTGTGCTATTCCCTTGGAACCTGGCACTATCGTTCCTTTTGGGAGGATGTATTCCCTCACGGAACCCGAAAAGGAAGTTCTAAAAGAGTATCTGGAAGAAAATGTACAGAGTGGTCTTATTGTTCCATCGTCTTCTCCAGCCGGGGCTCCTCTCTTTTTTTGTACCCAAGAAGACAAAGGATCTTCGTCCTTGCCTGGATTTTCGAGGCCTGAATAAGATAACTATTAAAGATCGTTACCCTTTGCCTGTCATCAGGGATATTCTAGAAGCAGTCAGAGGGGCTCAACGTTTTACCAAACTAGATCTAGGGGGAGCCTACCACCTTTTACGCATCAAAGAAGGAGACGAGTGGAAAACAGCTTTCAGGACCCCATTTGGTCACTTTGAATACAAAGTTATGCCTTTTGGTCTCACTAGTGCCCCCGCAATCTTCCAGAGATTTATGGACTCAGTGTTTTCTGACCTTCTAAACCAGACAGTTGTAATTTACTTAGATGATATTCTTATTTATTCTAGAAATCCCGAACTCCATTCTTCCCATGTGACACAAGTCCTTCAAAGACTCCGGGCACATCAACTATTTTGCAAACCAGAAAAGTGTGAGTTCGACAAAACGGAAGTCAAATATCTGGGTTATCATTTAAGTCCCACCGGCATAGCTATGGATCAAGAAAAAGTACAAGCTATTCTAGATTGGCCTTCCCCATCTACTATTAAAGAAACACAATGTTTTCTAGGATTAGCAAACTTTTATCGGCAATTCATCTTAGACTTTGCGAAACAGACTAGCCACATAACTCACACTTTAAAGAAGGAAAATTTAACGAAAGGGTTTGTCTGGACTAAGGCGGCTGAAACAGCTTTTCAAGATTTAAAGAGGGCTTTCACTCAAGCTCCCATTTTAAGACATCCAGATACCAACAAACAGTTTATTGTAGTTACCGATGCTTCCGAAAGAGCCATTGGAGCTGTCTTACTCCAACAACAAGAGGATGATGGTCTTGAACATCCTGTTTTCTATTTGTCTCATATACTCTCTACAGCAGAACAACATTACTCAGTACTTGAAAGGGAATTATTGGCTCTGAAAACAGCCTGCCTAGAATGGAGACAGTTTCTAATGGGTTCCAAGGAGCCTTTTGAGGTTAGAACAGACCACCGTAATTTATAATGTTTACGAAATTTTGTATGCCAGAATAGTCGCCAGGCTCGTTGGGCCTTTTTCTTCAGACAGTATGATTTTTACATTACTTATATTCCTGGATCCCAAAACATTCTGGCTGATGCGCTGTCTCGCCGTTATCCAGATTGTACTCCTTCCCCATCTCAGTATCTACTGGAACCTAGTAAGATCATTGGAGTAGCTCAGTCTTTTCTGGAGGAGGTACAACTGGAATACTCCAGCCTATCTGATCCCGAAGTACAGAAACTAAGACCTTTATTACATAAGAGACACGGATATTATTATTATCGGAACCTGTTATTCCTCCCTACTAACAGAGTTAGAGAAAAAGCATTACAAATGTGCCATGATTCACCGGTTGCTGGTCATAGAGGCATCAAGGCCACACAAGAACTTATTTCGCGATATTTCTGGTGGCCTACCTGGAAGCTGGATGTTGAAAGATACGTTCAGGCATGTCCCATATGTGCTCAAGTCAAGATTCCCTTTACCAGACCTGCAGGATTGCTCCAGCCTTTGCCTGTTCCGCCAGCTCCATGGCACACCATCTCTACTGATTTCATGTGTTCGCTTCCACCATCAGCAGGAAACCGGGTTATCATGGTCACTGTGGATTCCTTTACTAAGATGGCTCACTTCACTGCCCTGAAAAAGCTACCTACATCCCAAGAACTAAGCCAGATATTTATCGATCATATCTTCCGTCTCCATGGACTTCCACATACCATTGTATCTGATAGTGGACCTCAGCACATTTCCCGGTTTTGGAGATATTTTTGTAAAACACTTAATATCAATAGAGCCCTGTCATCGGGGTTCCATCCTCAGACCAATGGACAGACCGAGCGTCTGAACCAAGGATTAGAGCAATACCTTCGCTGTTTTTGCAATTCTACCCAAAGCAACTGGAACACTTATCTCCCTATTGCTGAATTTTCCTACAATAATACTGTCCATAGTGCCTCCAAGGTCACTCCTTTTTTCTGTTCTTATGGCTTTCATCCTACCTCTTTCCCTACTTCTCCTCGGTCTACCTCTCCTCTGCCCTCTATTACTTATCTCTCCAAACGACTTCTACAAATCCATAGACTAATTCGATCCAATCTATTACACACCAAGAGATATATGAAGAAAGTAGCAGACAAGAAACGTAGGACCACTCCAGACTACTATCTGCAAGATAAAGTCTAGCTTTCTTCCAAATTCTTACCCTCACGTCTTTCTCAGAACAAGTTCACACCTCGCTACTACGGGCCTTTCCGTATTCTTCAGTTGATTAATCCTGTCACTGTCCGTCTTCACTTGCCTCATACATGGAAGATTCATCCAGTCTTTCATGTTTCTCAGCTCAAACCTTACGTACCTGACCCTTACTCTCGTCAGTTTCCTTGTCCTCCTCCTGTATTAGTGGATGATGTTCCTGAATATGAGGTACAGGAAATTTGTGACTCTCGTCTTTTTCACAAACGTCTTCAGTATCTGATTCATTGGAAGGGTTATCCTCTCAATGAATGCTCTTGGGAAGATGCATCTTCTGTTCACGCACCTCTTCTGATTCAGCGCTTTCACCGTTTATTTCCTCTCAAACCTGGGCCTTCGGGAGGGGGACCTACTGTTGCGCCGCGTGGTGCGGCGCAAGCCGAGTGTTCGCCGCAAGCCGGGCGTTCGGCTCGGCGCCCCTAGCCTTTCCTGCACTTTACGAGGCCCCAGAATGGGCTTGGGGCCTCGCTCTGCTTTCTCCCTCCGTATTTTGGGGTCTCCTGACCCCTCTTACCTGTTCTTGCTCCTTCTTTTTCTTTTCTTCTTTCTTGGGTCTTTTTTGTTGCACCTTCCTTTATGTCTTTTCCCCCTTCCCAGGTTACCTTTTTCTTCCCAGCATTCCTTATTCCCTATTCTCTATGGTTCCTACTCTATTCTGTTCTATGTACTTTTCCCTATATAAGATGGTGTCCTTTTTCTTCCTGTGGGTCACTTCCTGTTTTTTGGTATTTAAGGGATGTGTTTTCTTCTTTTCTTTGCGCTGCAACACTTTCTGTTCGGATGGTGTCCTCGCTCCTGATTTCCTTGCCTTTTGGTTCTGGAATTCGCCAATTCTGTGTTATTTGAATTTAGTTCTTTTGATTCCTGTTCTTTTGTTCTTGTTTTCAGGAATCATTCTGTTTGGAGGTTTTATCCCCTTTTTATAAGGGTTTTTTTCCCTCTGGCGCTATTTTCTGAAGGTCACGGTCTGTTCTTGGCGTATCCATTGCCTACAGCACCGTGGCTACCAGAAAGAGTCGCCCCTTTTTGGGTCAAAGCCGAACACTCAAGACCCACGCCACTAGATCTGTAGATTCCAGGCGCAAGCAGCACGTGAGTCGTGACAGCAGGAGGGACAGTATCAGGGGGGCAGGGAGGACTTGCAGGCCATCAACACCACCCTGATCTCCATAGCAGGGTTGCTGGCAGACATGGCCAACATTATGAGGGAGGCGACAGCACACCAGCGGGCCCCCACCACTAGCCAGTCCATTGACTAGCCATCCATTTCCGTTGCTGCTAGTGGGCAGGAGGCCCCACCACAGGACCCACAGGCCACCAGCATTCCTCCCCCTGCAGAAGGTGAACCACCCCACAAACGTTTCCTGTAACCCAGACAGAAGCCAGGGACACTTGCCTTTGACCACCGCCAGGATGTGAGACTCTCCTGATTGTCCCACAAGGTGACCCACACTGTCACTTTGTCCACTTTGAACTGCCTTTGCTCCCCTTCCTATGGCCACATGGACACTGCACCTGTGCTACAAACAGAATGGAACAATACCCAGACTTTCCTCCTTCATTACCCTATTCCATTGCACTTCCCCTTAATTTTTAGCACTACAATAAACGTCGTTGGACAGAACTCGACTACTTGTATGTCATGTGTTGAAAATGTGTATTCATCTAAACAGTTACATCCATTTCAAAAGTACTGTACATTGTAAGAGCATAGAGATAATGAAATGTAGCTGGCTGTAGTCTACACATAAGTACACAGTTGTTATATCACATACATCTGCTATATGACAAACCATAGGTGACAGTAAGTAGAGGTACAAGGAAGTGAATGCCATCTTGGCACAGCCACACAGAATACACCAATTGTCATAGAAATGTTAATCTACTCTATCTCACCTGTGTGTCATTGGTTCACCCATGTGTCTCATTATAACGTTCTTCTTCCCTTGTCCTGGGATTCCTCACAGGGGTCAGCAGCCAAGATAGGTTTGGGTAGCCAGAGTCACCAGCAAGTATTGAGGGACAACATTTAGCCACACACAGTTCTATGGGGTTGACACCAGAGGCATACACTAACACATACTGGGTGGGGACCAAGGCTCACCTATTAGCCACACCCTGTACCTATGTAGTTGGCCCATCACATTTGGGATGCTGCTATTCCTCAGAATAAAGGCATCACACACCGACCCAGGATACTTAGCATTGACGTGGGAGATGTATCGGTCCACTAGGCACTCTATTTGCACACTCGGTGAGTGGAAACTCTTACGATTCCTGAACACCTGTTCATTCTGGCAGGGGAGGGGACAAACGCAATATGTGTCCCATCAATCACACCAATAATATTGGGGATATGTCCCATTGCATAGAATCCGGCCTTCACTGTGGCCAAATCTTCCACCTCGGGAACAAAATGTAGCTGCAAATGTGTTTGACCATGGCAGACAAAACTCTTGCCAGCACGATTGAAAACATTGGCTGTGACATTCCTGCTGCCAAGCCCACTGTCACTTGGAAAGACCCAGTTGCCAGGAAATGGAGCACTGATAGCACTTGCACAAGAGGGGGATCCCAGTAGGATGACGGATAGCTGATATCAGGTCTGGCTCCAACTGGGCACACAGCTCAATGATTGTAGCCCTGTCCTGTGTATAGGTGCCTGTCCTCCAGTGAAGCCAAGTCCACCAGAGGTCTGTACATGGGTTATGTCTCCACCTCCTATTCATCCACAGCAGTAGGTATCTAAGGGACACAAGAGTGAGTAGGCTGTCACAATTTGAACAACACTACCACAACTGCAGTCCACATCGTGCACTTGTGTGTTGGGACAGTGTAATTGGTGAAGTATGTGCCTATTCAATCTGTGATGCAGTAATTGTCATTAGGTCTGTTTCACCCCCCTGAAATGGCGATCGCCTGTCCTGTATGGAAGGACAGGTGGAAGTGATGTAATTCCGCCGACATTCGGCTTCGTGGCGGAAGTCGGTCTTGCACTGCAGTGCAATTCCTCATTGGATAATATGAGTCTCTATGGAGTACAGTGGCCAATGGGTAAGTACACCGTTAGTGACAGTGTACACCGCCTGGGACGTGTCCGCCATTTTCTATCTCATTCCTCACTATTTTCCTGACCTTCAACAGGAGAACACCTACACTGAGTGTGCTGTTGTGTCCTGTATCTGGAACCTACCATGGCCCGTGAGATCGGAGAAAGGGCCCCAGCCTTCACTTCAGAGGAGTTGGAGTGACTGGTGGGTGGGGTCCTACCCCAGTACGGACAGCTGTATGGGCCTCCAGACCAACAGGTGAGTACACTTTGACCACGATGCATGTGGCAAGGATGCATGGAGATGTGTGTGAAAGCATTGTGTAAGGGTGGGTGGGGCCTGGGAGGATTGTCTGTTGGTGGTGTACATGTTGTGCGCTGGCTTATGTGTGTGCCAATGGTGATAGAATCAGGTATGGTGGGCCATTTGTGTGACAGGCTGGACTGTTTATTTAATGGTGTTCTCCTGTTTGTCTTGCCGCTGCAGGTCAGCACCTATCAAAAGAAGGGATTATGGCATGCCAAGGACGTGCGGAGCACCCACTGTTGGAAACGGTTGGAGGACCTTAGACGCTGGGAACGGAAGACCGCAGAGGCTCAACTGGGGATGGCCTCCCAATGAGGAAGGGGTGCCGTTGGACCCTGACCCCCCTGATGGCCCCCATACTGGTGGTAGCCTACCCTGAGCTGGATGGGCACTTGAATCACAACAGCCACAAGGGGGTGAGTACAGTGGGTTTAATTACATATTTTGGCTGGTAGGGTGGTATCCGGGTGGTGGATGTGTGTTAGTGGGTGTCCCTAAGGCCGGGCCAGACATTACAGCATGGGTCAACTGAAGGGTAATGGTTGCATGGCAAATACAGGTAACCAAGCTTGTTAGCAGTCCATTTCAGGCAGGGCATCGTGGGTCTCAGGTGTGCTGCAGTTGGTGGTGTGTGGTTCTCATCTTGCCTTAGTGACTAGCCATATCACTGGTAGTGCAAAACATAGTGCTTGAGTCTGTTCCTTGTGTGTGATGATGATGTGAATGCCAATAGTGCTGTTGGTGCAGTCATTGACCAAGTGTATCCTTTATTTCCCCCCTTTCTTGTTTTGTCATCCTGTCCTTGTGTGCATCAGCATCATCTGGCATAGGAGCAGGGGCATCTGCGACAGAGGGAGCTGCATCCCACAGGACCCTGGAGGCAGAGTCCACTGACGCTGAGGGAACCAGTGGGACTGAGGGCAAGGGATGCACCATGGCGGAGACTGAAGGAGACAACACAGACTCAGATACCTCCTCCGATGGGAGCTCCCGTACCAGCACCACTGTCCCAGTAGCCCCTCAGCAAGTTGCCCGTGCACCCTCACCCAGGAGGTCGGGCATCTTCTTCACCCCAGGCTCCTCAGGCCCTGCCCCAGTGAGCCCTGCTGCCCTAATTGAGGAGGATATTGATCTCCTGAGATCCATCTCTGTTGGGTAATCAACCATTGTGAATTCCCTCCAGGGGCTGGCATCCCAGATGAAGCAATGAAATGCATTCCTGGAGGGCATACACAGTGGGTTGGCAGCCAACAGAGATCAATTCAGGCTCTTGCCTCCTTTTTGATGGCAGCCATTGTCGTTGTTCTACCGGCTCCCCTCCAACTACCATTTCCCAGTCCCATTCCCCTCAACCCCAACCTATCCCAGGCACACATACAGATGAGCATGCACATAAGACAACACCCAAAAGTGGCACAGGGAGACACAAGCACCACACTTCATCCCACAAGCACTCACGCTAACACTATACAGTTGCAGACACAACCACATCCACTACGGCCACTGTCTCCCCCTCCTCCTCCTCCTCCACCTCCCTCCCAGTCACGTCCACACTCACACCTGCATGGACTGCCTCAACATCCACCATCAGCATCACCACACCAAGCAGCACACACACCTCACTAGCAGACACCTCCACAACATCCATCCACTTGTCCCCTGTGTCCTCCTCCACCATGCCTGTTCCTCCCTCATAAAGGACACAAACGCAAGCACTCAGACACACAACAGCCATCCACCTCACACACGCACACTGCCCATGCACCTGCACCTAAGTCCAGCAGACATACACCTCCAACAACCACTCCCACAACTTCCACTTCCACTCCCATCCCTCCTCCCTCCTCCCAGCCTACGTCACTAAAAAGCTTTTCCTTGCCCAACTTGACCTCTTCCCTCCCCCCTCCCGTCCTGCCCATAGAACCAGGGTGTCAACCAGCCAGCCCAACACCTCAGCCAAACAGTCCACGGGGACAGTGGAGGCAGGAAGGGGAAGGAGTCCAAAATAACTACAGCCAGGAAGGAGAAGGAGTCCACAACAACTACACCCAGGAAGGGTAGGGAGTCCACAACACCTACAGCCAGGAAGGGGAAGGAGTCCACAACACCTACTGCCAGGAAGGGGAAGGACTCCACAACAACTACAGCCTGGAAGGGGAAGGAGTCCATACCTCCTGCCATGGAGGGAATGAAGCACTCAACTCCATCAGAGGTTGGGAGGGTGAAACCACCAACACCACCGCCACCACCTGTGGTCACAGAGCCCTCACCGCCAGCAGAGGCAGCCCAGGGTGCACCATCACCTGTTGCCACAGAGCAGCATTCCACACCAGCTGTGGCAGTGCAGCTATCACTTCCAGCAGAGGCAGTCCAGGAGGCACCAACACCTGTTGCCACAGAGCACCACTCCACACCAGCTTTGGCAGTGCAGCTATCACCACCAGCAGAGGCAGGCCAGGAGTCACCATCAACTGTTGCCAGAGAGCAACACTCCACACTAGCTGAGGCAGTGCAGCTATCACCGCCAGCAGAGGACATGTAGTCCACCCGCCATGGACTGCTGCACAAAGGGCCCCCTCCAAAACCAGTGGGCAAGTCACCCACTCCAGAGACTGTGGCCTTGTGCTCCCCAGCAAGGAGAAATGGGCATGGATCCCCCTCCAGAACCAGTGGGCAAGCCAACCACTCCAGAGACTGTGGCCTTGCACTCCCCAGCAAGGAGAAATGGGCATGGATCCCCCTCCAGAACCAGTGGGCAAGTCAACCACTCCAGAGACTGTGGCCTTGCACTCCCCAGCAAAGAGGAATGGGCATGGGGTCCTCTCCAGAACCAGTGGGGAAATTCCCCAGCTCAGAGACTGTAACCGTGCACTCCCCAGCAAAGGGAAATGGGCATGGAGCCCCCTCCAGAACCAGTAGGCATGTTCCCCAGATCAGAGACTGTAACTTTGCACTCCCCAGCAAAGAGAAATGGGCATGGAACCCCCTCTAGAACCAGTGGGCAAGTCACCCACTCCAGAGACTGTGGCCTTTCACTCCCCAGCAAAGAGGAATGGGCATGGAGCCCCCTCCAGAACCAGTGGCGAAGTTCTCGTATTCGGCTGAGGTGCCCCCACCATCCCTCTGAGGTGCCTGCCCACTTGTAAAATGATGCCCCTGCAGTGTTCTCTCCAGATGTGCCAGGATACAAGTTGGGCCTTGGACTGTGCCCTGTGGCTTTGTGTGGCCTTATGACTTTGGACTGGGAATTGGCCTTTATGAACATTTGTATATATTTGGTTTGTGTGGTGGGTTTTGCTATGCTCATACATTGTCAGTTCTTCCGAAATCTGGTCCGTGTTTTATTATGCCATGTGTCATGTGCATCGATTTAACTCTGCAGCTGGTTGAATGTATGGTGTGTGTGTTTCAGGAGTGTGTCGTGCGTGTGTGTGTCACTCTCGTTTTCCTCCCTCCCTTGCTTGTGTGCTAGGCAGCTGTACTCACCGTTGTTGTCTTCGTCGGTGTTGGTGTTCCAGGTGGAGCATAACATAGAAAATCATCAGGAACACTTTCAGTTCGGGTTCCAAGGCTTTTGTTGGCATTGGTACCCCCCAGAAAAGGTGGCAGTTTGCAGTATCTTAATATGGTGGGCAGTACTTTGTTTTCCGCCTAGCTGTTGGCGGCTACTGCCGTGGTGAGTGTTGTTTCCGCTCTGACAGTTGGTGTGGTACATTGGCTGTCTATGGGAGTTATCACCGCCAGGGTCATAATTTGGCAAAGCTTTCCACCAGCCTGTTATGTTGGTATTACCGCCACTTTATCACTCGCCGCCAGGGTCATAACAAGGGCCATAGTGATAGTCAATAATCACCCTTGCCTATTTGTTTTACAGCTCACATAAACACATTTCAACTAGCAATATGCCAGTACAATCAATTGCATTCAGGATTCCAAAATCATTTTTTTTTTTTAAACCTAGCTAAAGCTGTCACAGTGTGAGCACTTTCAATGAGAACAGACATATCATAGCAGTAGTAGCCTACCAAGCAAGAACGGTTTAAATATTTGTGACAATGAAGTAAAATATTCATCAGCGTCTTTTCCAATATATGTACATGATAGTAAAAAAACCTATGCAAAATCTGAGTAATGTTTGTCTAAGGCTTGGGTGTGGGACAAATAGCAAGTATTTTTTAAATGCACAAGTTACTTTTACTATCTATCCACACTTTAAATAAATGTTTCTTCTTGGAGTAGCCCAAGTCAGATTTTAGCAATTTAAGGGATGCATATATCTTTAGCTAAAATGTATTAATATATTGAACCTGGCAGGTCTAACGTGTTTCTCCCCAGCTGAAAGTGGGATGAACTACCACACCTCCTGGGAGTTCTCCTCACTAAGGCAGAAGACCATCAGCATTGAGTTCATTCCCTGTAGGGAGCTGAACCATTTCAAGTGTTTGCATGATCTATCTGGTGGGGAAGTGGGGGTGGGGGGTGTTGGTTGTTAGGGGGGTGCTGTGGTTTGTCTGAACTCAGAAGTGAGTCCCAAACAGATATGGTCCCAGCTTCTTTAGTGCCCAGACCACATTAAAGGTCTCCCTCTCATTAGAACTCCACCTCTGTTTCCAGAAGAGTAATTCCTACTGATAAAAGCTATAGGCTGGTTTAGGCCAGCCCTATGCCATGCTCTTAAGAATCTGTCTGCATATTAGCATCCTTGTATAAGCCAGGGGCCATAAGTACAAGTGCAGTACACATGGCTTCAGGGTAAAAAAGGATTTCTGACCACCCAGCTCATCGTTTTGGGCTACTTCTTTGAAGTCAGCTCAGTTAAGGGAGCCACAATGGGCCATATCCCTTAACAAAACCTCCAGGTATGCCCTCACTTCAGCCTGGAGTTTGGGGGGTGTTGCCAGGCTAGGATCGTCTCAGTCTTGGCCTGGAAGGCCTGAGCCTTGCCCCTACCCACCAGATGGCCTACGTACACCACGGTACCCTGCCCTATCTGGTACATACTGGCCTTGATAGGCACACCTGCTGCAGGGCCTGAACCACCTCTTGGAGGTGGTACAGGTGTCCCTCCGGGTGGATGATATAGGCAGTTTTATCATCCAGGTAGGAGACACAGAATGCCTCTTTCACAGCCAGGAACTTGTTCACTAAGGCAGCAGGGGCAATGTTTAAACAAAAAAGCATCATAGAAACTGGATGTTTTGGTGGTCGAGAATGCAGACCTCGTTTTGCCCTCTCCGTCAGGGCAGTCTGCTAGTTCCCTGATGTAAGATGAATGGTACTGAGGTACTGAGGAACTTAGCAGCACCCAATGAGGTCTTCAGCTTGGGTGATGGGGTGAGTGTCAGTCTCAGTGATGGAATTTAGTCCTTATTAGTTCACATAAAGCCTAAGTTCTCGGATAGTGTCTGGAGGGCCAGCCTTAGGCACCAGAATAACAGGACTGGACCAGGAACTATTGAAGGGCTCAGACACCTCTAACACCAGCATCTTGGAGATGTTCTCCTTGATACTAGCTCTCACCTTGTCTGACAACCTGTAAACTTTGTTTTTAACAAGAATATTGTTTTTAACAGTATCTATGTTGTGGATACAGAAACGTATGAGTCCAGGGGTCAGGATGAACAGGGAGGCAAACCCTCTCAAACCCTCTCAACAACTGTTGACATTCTATCCGCTGTTCTGTAGTCAGAGTAGGGGAGAGGTTAACATCCTTGACTGACCCATTGTGCACCTTACAAGGTCACTTGCTTTTTCCACCACATCATCTGTCGCCAGGTGCATATTGCCGTCTGACCTCTCAAAGTGTAAGTTTATATGAAGAACCCTTAAGTGGCTTTTCCGTCTCTTAAGATCCAGGAGGTAGGTAGTATTCCCTTCTGCTCGTTCATGTCATATGGCCCTGTCCAACAATCTTGCAGCGCTCTGGGATTTATCAGCTCCATGACCCACATCTTCTGACCAGGCTGATTTTTATCACTTCTTGACTGGCCTCAATATTGGCTTTAGCCTTCTTCCAGAAGCGCTGCATCTGCAGAAAAGAAGCCAGCAAGTAGCTGACTACATCCTGAGGGTGTTTCCTTGGAACTTGCTCCCAGCCCTCTGTTACAAGGCTGAGAGGCACTCTGAGAAGGAGTCCATAGAGAAGTTTAAACAGGCTACAACCAATCCCCTTCTGTGGTACTTCCTTGTACAGAAATTACAGGCATGGCAAGAGGATGCTCCACTTCCCTCTCAAGGGCTCAGGCAGGGCCACCAACATGCCTTTCAAGGTCTTGTTAAATGTTTTCCACATTTTCTCTTTAATGGTTGATATGGTATAGAGAACTTGTAAGTTACTCCTCACTCATCCCACATGGACTTCATGTATGGCGACTTGAAGTTGGTGTCCCTGTCAGACATCACTTCCTTAAGAAAACCCATTTGGGTAAAAGCCCCTATCAGGGCCCAAGCTGCTGCAGGTGAAGTCACTGACCTCAGAGGGATGGCCTCTGGGTACCGTGCGGCGTGATCCACCAAGACCAGAATGAACATGTTGTCTAAGGCTGTCTTAGGGTTCAAGGGGCCAATAATAGTGATTCCAATCCTCTCAAAGAGTGTACCAATGACAGGCAAGGAAATCAAGGGGGCTTTCAGCTATTTCACTGCTTTCCTGGTGGCCTAGAAGCTGTGACAGGACCTGTAGAATGTGTCTGAGGCTGTCCTCACCCGTGAATAGAAGTGGTGAATAAGTCTGGTAAAGGTCTGGTCCTGTCCCAGATGTACTGTCAGGGATATATCATGGACCAACACCAAAAGGAAGACCCTGTAACACTGGGGGACCAGCAACATACAATCAACACACGGGGTGCCCCAGGAACTTTAAGCTCACTGTGCAGGAGATAATTCTCCCAATAGATAATGTGATCTCCAGAGGTATCACCTTCTGCCTGAGCCTCAGGTTGCCACCTCAAGCCCTCTAAAATTGGGCACCCTTTCTGCACTTTGCAGAATTCCTCCCTGTTAGACCTGATGCGTATAGGCAACAGTTCCCCCAGATTTTTTGCTTTTCTCAAGTAGGTTTTTTCAGTTCTCCTATTCCAGAGCCTAGGGCTCAGAGCACTTTCCCTCCATGCAGAGTGAAAGCACACACAGCATCCATAAGAATTAAGAGTGGCACTGTTACCAGGGTGCGGGGTTAGAGACTGGCACTGTTACCAGAGTCAGGTATGGATGGGGGGGTGAGCCTCTCTGACCACAGGCGTACATGGTCACAGTCGGGTGGAGTGGTTCCTATAGGTGGTGCACATGGCTATAGTGACCATAGTGTGCATACTTAAGTCTGCGTATTTCCTAATAGGAAAAGAGTCCGTGGCCTCAGGTAAACCCAAGGTGCCCAAGCACTATGTTGGTGGTTGAACCGAAGTGTCACCTGCATTAGCCAGTAGGTGCCTGTTCCCAGGACATGGATGCCCGGGAAGTGCAGAACACCCAAGCTTGTTCGCATTGCCCATGAAAGTTCTTTACCCATAAGGTGATATGGCAAACCGAGTCCTGTTGCAATATTAGATTGTAGGGAAGCGGCCTCATACTGCTTGGTGTCATTGAACTCAGGATGACAAGCTTGCACCGTTGATCATAGTTGTTTTGTCATTACTGCTCAAGAAGTGTCACTTCAGGGAAACGGGCATTTCTAGGTCGGGACTGGTTCTGGTGCCGTGTAAATTAGTTTTCATTCCATCGGTCCCAGGGGAAAAGCACATCTGAACATTCCTCATAAAAAACTTGGGCATCCCTGCCATTTGGGGCCTGGTCAGATAGATGGGGGCCAAGGTTGTGACATTTGGGGCCAGGTTTAAAGAAAAATGGTGCAGCGTGGTGCTTTGCCAAAATTGGCAGCGGCGCGTGGCACTGCGTGGCGCTGCGCGGCGCTGTGCTGCGCGGTGCCCGCGTCCCTTTAGAAACGCAGGGATGCTGTGTATTTAAGGGAATACAGCACACCCCAAGCGTTTCCCCTTGATGCTGGCGCAAATTATAGCTGCCATCACCAAAGCAGACATCCTTGCACCATCGTGCATGGATGTATGTGTTGAGAGGTGTGAGGGTTGTCCCTTCATGCACATAAACAATCACTGATGGTGCTTTGGCACTTCTGTGTGTGCTGCACAATGCAACACACACAGAAGTGCCAAAGTGTCATTTTCAAATGATTGTTTATGTGCAGGAAGGGACACCTTCCCGCACATAAACAATAATTTCTGGCATTTTGCTTTTTCTATGCGTGCGGCAGAATGCATCATGCCTAGAAAAAGAAAAAAAGGAGGAGGAATAAAAGTATTCTTCCTCGTTCCATCCTGCTAACGCCACCCCTGGGGGTGGCTTTAGATTTTGGCGCTGCCTCAGGTTTACGAGATTTCATAAATCTGAGGCAGCATCAAAATGCAATGGGTGTTGCTGTGGCATGCCCACAGCAACACCCATAGCACGCAGCTTCCACGCACAGTGCAGTGTGGGAAGGGAACGTATTTACAAGGTGGCTTCAAGTGGCTTAATGCCACCTTGTAAATGCGGCACTGTGCTTAACGTCACACTAAAAGTGACGCTCCTGTGGCGCTAGGGGCCTACAAATACAGCCCTTGACTCCCAGAGCCTGGCACCCATAAAGATACAGATCTGCATTCCAGTACCCCTGGGCAAACAGGGAGGAAATATAGGGGAGATAGCAAAGCATTTACCTAGTATAAATAGGGATACTTAATGTCTGCTACTTAGATTACCGCCTACGGATACACAGTACCAATGTGGCTGGACTGTGTTGCCGAACTGTCAGAGGAATCTGTGTGCCCAGTAGTAAGATAACTGTCTGAAGATTAGAGACTGGCCTGTGGCTGATTGCCTGCTGCTGTGTGGCATCTGGAAAGTGACTCTCCAAGAGCAGGTTGGCTTGTCCTCTGTTCTCAGTGGATATCTCAGGGACATCAAAGACCTCTGGAGGGGGACTTACATTGTAATCAGTAATATCTGGAGAGTGGCACCCTCTCTTGTGCGTACGCTGTGCCGGATTCCACCTGGCAGGAAAAGTGTGCATGTGGCCTAAGAAAGAAGTCTGGAAAACCAGGTGCATTAGGTGCAGGGTAACAGAGAGCTACATGAATGACTGGTGTGTGGCTCGTCAAGACCACTGCACCCTGAAACAGCTTGTGAAGTGAACGGATCACTATTGCGGGACCCTGCTGGGGTTTCGCAGAGGTTGAGTGGGAAGCATTCTCTTGTGTGACCCTAAGCTGTATGCTCGTTATGTGCTGTGCCCATTCATAGTTTAAACTCTAGTGTGTTCATCTGGATTCTAGTAAGGCTAAGATCATAGCCTACTGGATGGAGTACCTCAATCCAGTGGGGTACAAGAACCAGTTGTTGTTTGGGGTACCATTGTGCCATCAGGGTACCACAAGTCATTGTATCTATGACTAGTGTCCTCTTTTTGAAGGGGCATGGCACTGAGTACTTTCTACCTCAGATCGAACCTGTTTGGGGGGGGGTTGGAAGTTCCCATGGCACCAGTCAATGTGTCTCCTGTCCGGAGGCACGGACTTGGTAACTTGTTGTGTACAATCTGAGCTGTCTAGGGCAGATTGAGACAACATGCCTTAACAGCACATCTCCATTCCAAAGATGCTGAACTTTGTTACAGTTTTGCAATATTGGACTGTTTGGTGGGGCTGGGTGACCTTCCTCCTGTATTTTGCAGACCCCTGAGTGAACCTCCTATTTGGAGCCTGAAAGTTGCCACCTTGTATGCCTGCTGTTTTTCCTGACCCCCCCCTTAAACCTCACACCTGGAGACTTGTGACCTAGTCGGGAGTGACTGGATGCCCAGGGGAAAGTATCATATTCTGTGGGTTCCTCTGAGGTGAGGTTGAAAGGATTGCTGGGTGGCATGTGGAGGGCAGATTGGGTTACCAGGGTGTTTGAAACCAGATGGTTACCTGTTAGAAATATGGTCTCTAGTTGGCAGCGGTATACATTCTTGTCCAAGTAGGGACCACAATCCTAGTCAGGGTAAGTCACACACAGTCCAAATTATCCTGTGCCCACCCTCTGGTAGCTTGGCCCTGATCAGTCAGGCTTAACTTAGAAGGCAATGTGTGAAGTATTTGTGCAATAAACCATGCAATAACACAGTGAAAACAACAAAAAAATACACCACACAGGTTTAGAAAAATATAAGATATTTATCTGAGTGAATTAAGGTCAAAACAATCAAAATTTGATAAGTACCAGTTGAAATATCACTTTTGTAATGTTTAAGAAGAGTCTTAAGTCTTTAAAAAGCAACAAGTGTCTCTTGCAAGAACAAAGTACCTGGTGTGCATGAAAATTACACGCACGGAGAGCGCAGAAGAGGTTATGCAAGGAAAACTAAGGGCGCGTGTCAAATTTCCAGGAGCACACAGACGATGCTTCGATTATTTTCCATGCGGCAAGGACTTTGCGTTGAATTCTGGAGGGCAGGCCTGAATCCTCTTTGCAATGCGGGGTCTTTTGACGCCCAGGGACGATGCGTGGAAATCCTCGACGTGTAGGATGAAGTCACAGCTGATGTGTCGATCCAGTGGGTGATGCGTCGGAGATATCTTTGCACAGCAGGTGCTGCATTGATTCCTCCCACAGGAAGTCAGGCTGCATCGTTCTGGCTCAGCGATGCATCGATCCACTGGACTGTGCATTGAAGTTCCGGTTGCAACACTGCCGCTGACTCGATCTCCACTCGGGGAGCAGGGCTGTGTCGCTCTGGTTGGTGATGCAGTGATCCTTTCACTGCTAGGCAGGCTGTGCGTCGATTCTGTCAGGCTGTGCATCGATTTTCGGCAGCACAAGGAGTTCCTTTGCAGAGATGAAGTCTGGCCCTGAGACTTCAGGAAACAGGAGGCAAGCTCAATCCCAGGCCTTGGAGGCCCTTCTTAACAGAGCCAGGGGCCAGCAAGGCAGCAGGGCAACAGTAAGGCAGCAATCCTTCACAGCAAAGAAGTCCAGGTGAGTCCTTTGGGCAGCCAGGCAGCTCTTCTTTGCAGGTTGCAGGATCTTGTTCAGAGTATCTGTCTCAGGAAGTGTCTAAGGTGGTAGGATCAGGGACCCAGTTTATATACCCAAAAGTTCCTTTGAAGCGCAGGAGACTTCAGAGAGTGGTTTTGAAGTGCACAATGTCCCCTTTCAGTATAACTCTGTCTCCCAGGGTCCCAGTAGGGGGTTTGGCAATCCATTGTGTGAGGGCAGGCCACTGTCCTTTGAAATGTAAGTGTCAGGCCCTCTACCTTTCCAGCCTGGGAAGACCCATTCAGTATGCAGATGTGTGCAGGTGTTACTGAGCATCCTGTGTTTGTGGTTGTCTGGGTGAAATGCACAAGGGAGCTGTCAACCAGCCCAGCCCAGATGTGGATTAGAGATAGGCTGCAAGGCACAAACGTATGCTAGGTGCAGAGAAATGCTCACTTTCTAAAAGTGGCATTTCTAAAATAGTAATATAAAATCCAACCTCACCAGACAAGAAGGATTTTGTATTACCATACTAAATATGACCTGTCTACCCCTTTCTGATCAAAACAAACTACTCAAACAATATATGAGGGTAGCCCTAATGTTAGCCCATGGAAGGAGTAGGCCTCACAGCAGTGGAAAACAAATTTAGGAGCTTTCCACTACCAGGACATTTAAAACACACAGGTATATGTCCTGCCTTTTACCTACATAGCACCCTGCCCTGTGGGTTAGCCAGGGCCTACCTCAGGAGTGACTTATATATAGAAAAATGGAAATTTCAGGCTTGGCAAGCACTTTTAAATGCCAAGTTGAAGTGGCAGTGAAACTGCACACACAGGCCTTACAATGGCATGCCTGAGACATGGTTAGGGGGCTACTTATGTGGGTGGCACAATCAGTGCTGCAGGACCACTAGTACCATTTAATTTACAGGCCCTGTGCATATGCAGTGCACTTTACTAGGGAATTACAAGCAAATTAAATACGCCAATTGGGTATAAGCCAATGTCACCATGTTTTAAGGGAGAGAGCATGTGCACTTTAGCACTGGTTGGCAGTGGTAAAGTGTGCAGAGTCCTAAAACCAGCAAAAACAGCGTCAAAAAGTCAAAGGAGGCAGGCAAAAAGTTGGGGGTGACCACCCTAAGGCTGTCAGGTCTAACAGCTTCAATTTGCTAGTTATCAGGGCACTGCATTAGGGTGCCAGAAGCGAGTGCATGTGAAAGTGTGTGCGTGTGCACCTGTGCCAAATGACATGTGGGCCCCATGCCAAGGCATCGGGGGGATGTGAGGGAGTGAACCCAAGTGAGTGCTGGGGCAGGGTGGGCCTAGTGCTGACAGCAGGCAGGCATCTTATGTGCATGTGGGTGTGGGGAGGGAGTGAGCATTTTCTCCAATGTATATACAGTAATTGATGTTCAACACAATGAGGCATATTATCACATGTTGCTTTGTTTATTGAGATTCACACCTATGTTTACATTGTCTATTATTGTGCATTTTGTGCTCATTGACCGTTAGGCTCATATCACCTTGTAATGGAATTGTATTGATCATGTGTATGTGTTGAATAGATGTTTCTATATAGAGAACCTGTGTGAAGTCTCTTTTTGGGGTTGTTTACCCAGGGTTTTGTGGGAACGTGCTGTGCTATTGCTTTACACATTGCCTCTGAGATAAGCCTGACTGCTCTGTGCCAAGCTACCCAAAGGTGAGCACAGGTTATTTAGCAGGTGTCCATAACAAGAAGGAAAAGAGGGTAAATTAAGGTCCAGCATACAAGTCCTCACTCAAACTATGCAGATAAAAATGGTATGCAGTTCTTCTTACAAACTGTATACCCTTTTAATCTTCATATTTAACAGGTGTCTGACCACCCCAGACAGGAGTAGCACACTCCACCTGCCTGAGCTCACAATTTAGCCAACCAGATCGCGCTGCTTCCAATACTTCCCAGTGGGCCCACCCTCAATTTACTATCCAGGAAGCTCCTGCAATGTCATTTCAAATAGGCTCAGGAGCAGCCTCCTCAAGTGTCCCATCAACTGGTACTGTGGGAGCGTCAGTTGCTGTGTTTCCCACGCCCTGTACCTATTCTTCTTCTTGGCAGCTGCTGAACCATTCTTCCAGGCTTCCTTGACTCCCCTCCTGAGCAGCTATGGACCTTGTGGTTGTACAGACTCATTCAGACAAGCCTAACATCTCCTGGTGTGATCTGAGTTCCACTTCCTTCTAGATGGTGTGCTCTAGGTCATTGCCTGACAGACAATCTATAGGCATGGCAGGGTTCTCAGCTGCGTTTATAGAACCTGATATTTCCCCCTCCCACTCAAAGAGAACCAGAACTACCGGGTAGTGTCTCTCACAGTTGTCTGCGTGTATGAACTGGTGGAATGTATTAGGGGTGACTGGTTCTGAGGACACCAGATGATACCTCACAGTAGTCATACTGGCTCCAGAGCCCCCATGCTTTTCCCATTGATGCTAACCCACTCCCTATATTTAGAAGCATTGTAAGGCATATGGGCTTTTGGCACAATCTCTCTATCCTCTAGGGACACTAAGGTAACCTCTGCTCTTTCCTTAATGCTAAATGGTACCACTTCCTCCCCAAGTGCTCCACTGCCAACCCAAGTGTCAGCCCACTGGTAGGGGCTGTGCCCTCGTGGGACATTTGGTGTCTCCCTTGGAGTGCCCATATTTATAACATTCTGTATACTAGGGGGACAAAATTATTTGTCTGTTTGTCATGAAACCCCCTTCGTTTAGGCTCATACTGGGACTGGTTATGATTGTTCTCTTGGGAATTGTTTTGGAGGCCTTTAGAGAACTCCTTATTTTTCTTACCCCTCAGTCTTCTAATACAACCCTGACCACCCTTCTGGTGATCCACCCCAATAACTTTTTAAACACTGCTGCCGACCCAGAGGTCCAACTTCTTTTGAAAGCCCCCTGGGGTCAGTGAGCTCACTATCAATAAGCTGCTGGTGCAGTGCTGGAAAAAAGCTATTGAGTATGTGCTTTCTCAATATCATATTTAACAACTAAGTCAAATCACCAACTTGCTGCCTCACACCCAAACATTCAGTGCCTTTCTCGTGTAATCAAGAAAATCCACCCTGGCCAGTTTTTTTTCCTCCATCTTGAGCTTGGCCATTTGCAGCTAAAACTCCTGCTCTGCCTTCCTATCTGCCAGTTCCTTGGGGGAAGGCCTTATGAAGACACACTGCTTTCTGCTTTGGAAGGGAGTTCCGGTTGAGGAGATAAGTTATTCCCCTCTTCTGAGTGCTGCAGCTCTGGACCTGCATCCAGGTCCTGCTCCTCCATATCATCCCCCTCATCTAGACCATCTGTTGCTTTCAGCAACTGGTGAGCCTCTGCCCAGGCTCTCAGAGCTTTCTGTAGCTCTAATGTCTTTCTTTTCTTGATTGAAATTACCCTTTCCTTACAGATTTCCTTGAGCTCAGCCACAGTGTAGATTTGCAAGTTGAGCTTGAGTTCCAGTTCTGCTGGTACAGTCACAGACAGTCAGGTAGAATGGAAAAAGCATAGGAGCCAATCAAGGTAAATTGAAAAGAAATGCAAAATTGGGATCAAACTATTAATCTAGGATTTTAGTGTCACACAAAATCACTGTATGGCACTGCGCAAACACAAGTCCTAATCCTCACCACTGAAAACCAGTGTAGGAAATTGGGTACCATGTTGGGATGGTGAAACCCTACTCAGCATCAACCACAGTCCTTGCCACTTTAAGACACAAGCAAACCCCAAATTAACCTGTGCTCAACCCTCTGGTATCTTGGCACAGAGCAATCAGGATTAACTTAGAGGCAACGTGTAAAGTATTTATGCAGCACTTCAAACAGTAATAAGGGGATCATACAACACAAGAAAAAAATCCCTCATCAATTTAGATACATAGAGTAAATTGTAATTAATTATTTAAGACCAAAACAATAAAAACACCATCAGTGCAGCCAGAGATATGCATTTTTAAACATTTAAGTAAAAAATGGTGCTTATAAGGACAAATCACCAACTGGATATCTGGTCCCTTTGGATCTGGAAAAAGTCACAGATTCAGGCCAACTGCATTGGATTGCGGGCCAACTACCAGTATGCAGATGAACAAAAGAACCGTAAGTACTCTTTGCAAAGCATTGCAAGGTCCAGTGATAACGATGCATCACACAGCCGAGGTGATGCTTTATTGATGTGGAACTGTGGAGCTGCGATGTGAGGTCCTGCATCATCAATAAGGGTTTGCAATGTGAAGGCTGGCTTTGAGGATGCCTTGAGCAGACAAGGCAATGCATCAGTTTCAAAGAGCTGGGAGGCTGCAATGCAATAAATTGTGTCATTGTCGAGGCCACCATCAATGAGGGCTTTGTGATGTGAGGTTGTGTCAGTAAAACTTCTCACAGATGTGGTTCCGATGCAGGCTGCGAGTTGGTGTAAGGTTGGTGTGGAGTCCTTGCTCAGGATTGTGCCATGCAGGAGAGGTGATGCATCAGTTTTACTGGATCCACTGATGGGCTGTTTGAGCACCTTCAGACCCACTTCCAATGGTTAAGGACTGGGGTGGCACCACTTGGTAGGGTAGGTCTCACAGGTGGAAGAATCCAGGTGCAGGTTTAAAGGTTTATAGAGCCTTAAGTTCTAGTCAGGAGGCCATACAACTAGCCACTGTAGTCACTCTGGGGTCCTGGGTTGAAAAGATGCAGGTTTATTCCTTCTCACCCAGGCAAGAGGGCAGCAGATCAGCACAGCAGGATAGCAGTCCTTCAAAGTCCAGCAGAATGACAGTCCTTTCTTTTCAGCAGCAAAACAGTTCTGCCTCCTGGCAAAGTATCCTTAGGTCCAGAAGTGTAGTAAAGTTGATGTCTGGGGTTTTATATTTATACCTGGGCCTTCCTTTGAAGTGGAGACGCTTCTAGAGGTTTCTCTTTGATGTCCACAGGCTTCCTACCTTCCCTGTCCTGGCTGCAGATTAACTCATTTTCTGTGGAGAAAGGACACAGTCTATTCAAGTACAAGTAGGGCTGTACCGAGCTCTACATTCCCATTCTGCCAGTGACGGCCCATCCATGCACACCCAAGCCCTTTATTGTGTGTGGCACTCTAGCAGAAATACACAAAGCCCAGCTGTCAGCTATACCCAGTCATGTGACCCAGAGACAGGCTACAGTCTCTAAATGGCTAAGGCAGGAAAATGCCTGCTTCCTAAAAGTGGCATTTTAAAAAATTGAGAGAGGCTTTTTTATTATAATTCTTTAGACACCAAATGTGAACTGGTCACCTGCTCTCATTTGGAAGCTATCACTTATTAAAATGTCTAAGGACTAACAAACAAGTGGTGGCATTCTGACTGCCGCACTCCTGGTGGTGCGACCACCAGATTATGATCCTGGCAGTCAGACCGCTTGGAGACCGCCACCACCGCTGGGATCACGGATCCCAACGGGTTGGCGGTGGTTGTGTCGTGGTCAGCCATGGCGGTGCAGGGTCCCCTTGACAGCACCCTCAGAATGGGCACTGTCTGCTTTGCAGACAGTTCACATTCCAAGGGTACTGGTCTATCAGACCATTGGCCTCTGCTCCCTTGATGAACCCAGGGCCAATGCCATTGCACTGTTTTAGCCGGGCTGATTGGTGGAAAAATCGTAATCCGATGTCTCCAATGGTCATCCCGGTGGAAGCATCATAATAAGAAATGAGGGAGTGAGGCCGCCGGTATGATGGTATGATGGCAGCCTCACCCCTGCGGGTTTGGCGGTCCGGCAGTCAGACCGCAAAACTCGTAATGAGCTCCTAAGAGTTTTTCACTACCAGAACATGTAAAACTTAAAAGTACATGTCTTATTTTTTAAATACACTGTACCCTGCCCTCTGGGCTGTTCAGAGCCTATCCTACAGGTGACATATATGTTTACAACCATTTGCAACGCAGTGGGTCTCGCCTTTACTCGAGTTAGAGCTATTAGCACTGTAAATTCCTATGCCTTCTAGCGAGCCGCCAAGTAATTATAGAACATGCATCAGCAATATCTTTTAGCCTGAAATGCATTTTGAATCCTTTTCTTTTACAGTTCACTGAATAGAAATGAGTATGTGAGGAATTTGAGTTGAAAACACATTCCATCTTAAAACTATATTTTGCTAATGTGACAAGAGAATTGTGGCTAAACGATGTAGCACCCAATAGTGCAGGCAGTGCCAATCCCCACCCTCCCCTCTCCAGATGTGCAGTGGAATACCTAATGATTCTGGGAGGCCCCACTCTATCCTCCACTTAACCCAAGTCCTAAAGTGGACAGAGAAACTGGGGAGGGGAGGGAAATGGCATGCAAAAAAACCTAACATCTGGCATCATGCCAATGGACTTCTCTGTAGAAATGAACAACTTTTTGTGCTTACTGAATCATTAGACAAAAGACACTCCCATGGTTTGGTGATTCTTCAATGGAGGGCCTTCAAAGGTTTAAAAACATTATGGGGGTCATTTCAACCTCGGCGGTCTTTTCACAAGACCGCCGAGGGACCGCCGTGCTGAAGACCGCCAGTGCTGGCGATTTTCCGCTTGGCGAATTATGACTGCTGGCAGCCCTCCGTCCTTTTCCGGACGGATAGCCGCCAGCAGCTATACTGGCGGCCGGCGGGGAAGTGGAGGTTGCTCCATCTCCACCGCCCCGTCAACAGAACACCGCCCACGGAATCAGGTTACGTGATTCGGTGTGGTGGTGTTCTGTTGACGGGGTGCTGGCGGCGGAGCAGCCCCCATGGATCCCGTCCCCTCCCGGAGGATCAAAGGACCAGGTAAGTTGATCGTCCGTTAGGGGAGAGGGTGGCATGTTTGTTAGTGTGTGGTGGTGGCTGCATGCGTGTCAGGTGTGTGTCTGTGTAGTGATGTCGGGGTAGGGGTGGGGAGGGGGGTCCTGCCATCTTTGGGGGGTAACAGGGGGAGTGTCGGGGAAGGACTCAGGGTGGGGGAGACCCCTATCAGTGCCAGGGAAGGCGGTCAGCTGGGTCATGATACCGCCGGCGGTCTTGTGACGGCCGCCGGGCTGGAGACCCAAGTCTCCAGCCCAGCGGTCATCTCCGCCCTGGCGGTCGGTTCGGAGAAGTGGCGGATGACCATGGCGGTAACCACCTTAGTCATAATTCCAATTTTTTTGCCGCCAGCCTGTTGGCGGTAAGACCGCCACTTCTCCGCCAACCTCCAGGGTTGTAATGAGGGCCTATATCTCACAGGAATTTTAGTGGCTGAAATTTCAATAAGGTGTGAAGTATCATCAATCAATCAACATTTTTAAAGCGTGCTACTCACCCACAGGGTCTCAAGGCGCTGTGGGGTAGGTCCTCAAGATTCAGTCGAAGAACCAGGTCTTATGATCCTTCCTGAATTGAGGTAACGATGGCGACTGCCTGAAATGGAGAGGCAAGGTGTTCCAATGTTTTGCCGCTAGATAGGTGAAAGATCTTCCTCCTTATGTGGGGTATGGTGGGGTATGGTGGTGAGCTACTGCTGGGAGGAACGGAGAGGTCTGGCAGTGAAGTTAAAGGTGATGCAGTGGTTGAGGTAGCTGGGTCCAAGGTTGTGGAGGGCCCTGTAAGCGTGGACGAGGAGCTTGAAGTTGATACTTTTTTCGACGGGGAGCCAGTGAAGAGCTCTCAGTTGTCCCCCAATGAGTTCTTAGTGGGGGATGTTCAGGATGAGTCTGGCGGAGGCTGTAGTCAAGTCTGCTTGTGATCAGGGCGTGTATAACAGTCTTGCAGCAGTCACTTGGGATCCATCTGAAGATCTTCTGGAGGAGTCAGAGGGTGTGGATACAAGTGGAGGAGACAGAGTTGACCTGTCTTGTCATGTGAGTGCTGAGTCAAGGACGACACCGAGGTTGCGTGTGTGGTTTTTAGGGGTGGGGGGCTGTCAAGTGTTGAGGGCCACCAGGAGTCATCCCAGGCTCAGGAGGAGGGTCGCAGGATGAAGATCTTGGTCTTGTCGGAGTTTAGCTTAAGGCAGATCTCCTTCATCCAGGTGGCGAATGCTTCCATCGCGTCTTAGACGTTTTTATTCACTGTTGTGGGGTTTTTGGTCAGGGAGATATTCAGCTTGGTGTCATCGGCGTAGGAGACGATGTTCAGAATGTAGTTTCTGATGATTGGAGCCAGGTGGGCCATGTAGAAGTTGAACAGTATGAGACTCAACGGACATCCTTGGGGTACTCCACCGCTGACCTCTGTAGGTTCTGACAGGTGTGGGGGGAGTCTGACTATCTGTATTCTGCCTGTCAGGAAGGAGTGTCTCCACCGAAGAGACTTGTTGCGTATGCCTGCTGTGTGGAGTCTGGCGCATAGGGTGCGGTGGGACACTATGTCAACGCGTCTGATAGGTCCAGTAGGATGAGGGCTGTTGTTTGGCTGCAGTTGAGGAGCAAGTGGATGTCATCTGTGGCAGCGAGCAGGGTAGTCTTGGTGCTGTGATTAGGTCTAAATCCTGAATGGGAGATGTCCAGGATGTTGTTGTCCTCGATGTGTTGGCAGAGCTGAGCATTGATTGTTTTTTCGGTGACCTTAGCTGGGAAAGGCAGCAGCGAGATGGGGTGGTAATTATTGAGATGTGTGGGGTTTCTTCAAGAGCTGGCAGATCTGGAAAGACTTCCAGTCCTCAGGAAAAGTGGCCGACTCTAAGGAGCAGTTAATGGTCTTGCAGAGCTCAGGTGCGATCAAGGCAATGGATTTGTTGAAGCTGTAGTAGGGGCAAGGATCGATGGTGGCTCCAGAGTGGATGCTGCTCATGATGGAGCACGTCTTGTCCATCGTGAGGGGGGTCCAGGCGTGCAGGAACTTTGGGAGGTTCAGTGGATCTGAGTTGGGACATGGTTGGTGAGTTCATAGAGTGTTGCTAGTTCCTTTGTTCCCTTTGTTTATGGACTTGCTAATGTTTTGCTTGCTATTTTTGCTCTCCTGTCCTTGTTTATGTTTTCTGCAGAGCCCTGGTTTATCTTTGAAGTCTTCAAAGGTCCGCCTCAGATCACATTGCTCATCTTGTTTTTGGAGGATGAGTTTTTCCTTTATGTACTTTGTGCTGCAGGCTGGAAAAATTAGGTGGATGAACTGAATTAAGTGAAGAGTCAATACAACTACAAATAATTGCCAGGAAAGGAGCTCTGTGTGTAGTTAAATTATAAAGGCTCTACCACAAGTGACACAGAAGTGTACTGCAAATGAAAGGTCTCACCCCTGCGGTGGTTAGCAGTCTATCTTTCTGATCATTCATTACTGCACAAAATGGAAATACACTTTCCTACAATCAATTCAGCACTTCACAGATAATTCAATGAGTCAAAAATTTAATCTCCAAACATCTTAAGAGGGTGTTATGAAAATGTGTATCTTTATTGTTCTTCAGATTTTCTTCATAAAGCTTTAATTTTTGACTCATTGAATAATATGTGAAGTGTTGAACTGATTGTGGGACGTCTCTCCATTCTGTGCATAAATGTAAGAATTTGGGTGTTGGTCAGCAGGCCTGGGGAGGTGTCCAACCTAGTTAAGAAAATAATAAGGGAATTAACTCACAGTGCTGTATACCAGTTGTTAGCTATCCAATTAGTGTTTTTTGATCATCCATTGCCTAGCCTTTCAAAGCTCCCCTGTCATAGTTTGCTGGTTCTGCAATTAACTCATTGGAAAACATCCTTAGCCCATAACCCATTCCTCAGTGCTTTGGAACTGAAAACCTGACAATGTGTAAGGCTTCCTATAGACCTATCTGATACACCCCTTCCCTTGTCTTATTCTTTTTCCCCAATTGCCTTCGGTACCAGCACAGAATCAAAGATTTCACTGGTCATTTGCGTTCTGGTTTGTAAATGTTTCTTGCTTGCCGCTTGGTTAGTGTTGTCCTCAACAGTTTTTTTGAGTAGTTCCATAACTGTTGGTGGATTTTATTGCATGTTAGGAAAGTATTATCAATAAATATTAGTAGGGTACATTACTGCATAAAATCCAAGTCTGGCACAGTTGGCTATATTTCATTATCGAAATTATCAGACTTTGCATGTTATCAAAACACTTCTGTTAGCAGTATGTGCTCTGCAAGCTTTCACAATTGCCTCAATGTGCAGCCTTTGCAAATTCCTTTTACAACCCTACAGGAAAATCCATTGGCGGTGTCCATCATTAAAGATCCATGACCTGAACCTTGAATTGTGGAATGAAATGCCTTGCTCAACAATTTCACAAACAAGAGAGATCAAACTGGCAGAGTGAACTGCACTTTCAGGGGCTAGTTTTAAATATGCTAATATTACTCAGTGTCAACCTTGAAAGGCATCCAGGTCAACAGTGGTAGGGGCTATCCTGGGAAAATCAAAGCACATCGGATCAATAAATGCAGTTGTGGTTGAAGTCCTGTCTATTGCAGCATTCTCAATTAAAAGATCCAAAACAAAAATAATTTGGGGAAAAGCATAATGCACATTGACTTTCCCATTGTCTCAGTTAACATGTGATACTTTTTATTATGTTTCAGTGAACACGTTTGTTTCTGTACTTTCCAGCTAACACTTTGCAGTTTACATTAATAACCAACTGGCTTATGCAATTTAGTAAAATGCCCAAGCAACCTTCCGTTTCCAGTTAATTTTGTGGTTTCCACAAAACTAACAGTAGACATTGCCTGTTAATTCCATAATGTTCAGGGAGCTCACTTTATTATCAAATAATTACATAACATCATATTGGCACACTTTTAAAAATGTTCTTAAGGCCCGAACAAGCCAACTGTGTTGTTTTCCATAAAGTTCATAGCAGGAACATTTCATGAATTTTAAAGTGTTCTAGTTAACATAATGCATGGTCTTTACTTGACATTGTGTAGTTGAGGACCTGGGTACACTAGGTTCACATTTCTGTGGGCAACCTCTTTGTGGTGATAGTGTCCCATTGGGACCATGGATCTCACTGCCAGATCTGCTAACAAAGAAGAAGGAAATAAAAGGGGCTGCAATGTGGTCCAATGCCAGGAGCCAGAAAGAAGAAGTAGAAGCATTCTGGCTCTGTTTTACCATCCCCTAAATTCTCTACTCATTAGTAGTAACTTGATGCATCTAACTTTTGACTCCACTGAGGACTACAGCAGGAAGCTTACAGCTTGCAGCTCCATTTCTGAATGAACGCTCTATTACAGAGGAAACAATCATAATGCCTTAGGCTAGGGCCTTTTGGTTTATGATGTCACTAAAACTCCTTGATGGCAATATTGGGCCGTGTTAAACAGTTACTTGCAGGACTGAGTAATGCGACTGGCAGCCACAACATGAGGAAAAATGTTGCAGCCACCATTACAGGGCTTGGCAGTTCCTGAGCTCTGCAAAATAAAAAAGCACATAAGGGGCCAACGTAGGGATACCTTGTCCCCCTAACCACTGTAGGGGGGCCATTGTAGGTTGGGTTGTTGAAGTCTGTGCACAGCCAGGTTGGCTGCCCTTGGTGGGTAAGAGGAAATTGGGTGCAGATATGCTTATGTCACGTATGTATAACTGCTGAACCTCTGTGTGTTTTTGGTATTTAAACAGTAGATCTTTTACAGTAAATTTCAAAGTTGTGATTTAAAAATCTTAGGCCCATATTTATACTTCTTTAGCGCCGCATTTGCGTCATTTTTTCAAGCAAAAGCGGCGCAAACTTACAAACTACAGTTGTATTTTGTAAGTTTGCGCCATTTTTGCATCAAAAACCGGTGCAAATACAGTGCTAAAAAAGTATAAATATGGGCCTTGGTACCTTCCTCACATATAACTCCACCTTAACCTCCATGTTTTTCAGTGAATATAATATTTATTTATGTATATATATCAGAACACAGAGAGTTGGACACCTAGAGATACTTTTAAGGTAAATGCATTGATAGATGTCTAACTTTCATGGAGTCAGAGTGGTGGTATTCGGTTTCTCTATTTTCTCTCTTTTGCCATTTCCCCTTTTCTTGTTTCTACTACTGGCACTCATACTATCACAGAATGTGGTCAGTGGTAAGGTGGTAAGAGAAATAATAGTGCATCTCTCCCGCTACAAGGTTAGTGGTTTCTGACTTTAGGATGTGTTGTTTGATTTAGAGAGCCTGGTTTGTCCTAAGGATTTAGGTAGGTTTGTTACTTTTGTATTGTTTCAATGAAATTATAAAGGATTGGGTGATATCTACGGACATTTTTTTGGACAACATTGTGCAAGTCTTCTTGTGCATTGATATTGTTTAATGTATTTCAGAAGACAATCGACCATGAGCTATGGAACCTGCCCTGAATGGTGCATGCAGCCAACGGAGGTGTCTTCAAAATAGTCGTTGTTGCCTTTTTTGGTTTTATAACAGTACAAGTCTATTCATAAACCAAAATGTCTAAATATGGCATTGATAGAAATAAAGGATAGGATGAATATTTTTTCATTCAAAGGCAAATTTGCTACTTCTGAAATATTCAACACTATGGTTTGTTTTCTCTAAGTATTGCTAAATGGCTTGGTTGTAATCGAAGCAGTAGTTTTGTATCTGGGTGTCTGGGTGGGTTTTGGATATGTTGTATAATATGGAATGTTCAAAATCATTATTATCTAGGCAATGGAATGTGTCTTGCTTTTTGTGGATTATTAGCATGAAATCCTATTATGCTACACTTTACTTATTTGGTAGAGGGCAAATCATGCAGTTTATTTTTAAATGGATACTGTATATGTGTCTTTGGAGGATTATTTTCATGCCCCATCCATAAGCCAAGTGGGAGACTGAGTTTATGTAAGGAAATGATTTGTTGTAATAAGCGTTATTAGAACATTGGAATTTTGGGAGCTCCATTGAAAATAATGGAGTGCTCCGTGCTTCTAATGGCTGGTAGAAGCCCGGAGTGCCAACATTCAAATGTTTTTGTTCACAGCTGTTGCTGTGAACAAAGGCCTTATGTAGCCTGAGGGGATTTCAGTCCTCTTGGGCTTTGTGAGGCCTTTGTTTGATTTATTAGAACATTCTGCCTTCTAGTGGCAGAATGTTCTAATTGCCTTATAGCCCTCTGTAGCCCGGCTATACCAGCATTAAAGTCCTGTTCCCTTGTTAAAGGCCTTTAACTCTGGAGTGGGTCTTTAATGGCCAGTTTTACCCGCTATGGCAGGCCAGAAGGCTATATTATTTTTTCATTACTGCTGTTATCATACCAAATAGTGTTCATTTGCACCAGTGAGACTAAAGGGGGTGTCCATTTCAGCAGAGGGTTTGGTTGGTGCTGGGCCTGCTTGCATCTTTGCTCTTCCTTTCTAGTGGTGGACATGTTTGTTTGAGTAGCATTGGGCCAACTACTCAAGTTGGTATTCTGTGAGCATATTCTTTCATAATTGTTGTAGAAGGAGCTGAAGAGCTATTTGATTATTTATGTTCTGTACTATGATTTTAATTTGTGTGTTAACCACTAAGGCAAAACAGTTTTGTTTTCTTAAACTAGCTACAGCTTTATTAATAGTGGTGGGTCACCCCTATCCTTAATTGGAATAAGATTTAAGGCCTGATTTAGAGTTTGGCAGACAGGATATCTGTGACATTTCTGATTGAGTAACCTCCTGCGCCAAACTCTATATCAGACCTTTAGTTTGCTACCAGTGTGTTTGTTCATTAATTGTATTCTCTAAGTAACAGGTAAACATGCATTTGCCAAACATGACATGTTTGGTGGTTAGAATTATATCTTAAAATAAATTCTATTGCATACAGAACATGGACACATGTAATTCATCATTAGCCCAGAGATCACATCTAGGGCATTTGAAATCATTCTGATATTTTCATTTGAACAATTTTGTACGGTATAATACATAATGGCCCTG
This sequence comes from Pleurodeles waltl, assembly GCF_031143425.1. Lineage (NCBI taxonomy): Eukaryota > Metazoa > Chordata > Amphibia > Caudata > Salamandridae > Pleurodeles > Pleurodeles waltl. The sequence goes on from NC_090442.1 coordinate 375,141,827, forward strand.
ATTTATCTAAGATATGGCACATCATGGCGGTAGTTAGGGGAACTAACATCAACATTTTCGATGCTAGTTCAGAGCTTTGCAGGATTAGTGTACAAAATGTCGACGCTAATCCTGCAAAGCCCATTGAGGCCCATTGAAAACAATGGTGTGCCTCCTTTTAATGCCTGCTTTGAGCAGGCTTAAAAGTGCCGAAAACAATTACGCAAATAAATCTTTCTTTGTGCCATTTTTACAGTCCCCCCTAATGGGGGAAATTTACCATTTGAATACATTATGCGTGGCGCAGGCATACTGTAGCGCAAAGTGTTGCAAAGTGGCACAATGCATGCATTGCGCCATTTGTAAATTTGATGTGACGATTTTGGCCTCTTTGGCCACATAAGCACCAAAAAAATGACGCTAATGTGGCGCAAGTGGGCGCTTAAATCAGCCCTCATATGTCTTATAATAAACTGTTGTAGATGTAGACCTGCAGTACTAAATTATCATACCCCATACCCTATTCCCAGCGCTGTACGTGTGTCTGCCTTGCTAAAGATCTGGCCAAGTTTCACTGCCATTTGATAGTAAAATTATCCAAATTATCCAAATCATTATGTACATTATCACCAAAAGTGTTATAAAACACACAAATCTGTGTCACTATGTGAGGTATATTCCATAAATCAATTAATTTAATATTAGTCTCATTTAGCAAAAAGTATATGCGCTGCTACAAATATTTAAATGTCGGGCCATGGAAAGCAAAATTCAGTTTGTAAATCGGAAAAAGATCAGAAAATGCAAATTTTCCATAGCTGCCCAACTGTTATAATACCGGATTGGGTCCATAATCTAGTGGTATGATCTTGAAATATACTGGCATTCAATAAATTACCCCACAGTGTGAGTAACCGTTAATTGAAGTAAGAACAAAAAAGTTCACCTATTAACTCCAGGTATTCATGATGGCTTGAATAACATTTCTAAATAATTGAGGCCATTGTGTGTTATCAGGCATACCATAATATCATATATCAGTACTGTGTGAAACATTGTAAAATAGTGCAAATAATGATGACATTTGTCGAGCCATAGTGTACCAGTAGCAGAACGTAGGGAATGTCATGAACTGACTAACTCTCCATGCCTTACGATACTCCCATATAAGGTTGCTGATTGATGCAAGCACCCCAGATACAATCTTACAAAATTCCAAGGGAGTTTCATCTGACCTAGCCTGTAGGAAGTGCCTGTATTACACTGATGATGTCCTGAAAACGAATTAAGTTATCTAACATATTTCTGTCACTGTGACCTAAATGTGCCAAATATGTATCATTTATGCAAGTATGCCTAACGGATGTGTCCATTTGAGTGCCAGTTGTATATGATGTTTGATAATAATTGTAAATCATTTTAAAATAACAGAGATTTGTTTATGCTTTTCTTTAATTTTATATGCTCAAATATATCCAATCGACTCTCTGTATTCTGTTGCCTGGCTTCTACTGAGCTGCTATATGGTAGTCATTTTTTCTTAAGGCTATGTAGGATTTTAATCCCACACTCTTTCATCTGTCTATACATTGCTGATCTGTTGTAATCTGAGTTCCAAATAAAGGTAGCATGTAGTAGTTCGAGTAACCAAAATGGTTTAACTCTATTCTATCATTCTATGTGCAAACATTATTAGAAGAGTCTAGAATATAGATCATAACACAATGAAAATACCCTATAAGTATTACTTCTTCAGACCAACTAGTTTTTTTTTTATTGCAAGAGTGGTGTTCCAACTATAAAATCACTGAAAAATATTGTGATACAGTAATATTGTGCCTAAGATATTGTGATGTCAAAAAATAATGCGGCTCCTGAACATCACAGGTAAGATTATTGTATTTTTTAATATTGTTGTGAAAAATATAGCTTTGTGTTCTATTGTTGTACTTTTGTTTTGAATACTTTAAAAAAAAATATTGCATTTGTGTTTTTAGTGTTTTTAGTATTTTAATTTTAGGAGAGGGATTTAAAATTACAAAGGAATAGGGTGAGGAGTAATTTAGAATATTTAATTTTTAAAGAAATATTTAATGTTTTTGATGTCATTTTTGGGTTGAGCATAAGTGTTCGACGTGTTGTATACTTTTAAGTATACTTATACTGTTTGTTCCAGTGGTTTCATTTGTTGGTTCCAGTGTCCTTTAAAAATCCTTGCTTGCTAGTCGGCAGTTCTGCCTCTTTGTCCTGCCTTTTTCACTTTGGGAGCAGCACCAACTACTGTATAATTACTCTATGTCCCGTTTATGTCTTCTGTATGGGACTTTTTTTTTTGTATTTGCCTGTTGGTCTTACAATGTGGGTGTGTGTTCAGTCCATCCCCCCCACCAGCTCCCTCTGCAAACATAAAACGAACAGCAGAGGGAGGCTTTTCCAGTCACCCTTGTTTTTCTTAGCTCCCACATTTGGATTGGAATGGAGAGCTTTAATTTCCTCGTTGCCTCTGCCATAGCCGGAAAAGACCAGCTGCTATGCTCCAATCGGTGCTTTTTCAAGGGTGTGCTCTGCTGATTAGTGACTGAAAGCGCGATGTTTATATGAGTATTATCCCACAAGACTGCATTTAAATATAGCAAAAATGAAACTTACAATTTATTTAGACAAACTAAACACACTGTAAAAAATTAGAAACAGGCACAAAAACGTACAGAAAACACTGCGAGGGCAGCTCTGGGCCCCACAAGGCTATAAGTGGCATTGCATCTTTAAGGGGTCCGTTGAAACCGCCCTCGCTCTCTACGTGTTGTCCTCCCTGTCCTCCCGTCCCTGCTAGCGGATATAATGATGCCCTCAAAAGCAAGTCCTCAGTTTCAGCTCTAATGTTTTATGCATAGAAGACAGAGACAGATGTCATGTGCTGCTATGTAACATTACTTAGTGATGATATGAATATGGTTCTTTAGGCAAAATTGTTTTATATTTCGAAGTGCACAGTTTATGGGATGTCACTTTTACGTGTATGGCATACTACGTTCAGAAGCTATTGGGGTGCTCTTTTTAGCTGCCTTAAAGTTGGTTTTATTTGCACGTCTATTGTACTGTTAGCAGAAGCCCCAGAGACATGTATCACATTGTTCTAATAATCAAATTACTCATTTCGCTCCTGGTCAATCAAATCAGCAGTAATTGCTTTGCATGTGCTTGGTAATCCATGAGCTTTAAAGGAGATACCTTTGTATGTCACGTAGTGGTATGTACATAGCGTCGACAGTCTACGCATTTCCGACCAAGGGAAACGCTCCCTTCCCATAACCTTTCATTCTCTCAAAGGCGTCATAAATGTTATTATTTATTTTTTGGAGGGGGGTGTGTCAACTAAAACTGACAGGTGCTGAGTAAAATGTTTTCACAAAGCTTGCCTTTGTTCAGTTGAGAGTGACACTGTGACAAGATTTCATTCAGGAGTCCCTCATTTAGCAGACTGGCAAGCGCGGTCACACAGGTGACATTTCCAGTCTGCAGGCACAGGCCCATAATTCTCTTCACCGCAGTCCCCATCTTCTTGTCATCAATGTAAAACACATTATCAGAAAAGTTCAGGTAGGAATTTACAACACTAATAGCTGTAACTCAGGCAAATGCGAGACCCATTGCATTACAAATGCTTATTTATTTTATATTTTTTATAATAATGTATTTTTGATGAACGTACATGTATAGTTTAATCATGTATAATTAGAAAAATTTTTACTTGTAAAATTGAAAAAATATGTTTAATATAATTTGTTTAACATTGTGATTTTTAAAATTAATTTTAATAACATTATTTGCTTTTATGTAATGTATTAGTATTGTTCTTAAGTTTTTAACTTGTTTTTAATTTATTAAAAAAAATATTTTATGTCTTTTTTCAAAGAAATATTATAGATATTAGCGGTTACATTTGAAGGAAATTTTTGTTTTGTATTTAATAGTTTGGCAGGTATTTCAATTTAGGGTTTTTGTGTTTTTTTGGGATAATTAAAACTTATTTTTGTATTGTATTCTTTTTAGTGAAATATTATGCATATTATACATTTTAAGTATTAGTTACATTTTAAATTTCAAAATATAGCATTTTCTTTAATATCTTTGGATATTCACAGGGTATAGCAACTTGTACCCTTTCTCCCCGCTCACAGACTCCAACACTTTCTCCAATGTGGCTAAGTCTTGAGTGGGATTGATAAGTAAAAAAAATTTTCCAGTGTAGCCGAGTGTGGGGTGGAAATAGTAAATATGAACACCTTTCCCAATATGGTCAAATTTGGAAAGGTTGGTGGAAAGGCAGTGCTGGGGGCCATAGAGGGGCCCCTGCACTGCCCACGACCACGTTGTGGGCAGATCAGGGGCTCCCTTGCCAGCCCCCCCAGAATGCACGCAATGGTGTGCAATACCATAGGCCTTCACTCCCTAGGGGAGCTGAGGCCAATACCACCTTACTGTTTCCACAGGACAAACAAGTCGAAACATCATAATATGATAGGGGTGAGGCCGCCGGCTCGATGGCAGGCCCACCCCACTGTAGTGACAATCCCGGCCCTATGTCTGCAGAAAGGGAACAAAATGTACATTACACTTGCAGCCTTGTATTCAGATTTACAATACCACACACTATGCCTAGATTGAGCACATATAACAATAATCAGTCACCTAATGGATCTTTATGCCCTTCACAATAAATCCGAATGTGGTGTTAGTTTACTGCTGTGGGTCCTTGCTGTTGCACTTGAAGAAAACAGTGCTAATCATTAGTATGTCAACATGAGTGGGAGCAGCGCAAGGCTATTGGCCTCGGCTCCTTTAAGGGAGTCAATATCCTATCCCTCCAGCCCCCTTAATATGCACACTGTCTGCAGTGCAGATAGTGTGCATTCCAACGGTGCTGGACAAGGGGGCCCCCGCACAGCCCAGGCCACATGCCACAGGCCACCCTGTGGTCCTTGGCACTGGCTTTCCACCAGCCTTCTCAAGGGGGGTCCCTACCACAAAAAGCCTGGTGGAAAGTGGGGTTGTCAGAGCCACCCTGGCTGGGTACAACTCCAACCACTATTAACCCATTGAGGAACAATGTTCCTGGTGGGAATGGTGGTCTCCTGGTGGGTCTGCCCGCCAGGGTTGTAATGTAGTGGTCAGACCACCACCTCAAGGCTGGCAGTCCTAGAACAGCCAGCCTCCTAATAATGCCCTTAGTCTTTGATTTTGTCTTTGGAGTAAGGAGTATGCACACGATGCGAAGCATTCAAAAGGTCACTGTAATCCAACACCAACTGGTGTTTTAGTTGTCTTGTTGCTTAAGCATTATGCATGCATACGCGTTATACCTCTCACTTTTGCTGTCTTCTTTTCTTGTTCAGGTGTAGGCTTGAATTATGTGGCTTATGAGTGATCAAATGACTCTGAGGCAGGAGGATGATGTTCTGCGATGTCAGGTGAGTTGTAGCATCTTCGGACGGCGTGTTGCAGTTGTCAGTCAAACAGGCTCCACCGCTGGTCTTAGAGCATCGATGTCTCAAGGCAAAGTGGCTTCTGCAGTTTGGGTGTGGTTTAAATTGACACTACCCTTTGAATGCACCCTAGACACACCCAAGATTTCAGCATTCTGAAACGCAGAGCAGCAGTAAATCAAGAGCATTCAGTGATTGATACTTTAAAGTAACCATGGTAAAACAAGTGAAATAATGCCAACATAAAAACTGAGACAAAATTATGTCAACAGAAAACATAAGCATTCAGGGGCATATCTCCTAACTGTGGGAACAAAACAAAATACTTGATGCTCAGTGGCTTATGTATATTAATGGTTGCAAGCAGACCACTCAGTGCTTGGGGGCACATTTAATACTGACAGATAAAAGGTACATAACACATCTGCAAGGTATTTGCTTCTAGGACAATGGCTGTATGGACTGGACAGAGTCATGAGTATGGTCATGGATAGGGACATGACAGAGGGGAGAACTTTATACTTAGGGCCTCATTACGAGTTTGGCGGTCTGACCGCCATACCGTCATGTTGGCAGCCGCCAAAAGACTGCTATGTTGGCAGTCTCACAGACCTCCGTATTATGAGTTGAACAACCAGGACCACTAAAACACAGGCAAAAAACCGACACGGCCAGGACCCTGGAGAGAAGGAAATAGGCAGTCCAACCTCCAGCAGCACCAGCCGATCAACCAACCACCTACCATATTATAACTCATAAATCACAATACTGGTACATCCATGGCAGTCTACCAATGACAGCACGAACCGCAGCAGTCGGTGGTCACCACAGTAAAACACAACATCACATTGGATGAATTCCAAATCCACACAGCTTGCACACATTCACACACCTCACACACCTACAAACTTCAATATAAAACACACCGCTTCACACACCACAATCCTTTGCATCTACAATGCCATACATAGAAGTCAGAGCCCAAAATCAGGCACACAGTACCAAAGATTAGGCTCCCCTCCAACTTTCACATAGCACTTATCCCACAACTGCACAACACACCCAACAGACAAACTAGCACCTGTGCACATCATTTACTATCCGTCACACCCTTCACCACACAGCACCTACACCTTATTGTCGTAGTTTGACTCTTGCTCTAGGCAAGACTGCAGGTTTAAGATGACAGCATTTATGTTTGTAGGCGACTATGCCAGTCCTACAACAAGTCACAACTGTCACCCCAACCCTCCCGGTTCACAAGCAGCACCTCACCAAAAACCCCAACAGTAAAAGGTGATTTGTGGCAGCCTTTATGAATGGACTCCAGAGTGTGACGTCTCAAGGAGTGTCATGGTTAAACAGAGATTACCCCTTTCTCACATGGACAACATGTCTCAATCAAACACACAGGCAATGAAGAAGATGCAGTAAAAGCTTAATACGTTTTTATCAACAATACTGCAACCTATGACAAATTGCATCGCTGCAATGATAATGATAATGAACAGTGCAAGAAACATAATTGTGAAAATGAGAGTCATTAGTACAAAGACCCCCACCATCTTGAAATAACATGAAATGACATGTGATACAATAAATGTACTAATACCCTAACATGATGAACCTAACCCTAACCTAAAGAGAGCTAGGTGTAATAAACCTAATCAGCCAGTGGCAATGCTTTGAGAAGAGCCCCCAACCCTAGTTACCTTGGAATGAGGTCTCTAGATTAAAACTCAATGAGGACACGAACACTGGGCCAGCGTCAAGGTGACGTGGAACATCAATAGCGTCAATGGCCTTTGGTAGGAATCCGTCTAACTATCTGTGTGTGTGAGATGTATTTACACAGATCTGATTGGACCCCTGACATACGTCTGTTCCCAAACGATGGATAACAAGACATGCTTGGGGCTGCAATTTATATTAACAATTCCCTTGAAGGCACAAAGAGGGAAAGTACCTAATGTGATTACCTTGAGTTTGTTTATCGTTTTGCTTGATAGTGACACCTTAGCGTGGTTGCACTGATAACATGAAACAAAAACATTGGCCTAACTAAAAACAATGCAACCATCTTGAAAGATACAATTAAATAAATCCGCTAAAACAGAGCAAGCTAAGTAGGGTAAAAGTCACTGGGTGACGGGGGCATGAGCCTAAAAGCCAGAAGGCTAAGGTAACTCCTGCTTCCCATTAAAACAAGATAGGATTTACTACACCATCATCCAATTTTTGTGTCGTCTACCACCACCAGGTCACCACAAAAACATCCCCATTTCACAGATGATGAGTTAAGCGCCATGGTGGATGACATTATCAGAGTAGAGCCACACTTATTTGGAGCCCAAGTCCAGCAGACTACAATTGTGAGGAAAATGGAAATGTGACAAAGAATAGTTGACAGGGTGAATTATGTGGGCAGCTACCCACGCACAAGGGACAAAATCAGGAAGAGGTGGATCGAACTCAGGGGTAATGTGTTTCGGGTCAGCCAGGCGGTCCTTAAGACTGGCGGCTGTCCCCCAACTCCTCCCCCACAGTTCACATCATGGGAAGATAAGTTCTTGGCCATTCTGCATCCTGAGGGCTTGGCAGGAGTACCTGGGGAAGTCAAGTTGAATAAGTCCCTACTCCAATAATGCTACCACAATGTATTATGATGCATGCTCACTGATCACCTTTTGACACCTTAACAGTCAACCCACTCACTTGCCCTGTGTCCAACAGTCTAAATACCCCTGTCTGGCATCCCACATGTGAGGTTAACTCACCTGGGGGCAGAGTATCTATGTATGATGTGGGTAGTACAGAGACTGACAGGACTACAACTGCCAGCAGGCACTGTTATACCATTAAGAAAACCAGAACAGTGTATCATAATGAAAGTAGCATGTAAACTAATCAGTGGAGTATTCTAACCTGAATGGTCCACAATTGTATAGTCTGTGGGAATGACAGCAATGCTATGGACATCTGCTAGTACAATACCACTAACACAGCTACAACTGTGTCCTCGCTACTCTGTCCCTTCTTTACCTATAGAACTGTACTAACCTAGCGAATAACAATTGTATAGGCTATAGGCACAGGACAGCTATTGACAGTAATGCCAACAATAGCTAACACTGACATACCGTACCACACAGTTACAACAGTGTCCTCTGCTACTCTGTCCCTTTTACCTCCCATCACCTAGAGAACTGTACTCACCTAGGGGGATAACAATTGTATAGTCTGTTGGCATATGATAGCTATTGACAGGAATGCCAAGGACAGCTGCCACTGACATACCCCTCACACACAGCTACAACTGTGTCCCCTGCTACTCTGTCCCTTCTACCTCCCATCACTTAGAGAACTGTACTCACCTTGGGGGATCTCACATTTATGCAGTGTGCTGTACTTGGTGCAACCTGTCACATGTGGCCAGGTAGGATGATTACTCCAAATCTGATGGCCAGGTCACTTTCCACATGGATTTGTGCAGCTGTCTGTTCATTCAACAACAAAGTATTGCTAACTGGGAGGTACCATGCAAACATATAATGCTGCACTGCTGCCAAGATATGAGTCAATGAATAGGAATCCAAGTGCCAAGATACTCTGACATCCTGTAGCAAGGTGACTTGAAAAAGAATTGTCTGTTCCTAAATGTCAGGTCTTTATTACTGAAAGAATGTGTCACTGTCACATAAGCGGATCAAGCAAAGCCCATCTGTACATCACCCAAATTATATCTACCTGTTAGAATTGGTGATACATGTCACATCACAACCTGTAACTGTCTGTTTCACATCTTCAACAGGTCTACCGGCCACTGAGACCATGGAAAGAGCTCTTGAGGCAGCCACTCCCACCGGATAAAGCTCTCGGTGAGGAGAGCACTCCTGGATGTATGGACATTGAGGACAGCTCTGGGCCATCTGGGCAACATGATCAGATGACAACTGTCAGCTTCACCCTATCCACATCGACTCCTCCCAGCCCGGTTGTATGTATATCCCAGGCAACCAGTCGCCCCCAAACCTGTGTCCCAAGGACTGTAACAATTATTATGTGCCCCTCAGTCCAAGTCGCGGAGTCAAAACCCGAAAACCCTGACAGTGATGGACCTGGCTAAGGGCACAGGCACATTGGAGTAGGGTGTGTGAGAGGGATGGTGTGGGCCAGAGGCATGAGGGTGCTAGGGATAGTTCTGGCCAGGACACCATCTCCCAAGTCCTGGGAGCCTACCAACAATCCCAAGGCGTGATGTGCCAGGTATTTGTCATGATGGGGGAGATCAAGCAGCTGCAGAGGGACAACCACCAGGAAGTCATGCAACAGTGGGAGGCCCACAATGCCCAGATAGCCTCCCTAACAGATGACCTAAGAGACATCAACACCACCCTGAGCAGGGAACATCCACAACACCAGACCCCTTCCATTGACCAAGTTACACCAGCCCCTTTAACATCTTTGGCAGCCAGTGGAGTGGAGGCCCTGCCAGGAGAAGGACATGCCTCAGACACCCCTACCTCTATAGCTGAAGAACGCCCCGCAAAATGTGGATGTCCACCAAAAGAACCAGGAGGTGCAGAGGGCAAGACAACAACAACTGCCAGGAAGTAACCCCATCTGAGAGATTACCTTTTCTGTGCCTCAGATGCACCCTATTGACTTTTCTACAATCACTTTTCAAATTTCCAGGATAGTAGGTCACTGAACTTGGGACTTCAAATGTTATGGCAGCTGCTCAAATGATGACATCCACCATGACTGATCCCTTCACTGTTTAAACATTATTTCTTTGCTCACATGCATCTCAGTCTCCTTTGCACGTGAAAATAAACTCCACTAATACAATATCTATGTATGGTACTCATTTTCATCTATGCAAGTAGTTTATTCAGAAATATAATTCATGCTCATGATTAGCTCATCATAAGGAAATGTAACGATGGCCATGTCACAGGTAGTGTCATGCTCGGGATCACTACAAACACAATGACACATGTGGACAAACACCAATCTCTATTTATTACACTGTGCAGCACATAGACCAACCAAAAGTCAGGACTGTCATAGTCAAGTATGTTTAAACATTTATTGCTTCTGCTTAGGTGTCAGTAAGTAACATCCCACTGACCACTGAAGTAAGGGGCATGTCTGACTGTGTCCCTTTGAATAGCCTAACAGATTGGTGAAAATTGTCATCAGCTTAACCCTTGCCACATACCTATACCATGCCTATCAAATCAACATACCCCATAATACAGACAAAGGACAGTGCAACAGTCCCTAGACAGTTGTCATCTGACCACTTATAATGGGCAGGCATCTGTGGGCATGTTACTCCCCTGTGTCAGTGTTGACACCCATGCACAGTAGCCTGCAATGAGGGAACACAATGACAGCTACATACAAGTCAAACAGGATCATTGTCAGCACAATGTGAAGGATGAGTGAATGGATTGCACAGGATGACATGCCAAGGACACATGATCACACACTTGATATCATTGGACTCACATACCATGGCAAACAGGTCTATTGTGTAGCACAGATCTCTGCCATCTCACTGTCCTGACAGGTTGGGCATGGGACTCATACACCCCATAAATATGTAATACAGTACCAGGATCAATCCATGTCCACTTCACGTCAAGCCAGCTAAAGCCACCTGACATTGACACAACTCAGAAATGTCTATATGAGGATGGCATTGTGAAGAGACCTGGAAGGAAAAAGTGGTAAATGAGGAGTTTATGCAGGTAAAGGCTTACATGAGCTGGAACAATCTGTTCCAAATATTGTTGTTTCTCAGATTGTGCATTTTGACTGCCCCAAATGAAGGAGATCCTCACAAGAGTCACAACTCCAAGTCTGCATTTGCCTGCAAACCTGAGCTGTATACTGCAGAGCATCAAATGACCTGTCTGATGGTCACACAGAGACCCTTCTCAACCAATCCTGACTCCCACACTACCCCATGGAGTCAGTGAAATTACAGAACATCACATACTTACACTCAGGTGAAGTACTGACTGATTAGATTTGCCCACATGTCTCCACCTTCATCCTCATCACTGTCATCCTCATTTGGCATTTCTGCATTCTCACCTGTTGGAAGTGCTAGCTCCCCCTTATCTGGGATATATGGGATCTGCCACCTCAGTGCAAGGTTGTGGAGCAAGCAGCAGGCCACAATGGTCTGACACACTTTAGCGAGGTAGTAGAGAAAGACTCCACCAGACTTATCAATGCTGCAGGTTCTTGCCTTCACAAGCCCAAAAGCCCAATCCAAGACATGCTGTGTCCTTCCATGGCCCTTGTTGAAGCGGACTTCCCCTGGTGTGGTTGGGTTCCTTAGACAAGAAGAAAAAATATAGCGGAGCACACAAATTGTAATTGATATTCAAATATTGAAGGCCAATTGTGGCTTGAGGAAGATGATATAGATTCCTGATTATTCTTAAAGTGATATTTTTACATTCACAGCAATGGTGTAGGTTCTCTTAATATATGTGTCTGGGTTCCTCACTGGTGTCAACAACCAGAGACGGTTTGGGTAGGCAGAGTCCCCTGTAAGAAATTGTGATGTGTGGAAACATGAGTCCAGAGCATTATCACATTTGGCAGCAGACATAGCATACAAACACATGTGCCATATGTATCATACCAAACAGGCAGGACCTCTCTGGGTACTGTCATGGAAGCAGCTGTGGGATAGTGCTGTTATGCATTGTCGCGTGGGCTCTCATTATCCTAAATGAGACTACTGGATTTCTAGGTAGCAGGGTTGTTCTTGGTGTGGGGGACTAAGTCTTACCCACTTGGAAGGACCACTGTCACCCCAAATCCGGTTTTGCTCCGGCTAACTAGCAGTGCCTCATCTCTCAAAAGGGGAAGAGATGATTGGGCAGCCGAGCGCATGACATCTTTGGAACTTCTCAGGGAAGTCGTGGTCACTCAGATCCAAACCAGCTCTCTCGTTTACAGTATGATCTCATATACAAATGACAAAGGCAGTTTGAGTTTTATATATTGTTTTTAATAAAACAACTGCATTTTAGATATTAAGGCATGAGCCGCAATAACCAGAACCATACAACACAGTAGGATTGAAATAGTCACGAGGAGAGTGAAACATAAGAATAATGCTATCATGATGTTAATAAATTCTACTCTCTCTTAGTTAGGTCTATTTCGAGCACAACATGTTAAGCTTCTAACTTGCCTTTTAGATTCCCTGGGAAGCCATCAACCCTCATACCTGAACAAAGGCCTTTGATCTGGTTCAGCATCTGCAACGAGGCAGTCAGCGTCTAGTTGTGGTTCCCTGGTCGGAATCTCCCTCTTGCGTGTATTAGGACAAGGAAGTGTTTTTATAACTAACATGTCAGTGTGATCACAAAATGTCCCTACGCAAGAATGCCAAAGACTAAACTCCTACCACTTCTATCGGCAATGTACCAGACTGTATCCTTGACTGAAGCACAGAGTGAACAAGAATGTGTTATTGAAAACTCCAGTGCTGAAGTAGGCTAAACAGTGTGATATAAAAAATAAAACAAGACCGTAGAACTGGCTATTTGAAAAATAACAGTATGAGGCTGAATAAAAAGCATTTAGAGCAAAGTGCACAGAGGCTCTATGCTGCAAGCAAAGGAATAAAATACATCCAGGGCAAAGTGCACAAAGGCCTAACGCCTGAAGCTAACGTGCAAAGGATGCATAAAACTGACCACACTACAGCATGATGAAGGCATCATGGACTGAACCTGGGAAATGTAGAGGTCCACCAAATAAACTACTTGGACATTTATGGAGTGGAAGTTCTTCCTGTTCCAAAAGACCTGTTCATTGCCATGTGGGGGAACCAAGGCAACATGGGTACCATCAAGGGTTCCCACTACATGTGGGACATGTGCCAAACCATACAATTCAGCTTTCACATGGGCAAAATCTTCACTTTGCAGAAACTGGATGTAGCTGTCCAGGTATTGCAACATTGCAGAGAGTACATCTTTCAAGACCAGACTGAACATAGGCTAGGACATCCCTGCAGTTAGGGCCACTGTATTTTGGAAGGAGCCTGTGGCCAGGAAGTGCAGCACTGACATGTCTTGAATAATGAGTGGTATACTATTTGGATGACTGATGGCAGGCATCAGATCAGGCCCCAACTGACAACAGAGATGCTTGATTGTCTGCTTGTCCTGTCGGTAAATTTGTATGGCATGTCTATTTTCCATGGTCTGCAAGTCAGCCAGTGCATGGTACACAGGAGGTTGTCTGACCCTTCTCATTCCAGGGTAACTATATGAGGAAAAATAAGAAGGTATGTCTATCACTCATTGTGTCCCTTGTAAGTGGCATGACATATGTCACATAAAAACTGTGACATGCCATTTGATACATGGAAAACATGACACACAGTGCATACCAATGGTAAAAGTAGCACATTAGTTACATGTTATCCCCTTGCCTCAATTAAGATCTGTATATATAAACTGACACATCAGCAAGACTAGGGCCCTCATTAGGACCTTGGCGGCAAATGCCGCCTACCGCCACGGCGACGGCCGCCAACATACTGTCGCCGTGGCTACCCACCGTCCATGGCATTATGACCATAGATGAAACACCGCCAGAAGGCTGGCGGAATTCCGACTACAGTCATGGCGGCGGACGGTGGTAAGGTGGCGCTTCTGCCAGCAGCAGTGCCACACCAGCAAAACACCGCCTACAGTATAATTTTCCATGATACGGCTGGGCAGTGTTTTGTTGGTGGACTCTGCTGCTGGCAGCAGCACCGCGTCCCGTCTCCTGCCGGAGGACACCCTGCAAGCCGGTAAGTCGGGTTCTCTGACAGAAGAGGGAGGTGGGGGGTAATGTGTGCATGAGTGGGGGTGTGTGTGACTGTGTGTAAATGTGTGCATGCGTGTGTAATGCATGTGTGCATGAGTGGGTGTGAGTGTACATGCATGTTTTGTCATGAGATTGCTTGTGTGCCTGGATTTATGTTTTTGAGTGTTGCTGTGAGTGTGTATGAATGGATGAATGTGTGGTTGAATGTGTGTATGCGTGTGTGTATGGGTGTGTATGTATGTGTGTGTATGTGTGTAATGTGCGAGGGGGTCAGGAGGGGGAGTGGATGGTGGGGGAGAACTCTGGGGAGGTGGTTGGGGAGGGCAGACCCCTATCAGTGCCATGGAAGGAATTCCCTGGCACTGATAATGCCTACAGCCATGGTTTTAGTGGTGGTACAAAAACCACTAAACCATGGCGGTGGGCGGGGTCATAATGCCAATGGCGGCCTGGTGATGGCCGCCGGGCTGGAGATTGAAGTCTCCAGCCCAGCGGTCGTTACCACCATGGCGGTCCTTGTGGTACATTGGCGGTTTGGCCCATAATAGTGGAGGTAGGTATCGCCAGCCTGTTGGCGGTAATACCTCCACTATACCACCGACCGCCGACCGCCGGGATCGTAATGACCCCCTATGTTATACTAACAGCAAACAATGCCTGTGATTAAAAGTCCAAAAAATAATTTTGAGGTTGAGTGTGCCACCAAAGATTTCTGAAACTTAGCAGGACAACATGACAGCATGATCCTTCAATCAGGAGAAAAATACATCTTTAGACAATGCCAGCACTGAAGATTATGCACATCAAACATTAACTTTTGCGAACCTCAAAAGGTTTTAAAATGGTGAATGCCTGACCTACTACACTGGACAATAGGAAACAACGGCCTGTGGCTGTCTTGGGCCAACAGCAGTGTCCATCGGTGGTGATGGTTGCATACGTGGCGGAGGTGACCACCATGTTCTTCTGAATTTGTCACTTGGCACCTGACACTGCTTCCAGCAAGACCTCCTCTACCTGAGCTGCTGTGTACCTTCTCTGCGAGCAAACATTCCTCTTTGTATTGCTACATACACTACGTGCATGCGGCAGCACTACGTGCAAGGTAAACAGTGGTGCAGAGTGTGGACCATTGGCCTCTGCTTTCATTGGCCTTCGCTTCCATTTTGGTTCACGACTCCATTTTGTCGAGTCTGGTCCGGTGCGTAAGGCACTGTTCTGTGTTTTTCCACAAGCTTCGGCAAGCTGAAGGGTGGGGTGTTTTTCTGCTCAACTTCGCTCCATCTGCCTGGTACGAAGGGCGCTATTTACATTCCACGAGCTATCAGTTAGAACAACAGGGGGATGCGCCTGTACACAAGGAGGAATGCAAGCTTCACCTTGGAGTCCTCTCCTGGGAACTTGGCCCGTTCTGAGGAGACGTCTCGAAGGGTGAACAAGGTACCGCCGATTGCACAATTTGTAAAGGAGGGGGTCTTTTTCTAGAAAAGACTCCTGGGCGTTAGTAAATACTATAAAAGTTGGGGGCCTGGATGGGCTGGTTTAGGAACTCTCTCCTGGGTTGGACGCAACGCCAGGAGGACTGATTGTCCCGAACAGAGGCTCCCTGTGTCAGCTGATTTGGGTTCCCCAGCTTTGTGTACGGCGGAGGGATGCAGACGCTCTTTTCGGTGAAGCTTTTCAATTTATTAAGTGTATTGTGTGTGCGCGCGTAATGTGTACTTATTCTTGCAGTCATTTTCATGCTATTGAGCATTGAAGTATATTGTGTGTGCGCGCGTAATATGCACTTACTCTTACAGTCATTTTCATGCTATTGAGCATTGAGGTATATTGTGTGTGCTCGTATTATATGCACTTACTCTTGCAATTATTCACAGAGTGCTTATATCTTTATCATTATTCTCATGTTATTCTCCTGATGTATATATATATATATATTAGTGTGGTTTAGTTTTGCTAGCTGAGAACTTGCCCCTTAAATAAACTTGATTATTCTACTTACGAAGGTGTTTGAGAGTGATTGCTTTACATTGTGCCTTAAAATATCCTGAAGTGCATAGTTTTGATATTCTGAAGAGTAAAGCAGCACAAATTGGCGTAGTCGTTTGCAGGATTCGAAAAAAAAAAAAGGGGAAAATGCTTAATAAGATCAAAGCGAGCTCAAAAGCAGGTTCTCAGGTAGCAAATCCAGACATAGAGATACCGGGGTGGGAAACTGCTCCGTATAAACTATTAGCTCAGGAATGGTCACGTTGTGCTGGTTTGTGTGAAAATTGGAATGCGTGTATGTTAAATGTGGAACCTGAAGATCTTCTCATTTGTTTACGGAAAGTGTCGATTGACAAGGGAAGGGAGGTTTGTGCGTTGGGGAGGCGAGGCTGGATCTTGCTTTCTGCGTACCGAAAGTTGTATGAAAAATGTTTACAGTTACAAAAAGACCACGAGCAGCTGGAGAAGGAGTTAGTGGAAGCCCGAAATTCCTCTACCATGCTAGCTTGTCAAAATAAATTATTAAGTGATAAGTTGGAAATGTACCAACTGGTTGCAGAGAGAACGGCTGTTAGCGTAGCTAAATATAAACACAAGAAACGAAGAGGGAAAGTTAATAAAAAGAAGGTGCATTTAGCTATCTCTCAGGCAGGATTAGCCTTTGACCCTGAATTTTGGGATGGAAACATCTGGGATACATCTGATTTTTCAGAAGGGTCCGGGGGCGATGACTGCCAAGATGTTAGACAGGAGAAGACAGAGCGCAGGAATGTTGTCCGTGCGCAGCCCATATATCGGCGAAAGTTACAGCATAGCCCAGCTAATCCTGGAGGGGTGATGTTGGATGCCC
The DNA here is from genome assembly GCF_031143425.1 of Pleurodeles waltl. Classification (NCBI taxonomy): domain Eukaryota; kingdom Metazoa; phylum Chordata; class Amphibia; order Caudata; family Salamandridae; genus Pleurodeles; species Pleurodeles waltl. The sequence continues at coordinate 375,158,993 of NC_090442.1, forward strand.
TGGAGGATTATACACAGCAAGAACTAAGTGATGTGATAGACAGATTTCGACAGAGGTCTGGGGAAACATTGCTTACGTGGTTGGTGCGGGTGCACGATATGGGGGGCCAGGGGGTCCAATTGGATCACGGCGACGCCCCGAGGCTTTGTATGTTAAGTACAGACCCGGTTATTCAAAATGAGTTTAGAACCTATCCAGGGAATGGTCCCATGACCAATTTGTTAGAGCTAGCGGCGCAAGGGTGTGCTCAGAAGTATCCGACAGAGTCAGACTGGCCGCCTAATGATAAACCTTGGTACACTTTGAGAGATGCAGTACAGAGATTGAAGGAAGAAGGGATGAAAACAGCTATCTTTATGGGTAATGCCCATGATTTGATGAATGGAATTTTAAGTGTGTCTGTGCGAAACCGGCTGATTAGGGCCGCTCCTCCTGCATATAAGCACGTCATCATGACTTTGTTAATTAATCAGACAGGTAACCCATTGTCTCAGGTGGTAGAAGCGGTGCGTGAGTTAAGTGATTTAGGAGAATGGGCTAAGCCAGAGAGGAATTCACGGTCTGAGAATCGTACTGATAACAACAGGGTGACAAGGCGAGACATGTTTCAGGCCTTGATGCGAGATGGGGTGACCAGGAATGAAATTGATGGGATAAGCACCAAGGACATGTGGGAAATGTATCACAAACGCGGTTTGGATAAAAAGGAGGGGAGTAGGAAAGGGAACAAGAAGGATAACAAAGTGGTGAACCAGAGAAAGGCAGGAGGGGAGGAGCGTGAGGGTGAAAAGGGAGAGAGAGGGAGAAAACCCCACAGTAGAGAGAGATCCCCAGAGGACGGAAATTGGGAGGAAGAGCACCGAAGCGCAGAGGGAACCCGGAGCAGGGAGAGAGACCGAGAACTGACAGGTTCTGGGAAAACTCGAGGAAGAGAGTGGGAGAGGGAGCTGGTAAGCTCAGAGAGGTTGCGAAGCAGAGACAGGGAGGAGGAGTTCCCTGAGAATTACCGCAAACTGTATCCAGATTTGACCTGGGCAGACTCTGATGTGCGCAGAGTGAAAATAGATTAGGAAACAGGCCAAACTCCGGTGCAGGGATGGGCTCGCAAAGATAACAGACCTCATGTCAAAGTAGAAATTTATTGGAAACGTGGAAATGTTCAAAAAGTTCGAGCCCTCGTTGACACCGGAGCGGAGGCCACTTTGATTCATGGCAATCCGAGAAAATTCAGGGGACAGTACTTCACCATTACGGGATTGGGCGGAAAAGAAACCCCGGCAGTGCAGATAGTGGTTCCCATGAAAATAGGGGGACTTCCAAAGAGAGAATACACTGTCCTGATTGTGCCCATTCCCGAATACATTATTGGAATTGACATTTTGAAAGGGATGACCCTACATTTGGAAGATGGATGTTATCAATTTGGTTCCAAAAGATTTATATCAATAGCCGCCGCAAGGGTGGGGCTGTTGAAGATTCCTCCGGTAACACTTCCCCAAGCTACTAAAGTGATTCAAATGAAACAGTACAGAATACCGGGAGGACATGAGGAGATTAGCCAGACTATACATGATTTACTAGAGGCCGGGGTAATAGTTCCCATCACCACTGCGTGGAATAATGCCCTCTGGCCTGTTCGTAAAAGTGATAACAGTTGGAGGATCTGCATTGATTATCGCCAATTGAATAAACATACACCTCCTCTGACTGCAGCGGTCCCAGACACCATTACCTTGATTGAGAACATACAGAAACACAGTGGGACTTGGTATGCAACCATTGACATTGCCAATGCCTTCTTTACGATACCAATAGCTACTGAGAGCCAGCCTCAGCTGGCATTCCAATGGGCGGGGCGTCAGTACACCTTCTGTAGATTACCCATGGGGTATTTACATAGCCCCACTATCTGCCACCGGCTGGTGGCAGAGCATTTGGATGAAGTACCAGTGGTTCCTGGAGTGCAAATTTCCCACTATATAGATGACGTGATGATGCAGGGAGAGACGCAAGAACAGGTGCAAATTCAGCTAGACAGGGTGGTGGAACATTTGCAGAATCAAGGGTGGGAGATTAACCCCGAGAAAGTGCAGGGACCGTCTCAGAGCGTGAAATTTTTGGGCATTCAGTGGAATCAGGGACACAGAGAAGTGTTGCCAAAAGTGAAACAAAAGATTAAGGAATTCGCAGTACCGCGAAATCGGAAGGAAGCCCAGAGTTTTATAGGACTATTCGGGTATTGGAGACAACATATACCCCATTTGTCTCAGATTTTGGCCCCATTGTACAAAGTTACACGAAAGAAAAATGCGTTTGAATGGGGAGAGCAGGAGCAGCGCGCGTTTGAATTGGCGAAAGACGCCATTCAGCATGCTTTGGATTTGTGGCCGATTCGAGAGGGAGACATTGAATTGAATGTGACAGTCCAGGGGCAGTATGCCAATTGGAGTTTATGGCAAAAACAAGGAAGAAAGAGGGTGCCCCTGGGATTTTGGACAAAGAAGTTACCTGAGGCAGGAGAGCGGTATACTCCCTTTGAGAAGCAGCTGCTGGCCTGCTATTGGGCCCTGGTTGATACTGAGCAAATTACACTGGGACACAATGTGATTTTAAGGCCTGAAATTCCCATCATGCAGTGGGTGATGAGTTCCCCAAAAACTCATAGAATTGGACATGCGCAAGAAGCCAGCATTATAAAATGGAAATGGTATGTCCAGGACAGGGCACGAGCGGGTCCAAAAGGGACCGCCGTTTTGCATGAGCAGGTAGCGCAGGCTCCAGTGGAGAATTCCGAAATGTTGCATGATGTACCTTCAGTGTGTGAATCCCCAGTAGGGTGGGGCCAGCCGTTCGCAGACTTGTCTGCAGATGACAAAAAACATGTGTGGTTCACAGATGGTTCAGCAAAATATGTTGGAGCGAAAAGGCACTGGAAGGCAGTGTCCTATAATCCTGTTACCAAGAAGCTTTTGACAACTACAGGACAGGGAAAAAGTAGCCAGTATGCAGAGCTTTATGCCGTGTATCAGGCTTTAAAACAGGAGCTACCCGGAAAATGTCACATTTATACAGATTCCTGGTCTACCGCCAATGGGTTAGCTACTTGGCTTCCCACGTGGCATGCACATCAGTACAAAATCCATAACAAAGAGGTATGGGGGAAGGAGTTATGGCAGGAGATCTGGGAAATGTTACCTCAAAGCACCGTGACTGTCTATCATGTGGACGCTCACTGTCCAACTGATTCATTAGACCGATGGTTCAATTGTCTTGCAGACGATCGAGCCAAGATTCAAGAGGCTGAAGTGGAGGCGCAGAGTTCTGATTTGGTGGGAATGGCTAAATGGGCACACCAGAAATGCGGACATCTTGGAGAAAAGGCTACTCACAGGTGGGCTGAGATTAGAGGGATGCATCTTCCCCTAGATTTGATTAAAACAGCGATCATTGAATGTCCCATTTGTCAGCATGCACAGCACAGACCGGTCCCACAGGTGGTGAGAGGCCAGCTAGGTAGAGGTAAATTGCCAGGACAGATTTGGCAGATTGATTACATTGGACCAATGCCAGTGAGCAGAGGGTGTCAGTATGCCTGCACCGTGGTAGACACTTACTCTGGTTATCTCATAGCCTTTCCCTGCAAGCGCGCAACTCAGCAGAGCACCCTGAAAACACTAGATCTGTTGATTCTGTACTATGGAGTGCCACTCCAGATTCAAAGTGATAACGCCAGCCACTTCAAGGGCAGACTAGTGCAGGACTATTGTGCACAACGCAATATTGAGTGGATTTTTCACATACCTTACTACCCACAAGCAGCGGGACTGATTGAGAGAATGAATGGGTTGCTGAAAGAACAATTGCGTAAACTGAATGATGGGACACTGAAGGGGTGGAGGGATAATTTGTATGATGCTTTGCAAATTTTGAACAACCGACCCCTTACAAATGCTGAGACACCTCTCATGAGAATGCTCACACCTGCTTTACAGATTAATCCGTTTACAACGAGCAATACCATTGTGTATTGGGAAACAGCTCCAGGAGCTTTGGCCCCATATCGAGCTACACCAGAATCTGCAGGACTTGACTTACATGCTTTACACATGCATCGATTGAAACCTAGAGACATTACTCTGATTGAAACTGGGGTGGGAATTCAGATTCCCCCTGAGCATTACGGTCTGATCGCCCCTCGATCTGGGCTTGCCTTGAGGGGCATCCAAGTTTTAGGAGGCGTGATAGATGCAGACTACCAAGGCGAGTTGAAAGTCATTCTCTTGAACAGTGGTGACACAGACCTAGTGGTGCAACCTGGTGATCGCGTTGCCCAAATTGTCATTATGCCGGTTTATGGAGGTGTTGTTAAGAAGGGGAGCGCCCCAGCTCTTCTCACTGTGAGAGGCAAAGGAGGGTTCGGATCTACTGACAAGAACCCAGGGGCCAAAGTGTGGATTGAATCCCCAAATAACCCTCCTCAACCCGCTGATGTCATCGCCACTGGACCAGACAATGTCCTGGTAGTTATGCGACCTGGTCAAGACAAATGGGAACATGTTCCCGCTGACAAATGCTATCTGCGAGAATGATAATACGTGTTTTGTCCTTTGTTCTTTTCAGATCATCCTGTGGAGTGCCTGTGCCATGAGTGTGGTGTATGGAGCCCGTTCGGGAGACTCCACCGGGGAGCGGGAGGGGCTCATAGCCCAAAAATTCAACCGTCAGCCGCAGATGCCAACGCTGCTGCATCAACCGAACAATGTTTGGATTCATCTAGCGCAGGAAGTGCTGAATATATCTCACTTCTGTATGAGTAACATGCAAAGCGTTCAAGATTTGATTACCACTTGTCTAGTGGCAGTGCCCACTCCTGCTGCTGTATTATTACACATCTTTAACAATACAAACCAGGATGGAATGGTGGATGTGAGTGACGTTCGCTCCCATCTGTCACTCTATGAGTACTGCCGTCATTGCCCGGAGGTGGGCAGGCGGTTGTGGAGGAACATGACATCTATACTCACGTTTAACATCTCAAGTGGGGATGTGTGCTATTCATTGACCTGTGATCCTATGAAAATAGGTAAATGTGCTCAGCTCAAATTGGAGAAAAGAGACAAAAACTTAACTGCTGCACAACGGACGTTGTGCCACTCACGGACTGACCTAACCTGTTTGAATGTAAATAATTCAATGTTTTGCCAACATGTGGTGCCTGCTGCCAGCCACATTCAAAATGTTAAGTTGCCTAAAGGTTGGCTCTTTTCTTGTGGTAATCTTTCTTTTACTTATATTCCAGCCAATCTAACCGGAGGGCCTTGTGCCTGGTCACGCTTAGGCTTTCTCATGTTTCCTATGGATACTGCTCTACACCCTCGCTATACCAGAGACACTATTCAATTACCTACGGACTGTGATTCTGAAATTTCATTGCTGTCCAAAACAGAGTATGTTAGTTTAGCTAGTTCTATCGTAGGGGTGCCAGGACTTGCAGTATATAATACCAGAGTTATTAATAAACTTGCATGTTTAGTAGTCAAGAATATTAACTATACATCAGCTGCCTTAGCTGAGCTGTTATTAGATGTACAGGGAATTAGAAGAGCTGCTTTGCAGAATCGCGCTGCTATTGATTATTTACTGCTTAAACACAACCATGGCTGCAGTGATTTTGAAGGATTATGTTGCTTCAATTTATCCGACCACTCCATATCAATCAACTCCCACATAGAGGCCCTGCATAAATTGGTGAAGGGGGTGCAGCAGGATGTTGACAAGGGGTGGTGGGATTGGGCTTTTGGATGGCTGCCTAATTTAGGCCAACTGCGTTATATCTTTGGTGTAATCATTATCATAACAGTTATTTTAATTTTATTATGTTGTTGTATTCAGTGTGTGCCTAATCTTCTATCTCAGTTTCGCCCAAGAGCATTGCCATTTCAGCTTATAGGATATACTTAGTTGTAAGTTGGCCAAATGGTCCAAGGGTGGAGATGTATTGCTACATACACTACGTGCATGCGGCAGCACTACGTGCAAGGTAAACAGTGGTGCAGAGTGTGGACCATTGGCCTCTGCTTTCATTGGCCTTCGCTTCCATTTTGGTTCACGACTCCATTTTGTCGAGTCTGGTCCGGTGCGTAAGGCACTGTTCTGTGTTTTTCCACAAGCTTCGGCAAGCTGAAGGGTGGGGTGTTTTTCTGCTCAACTTCGCTCCATCTGCCTGGTACGAAGGGCGCTATTTACATTCCACGAGCTATCAGTTAGAACAACAGGGGGATGCGCCTGTACACAAGGAGGAATGCAAGCTTCACCTTGGAGTCCTCTCCTGGGAACTTGGCCCGTTCTGAGGAGACGTCTCGAAGGGTGAACAAGGTACCGCCGATTGCACAATTTGTAAAGGAGGGGGTCTTTTTCTAGAAAAGACTCCTGGGCGTTAGTAAATACTATAAAAGTTGGGGGCCTGGATGGGCTGGTTTAGGAACTCTCTCCTGGGTTGGACGCAACGCCAGGAGGACTGATTGTCCCGAACAGAGGCTCCCTGTGTCAGCTGATTTGGGTTCCCCAGCTTTGTGTACGGCGGAGGGATGCAGACGCTCTTTTCGGTGAAGCTTTTCAATTTATTAAGTGTATTGTGTGTGCGCGCGTAATGTGTACTTATTCTTGCAGTCATTTTCATGCTATTGAGCATTGAAGTATATTGTGTGTGCGCGCGTAATATGCACTTACTCTTACAGTCATTTTCATGCTATTGAGCATTGAGGTATATTGTGTGTGCTCGTATTATATGCACTTACTCTTGCAATTATTCACAGAGTGCTTATATCTTTATCATTATTCTCATGTTATTCTCCTGATGTATATATATATATATATTAGTGTGGTTTAGTTTTGCTAGCTGAGAACTTGCCCCTTAAATAAACTTGATTATTCTACTTACGAAGGTGTTTGAGAGTGATTGCTTTACATTGTGCCTTAAAATATCCTGAAGTGCATAGTTTTGATATTCTGAAGAGTAAAGCAGCACACTCTTCCAACAGGTGATACAGCCCCTGACTTCTGACCAGAAGAGCTGGAGAAGCGTGTGGAGGAGCAGAGGTGCACCAGAGGAGCAGGTGTGAGCACCTTGTGCACATATGTTTCTGTAGCTCTACTAAGCTTTGATTTAGTTAGCCGAGGCTTATGGGCAATATGTCAAAATGTGTCTTTAAAGCACTGTAGGTGCTATCTGTGTGCTTAAATGGTTGCGTTCCTGGGCATTCACCTCTGTGAAGTGACAGGTTTGTTTAGATTCCTGAGATATTGTGCAGATTGTTCCCCTACCCACCTTGTGATTGTTGCACACGGTTAGCTGAGGAGTCATCACCAGATAAATCCGATCATCAGATATGCTTGATGTGTGGTCATATGTGGTGACATGACAGCAGGAGGTGTTGATTCATGTCGTTTGCCGGTTTCTCACCATTCTTGTGCCCTTTCTGTAACTGTACATACATCTGTGGCCACATCTTGCATTGTTGTAATGTTGTACTGAAGCCAGCTAATGACAATCTATGGCCCAGCTCTGTACAATAACAGCCATTATCAATTGGCCATGGGATATGTGAAGTATTGTGATGCATCTAACCTTTTGGGATATGATATTGTGTGTTGTGAGAAACTAGGGCTGATTGCAGAGGCCCCATAACTTTTTGCCCCCATTTTCCACTTTATGCTGGTGTTTTCCTGACTCTGATGGTGCCCTGGGTACTACTAACCAGTCCCAGGGCCTGTGCTCTGTGTAAAATGGATATGCAAATTAGGCTAATTATAATTGGCTAAGTTAACCTACCTATAAGTCCCTAGTATATGGTAGGGCATGTAGGTTTAGGGACCACAGCATAGGTGGTGCACACCTAGGTGCATTGCTGAGGTGCCCAGTGTCATTTTAAAAGCAAGCCTGCCTTGCTGGCTGCTTTTAAATTAAGCATTAGGTATATGCAAATTCGACTTTGGAATTAAAGGTACTTCCGAAGTCTTAAACTACCTTATTTTTACATATAAGTCACCCCTAAGGTGTGCCCTATGTGCCCCTAGGGCTGGGTGCCATGTAACTATAAGCAGGGATTTTATAAAAATAGATTTATAAGCCCTGGTGAGGTAAAAACAGCCAAATTAGTTTTTCCCTCATTGAAGTAAATGGCCTTCATAGGCTAGAATGGGCAGACTTTATTTTAAATTTTAAAGTCTCCTTAAATGTTACATACCAAGGATTTGGTATCAAATTGATTGTTGTAATAAATCCCACAACTTCCAGTTGTTGGATTTAATATAACTAGTGCAGGTAAAAAGTTTAGACTTTACCTAAAAAGTTGCCAATTTCAGCTCTGCATTGTTTTTGCTGCTGTGCTCTGATTGGCCAGCCTGCAGCAGCTTCTGCCAGGCTACCTTGATGAGGTGTGAAGTGGCCTGATTTCACACAAAGGAATGTGCTTGGGGAGAGAATCTCCCCTCAGCAGATGGTGAGGCAGGAAGGGGGAGGGCTGCCAAACTGGTCTTCAAAGGCAGAGAAGGACATTTGGAGCACCCAGCAACACCCCCACATCCTGCAACCCCAGACAGCTAGGTGCCCCCTTGATTAGATTAGGAGAGGGCAGGAGAGGGGTGTGTTTATGATTTTTAGCCACACCAGTGGGTGGGCTCAGCCAGATCTCTCCTCCAAAAATCAGATTCATCCATTTTGGATTTTTAGAGACTGTTGCCTTCTGGGATGGATTTTTGCCACACTTCCCAGGAAGTGGTCATCACAGGGGGACGACCCTGTCCCTGATTGGAGAACCAGGGCCCCCCTGCTTTTCACCCAGGAGCAAGGATAAAACTGGCAGACCTGCACCCACGCCTCAGATCCCCTCCAGAATTCAACAAGAAAGGAACTAAAGAAGAAGAAGGACTGCCCTGCTGGACCCCTGGCCTGCACCTGGACCCTGCACTCAGAAAGACTGCACCAGCTGCACACTTGGGCTTCACCACAAGAAGGACTTTGCCTGGCTTCAACTGGTTCAAGGAGGGACTCCCTGTTTGCTTCAGGTGAAAAATTGCTAAACCAGAGTCCCCTGCACCAACTCCTGAAGAAAGCGACCAGCTGACCACTGTCCAGTGGCCAAAAAGGAGTTTGCGCCAGGTGCATTCTGGGAGTTGAAGTCCGCACCCCCAAGGACCATCACAGAACTTCTGGACCCTTGGGGTGAGCTGTGGACCCCAAAAGAACCTTAAAAGAACATCTGGGTGAAGCCCCAGAAGTTTGGAAAAGATTGGAGAATTTTTGAAAAAAAGCTCCATAAAGTGACCGACCCGACGCGGAAATTCTAGCCGGCTTGCCTCAACCGCGACCTGGCCTGACTTCGTGGTTCGGCCCGGTAAAGAAAAACATCCAAAAAAGAGACTAAGTCCGAACGTAAAAAGTTGACCGGGACCTCCCAGCCATCGTATCCGAGAAGGGCTCCATGGACGTCGGATCAAGATCCAGGTTTACCCCGGTCGAAGGATTTTCATCTCGAAAAAACGACTAAGTCCGAAGGTAAAAATCACCACCGAGGAAACCGACTTCGCGTATCCGGACAAGGGCTCCAGGAGGTCGGATCCAACTGGCAGGTTCGTCCCGGGGAAGAAAAACATCAAAAAAGAGACTAAGTCAGAAGGTAACTTTTTAACCGAGGCCTCCCGCGACTTGTAGCCGAGCAGGGCTCCATCGCGGTCGGCCTGAAAGTTTGACTTTGCCCCGGTCCTGGTGCAACCAGATGACCCGATTGGCGCTTTTTGTTTCTAAGCGCTAGAAAATAATAATACTTTAAAAATTCATATCTCCGGTTCCCCTGAACCGATTTTAATCGTTTTTGTGTCATTTTAAAGATAAAAATATAAGCTATTTTTATAAATTGGTTTTGGATTTTTAAACTGTTTCCTGTGTTTTATTTAATTACTGTTTTGTGATATTTGAATGCTTTACACTTTGGGGGTTATTCTAACTTTGGAGGAGTGTTAATCCGTCCCAAAAGTGACGGTAAAGTGACGGATATACCACCAGCCGTATTACGAGTTCCATAGGATATAATGGACTCGTAATACGGCTGGTGGTAAATCCGTCACTTTTCCGTCACTTTTGGGACGGATTAACACCTCCTCCAAAGTTAGAATAACCCCCTTTGTCTCCTAAGTTAAGCCTTGACGCTCGATGCCAAGCTACCAAAGGTAGAGCTGGGATTAATTTACTGAGACCTAACTGTACCTATGTGGAGGTTAGTGGCTTGTTGCTAGGTGTAGGTACCTACCTGCCCTACCAATAACCCATTTTCCAACATGTGTTGATTTGTGTGATCTGCCTGCAGAGAAAGTTGCCTTTTCAATTGCCACTTTTCAGTAAATATTGCCATCTAGACTGTTATTGAATAGCTTTTGCACTACAAGTGTGAGCCTATAGCCACACCCTGTATCCATGAGCAGCATGTGAAGGTTAAAAATCATGCTACTAAGGTTCATCAACTTGAGCCTATGTGCAGTGTTTAACATTGTTATGGCATTGGGGTCATGGTGGAGAGCTGTGACAGATGTGCTCATTACAGCTCTGACCCTTTGTGCTACATATCCTTGACAGGTCCCATGATCACACTGCCCTGTTGGCTCCTTAATCATGCTCTGATGCATACTGTGCATGCCCCTAATTTATTGGGCATTGAACTTCTGCAAACAGTGTGTTGTGCACTGATGACCCATTATATTTGACCCTGTGTTTTGGAAATGATGTCAAATGCAAGGCTAGATGTATCTTGCTTTGACATAGTTTTGTGTGCACACGTTCTAGAAGTATATTTCACAAGTTTTTGATTGACACAAAGATCCCCACTTACTGAAGTAGCATATTGGTGCATGTGTATGTGCATAGGTGCAAACATGTAGAGGCTTACATCTTTGTGTGCACAACATGTGACTCCCTTGTATGTTGTCCTCGCAATATGGGCCTGTCTGTGGCCTGGCTGTGACCTGTGAGGACCATATGCAGCTTATGATCATCAGGGATTGTGGATGTATGTGTGCAATGTTTGCTATTTGGTGTAGCTGTCACTTGCCATTTTGTGTGATATGTTATATTGTGTTTCTGGTCAATGTCATGTGGATTGCTCATGTCACACAAGCACACTGCTCTACTAACTGGTCAGTGCAGGGGCTGAGCTTGTGATTGTGATGGCTACCCTTTTGGGGAGTGTTAGCAGTAATGTCCCCCATCAAATGTCTTCTATGTGCCAGAGGTGGACACGATGGTCAAGACAGGTTGTTATTAACTTGTTGGACTGACTTGTAGTTAACTCTGCCTGGGCTTATTGTGGGACTTGTGGACATGATTTTCTGTCTTGTCTTTTGAATCCACACAGGTCAACGCCCATCAGAAGAAGAGGATTTGTGGTGCCATCACCAGGAAGGTGTGGACCCTGGGGCTCCACAGCTGGCAGATCGCCCACTATCGGAAGAAATGGGAGGACCTGAGTCACTGGGCCCAGAAGATCACAGAGGCCCTGCTGGGGATGTCCTCCAATGAGGACAGGGTGCCCATCGGACTATGACCCCCCTAATGGCCCACATTTTGGTGGTAGCCTACCCTGAGTTGGATGGGCATTTGAGAGCAGCACAGCAGCCAAAAGGGGGTAAGTATTGACATAACTCATGTATGACCCTTTACCAGGCGATTGAATGAGGGACAGAAGGCTAGCTCAGATAATGTGGGAAGTGTCATGTGTCACAGATCATCGGTGTTCACATTGGTGTACACGGGTCATGTATTGGAAGGTGCACACATTCATCTTGGTTTGGTACATGATACTCAACTATGGGGACCCTTCAGTCCTATAGCACAGAATAGAGCACATATGACTGTGTTTTGTGTTCCAGTAATCTGCTTTTACTACCCTGGTGGATGTTAGTTCCCACCAACAGATCACTCCTCCCTAATGTCACAGTAGAAAGGTGGGTAGGTTCTTGCTCTCTGTCCTCTGCTACATATCGGGGGTATGTCTATGTGTGATTTTAATTCAGGCAGGGGCAAGTCATCTCCAGTGTTTGTTAGTTTCTGATGTGTCACAGCATTATGTGATGCAGGGGTGTCCATCAATTATGACACATGGCAAAGATAGCTAACATCTTCACACCTGTTGCAAGGTAATTCCCCTTGGTAAGTGAGGAATGTACATTGACATGTATGATGTCCCATCAGAGTTGACAAAATGCACGTTAGATACCAGTGTGCATGTGCTACATTTTCACTGGGACACATATGTTGGTAATAGATGATAGCCATCCTGATGTCCTGATAGTAGAAATTTGTCACATTTTTGTCCATGGGATACTTTTGTAGGTATGATACATAGGCAATGGTTGTCCACTCACACCTATGGCCCAGACAGTACTGTGTCAACATCATGTGTATTCCGAAAATAAAATACATACCTCACTGTTGGAATTTATCATTTGGACCTACTGGAGCTATGAAGGATTTCACACAAGAGGCCAGGGTGTTTGGGGACTTCGTGTTTGATGATAAACTTATTTGGTGCGGTTGTGGTAGTTCATATGCACCTGTGTGTAGGTTGGTAAGTGTGACCTGACTGTTGGCTTGCATCATGGTTGGTGTACCAGTAATGTTTGCATCACTTATGCTTTGCCTCTGGGAATTCTCCACAGACAGGTGCAATGCTTGCCATGTCGGATGGGTGGATAGTGATGTTGCTTCTTATTTTGTAACAAAATAGTTTACTCATGTTAGTGTTTGCAAAATCTGTCTCCTTACTTCATGCACAGTACAGTAGTCTAGTTGATACATACTCAACATAGTTAACTTTTAAATGTATATGGGTCATTGGTCTGAGCTTACTTGGTCCTCCCATGACTGTTATTATTTGTCTTCTGGAGACATTTATCATAGATATTTGAGACCTGAGTCCATAGCTAGTCCTTGCTACATCATAATTGGGGCATGTGAGTGTAACATGTGTACTACCTCCTTGGCCAACATTTGGCAGGTGTTACATGTTTATATGTCATATGGTATGTGTCCTTAGTGATACAGTTGATTTTATGTCACTTGATGAAGCTATGGTTTGTTTGTACCAGGGCTGCCTACCTTTACTTGGCAACATGTGTTATTGCCTGGTACATTACATCAGAGTAAGGTATTTGTGTGGTGAGGATTGGGTATATGTATTTGGTAAGCTACCTTACAATGGAATTCCATTGATTGTCTACTGCTTGACTCTGTTGTGCAGAATATGCACCTATTTTGGGTGGAATAGTCACCTAGTCGTATGGTTAGTGTGATTGCTTAATTTCATTCATGCTCTGATTGTGTTATGATAGCTTGCTTCGCTGGTGTGTTACAGTTGTAAAATTCAGGAACATGCATTGCAGTGTTTCATGATGTTGACACTTTGCTGGCACTTCCAGTGGGGGTGTCAGTTGGCATTATGGTATGTGATTTCCTTTTGATTTGTGATGTAAGTGTCACTTCTTCACTATCTAATTTCAGCATCAGCACTGGTAGGTGAAGGAGACGGGGCAGGGCCAAGTGGGGAAGCTTCCAACCACGGGACCTTCGATCATGACACCACAGACATTGAGGGACCCTGTGGCCCACAGGGTGAGGTAAGTGCCACCGGGAGACTGGATCTGCAACATCTTCATCAGAATCCTCTTCCATTGGCTACTCCCTATTGGTGGCAGACCCATTGGGGACCACTATAGTATAATCTCTGTCCTCCACCCCCGTTCTATCACCGCCCTCCCTGTAGCTCCCCACCCAGTTGGCCATGCCTGCTCACCCCACAGGATGGGTGTCTCCTTTTCCGCAGGCACTTCTGCCCCAGCCTTTGTGCCCCCTGCTGCTCTCAGTGAGGAGGCTATTGACCTCCTGAGAAGCATCTCTGTGGGTCAGTGCACCATTGTGAATGCTAGCCAGGGACTGGCCACTCAGGTCCAACAAAGCCATGCATTCCTGGAGGGCATTCACAGTGCAATGGCTGGCCTACAGAGATCTTTTCATGCTCTGGCCTCCACAGTGATGGCAGCCAGTCATCCCTTGTCTACTGTTCCCCCCTCCACCTTCCTCTTCCCAGTCCAAATCACCCCTTCCCCGACGCTGTCAAATCACACATACAGACTTGCATGCATCCACCTCTACAGACAAGGGAAGCGCACACAAACATAAGTACCACAAGATACACCACCGGCACACACATAAACAACATCCGCCTGTAAACACAACATCAGTCATGACTTTCCCTGATCCCCCACCACCCCAGCATCACAGATACAACACCTGACACACATGCAGACCGAAATTCACTGATCCAGCCACCACTCCTATCCTACCTGCAGACACTATCCCAACAGACCCTCAGACATCCACCCCAGTCACCACAACCATTGACATGCCTACATGCAGCACATCCACCATACCTGCAGTCACCACCCCAATAGACAGCCACCCACCCACCATGTCATCCTCCTGCACCTCCACCCCCTCAGCCCAAGACACATAAACGTCCTCACTCACTCACCCAACAGACACCCACCACACACAAGCATACCTCCCACAAACATGCACTAAAGACATCCACACCTAAACGTCAGGCAACCACTCCCTCACCTCCACACCCAAACCCCCTTCTGATGACCATTCCTGTGTGTCCAAAAATGTTTTCCTTTCTAACCTTGACCTTTTTGCTACTCATCCCTCCAGTGACACCCCCAAAAGAGCTGTTTCTCTTCCCCAGGCCATTCCTTCCACTTCCAAGACCTCCCCTATCCTCCCTGCCAGCACCCATGCCCCTCTCCCACCAAGAAGCAGTCCACCCCTCCCAAGAAGGTTCACCTCTCCCAAACCAAAGCCCATCCCTCCCAAGTCTAAGCCCAAACTCAAACACCCCTACCTCCCCTGCCACCCCCAATACTCCCTGAGGTCCCTGCCTACCCCCTTGCTGCCCCTACCTGGAGGTTACATGGCAGTCAGGAGTGAAATTGGGGCACCATATTGTGCCTTTGGTGCAAGAAGAAGTCTTTTGGATTGGCCAATAGCCTTGAACTTACATATTTTGTGCACTTTTAGTATGTTAAAGCCAAGCAGTTGTTGTTTTTTTGGTTACATATTTGTCCTGTATTTCCTCTCCTATGTGTCAGTTGTTCCTGGCTGATATTGGTTGTGTGCCAGTATTTTTGTCTGTGCTGCTTGCTGCTTCATGTTTTGTTTTAGTAGTATGTGAGTATGTGTGCTGTGCTCTTTTCCCCCAGGGGTAGGGAGTGTGTTGTGTAATCGGTATATGTGTGTAGCTGAAATGTTGGTGTCATGGTATTGTGTTGTGTTTGTAGAGATATGTGTTGGTTGTAGTGATGTGCAATGTGGTCCTGTATGGTGTAAGGCATGTCCCCTGATGTGGCTATTGTGTACATGTGGTATGTGTTCTGGCTTTTGTTCAGTCAGGCATGGACTTTGTTGAGTTGTGCAGGTTTTCTTTGCTTTTGTGTGCATGTGCTTATTTAGTTGGGTGTCCCTTATAGCTGGCTGGTGTCTTGTATGGTATTTGGAGTAGGGTATGCATTTTAGCCTTGCCCTTCACCCATATGTATGACTGTGCATTACATTTGTTGTTGGTAGTGCTTGTCCATGAGATCTAAATGGGGCCTGTTCGTGTGGGCATGTTTTGGTGGTACTTGTTCAAGATGAGATGTGTCCCAGTACGGCCTCCTTCCATGTATGGTTTTGCTGCTCCCATTGTTGCTGTGTCTTGTTATGATGTGTCACTTTGTGTGTTTTGACTGTGTGTCTTGTGCATGTCTTAATAGACTGATGCACTGTGTGTGTGATGTGTGTCAATTGCTGGGTTGTTTGATCATGATGTTGTGTGTGTTCCCTTACACATGGATGTACACTTGTGTTGTGTGTGTCCAGTCCCTGTCCATTGTTGGTTGTGAGTGTGTGACATGTATTTGTATTTGTGCAGTTGTTGTGTTGTTGTTACCAGTTTGTATGTTGTATAGGAATCCGTGAGCCTGGGCTTGTGCTGTGCTGCTGTGCGCATATGTGTGCTATTAAAGCTGGCTGAAGTGTGGATGATGTGTTTGTGTGGGTGTCATTGATGCAGTATGGAGTGTGTGTGTCACTATGCTGTTACGTGTAAGTGCAGCCTCTCATACACCCCTTCCTATGGTATTTTATGTAACTGTACAAATGTATACATTTTACAACTGTAACAGGTGAGTGTGTGCACTTACGGTTGTTGTCCTCCTCGTCGGCGATTATTTTGTTGTCTTTCATGAACAGGAGCAACAGGATGATGTCTAGTTGTGGTTCCATGGCAGATCCTGATGTGTATGGCTTCCTGGAGGTGAGTGTCTCCCATTATTGTGTCAGTTTCCGCCTCCTGATGTGTGGTGGTTGGTCTGGAGCGGTCACATTGGCGGTGTGCAACCTCCTAATAGGTCCGGTGGAAACATGGTCTCTGCAGGACTGTTTGTGCCTCCAGATGACCATGGTGGTCTGTACTGGCTGTCGGTGCCAGCGGACCACTGGCGGGCTTCTGTGTGCACCACCGCCAAACTTATAATTGGGTGGTCTGCTCCACCAGCCTGTTGGTGATCGGACTGCCACTGCCAACATGGTGGTCACGGGACCATCAAACTCGTAATCAGCCCCTTAATTGGAACATTGGAATGGTGGGAGCTCCATTGAAAATGTTGGAGTGCTCCAGCCTTCTAATGACCAGTACAAGCCCAGAGCTCCAACATTCCAATGTTGCTGTTCACAGCTGCTGCTGTGAACAAATGCCTCATACAGCCGAGGGATTTTAGTCCCATCGGGTTCCGTGAGGTCTTCGTTTTATTTATTAAAACATTCTGCCCTCAAGTGGCGGAATAGCCTAATAGCCCTCTGTAGCTGGGCTATACCGGCTCCCTTTGGCTCAGATCTTTAATGCTACAGCGGGCCTTTAATGGCCATTATAGCCCGCTACAGCAGGCTATAAGGCTATAATAGGCTAGCATTTGTTATTGGTTTTTTTAGTGCATTTTTATTTTGTTTAGTATTTGTTAGACTGTGGTAGGCTTAATTTTGAAATGTAATGTTTAACTGCACATTATACCTATATTGCATGAGTTACATTTTGATGTTTTAAGTTTTTTAACCTGGAGACGCTTCAGGTTTTTTATTTAAGAAAAAACACTTTTTAACCAAAACAACTTTTTATTTTTTTCCTTCATTCTTCCGTTTTCCTGGAGCATTTATCTATTTTATTTTCAAATTTTTCAGATTTTGGATGGTTTCCTTGGAATATTTGACTTACATTACATATTCTTTTTTTCTAATGGTTTATCTTTGTATTATTTAGGTTCTTTTGTCTCAATATTGTTTGGAGTTATATTTTTTGAGTTGTTATTTCACTGACCTGGATTTCAGGAAAGAAAATGTAAATATTTTCTTTATTTATGGTATATATATATATATACATATGATTTTTAGAGGCGTTGGCATATAGGTGGTAGAAAATTGTTTGTTTCGTTAAAATAATGTTGAATGTTTTGCATTGTTTTTATATTTTTAAATATTTATTATAGCAAATGCAAATGATCATTCTGAACTTTAATCTCTTGAGTATTCTTCTTATTCAGTTTGGTATTTTAAATTTGCTTTAATAATATCTAAAAATACATATTATTGAAGTATGAGGTTTGTGGTTTAGGAAGGTTAAATACTGGTGAAATATAGAGTTTTTAAATAGGGATATTGAGTGTGGATATGGTAGGCCTGGGGTATTAGTAATAAATGTTTCTTTGAATGTAGGGGCTCATGCATTTGTTTAGATTGTTTGGAGAATTTTGGTTTGAGTTGTGTTAGGGATTATTACATTCCTAGTTTCTGGAAGCTTTGTAGAATTTTAAGTAATTAGTAGAGTGTTGAGCGGCTTGTTCCAAGTGTTATTGGAAGGAATTGAGCTACCCATTCACTGAGTTTCTTGTCTATGCTCCTTGGGTTATGGTCCTGTCATAGATGTTCCACTGTGGAAAATGATTACTGGGTTGGTGTCTGTGGCCTGCAAGTGACTAACCCATATGCCCTCAAAATATTCAAATAATGGAGCCAGTTTGGGCTCATATTGTTCATTAACCCCTTCGCTGCCAGGCCTTTTCCCCCTCCTGTGCCAGGCCTTTTTTTTGCCTATTTGGGGCAGTTTGCGCTTAGGCCCTCATAACTTTTTGTCCACATAAGCTAACCAAGCCAAATTTGCGTCCTTTTTTTCCAACATCCTAGGGATTCTAGAGGTACCCAGACTTTGTGGGTTCCCCTGAAGGAGGCCAAGAAATTGGCCCAAATACAGGGACAATTTCGTTTTTTTCTAAAAAATTGGAAAAAGTGGCTGCAGAAGAAGGCTTGTGGTTTTTCCCCTGAAAATGGCATCAACAAAGGGTTTGCGGTGCTAAACTCAGCAGCTTCCCAGCTTTCAGGAACAGGCAGACTTGAATCAGAAAACCCAATTTTTCAACACAATTGCGGCATTTTACTGGGACATACCCCATTTTTGCAATTTTTTGTGCTTTCAGCCTCCTTCCAGTCAGTGACAGAAATGGGCATGAAACCAATGCTGGATCCCAGAAACCTAAACATTTCTGAAAAGTAGACAAAATTCTGAATTCAGCAAGGGGTCATTTGTGAAGATCCTACAAGGGTTTCCTACAGAAAATAACAACTGAAAAAGAATAATATTGAAATTGAGGTGAAAAAAACATAAATGTTTCTCTACGTTTTACTCTGTAACTTTTCTCTGCAATGTCAGATTATCGAAAGCAATATACCGTTATGTCTGCTGGACTCCTCTGGTTGCGGGGATATATAGGGCTTGTAGGTTCATCAAGAACCCAAGGAACCCAGAGCCAATAAATGAGCTGCACCCTGCAGTGCGTTTTCATTCTACACAGCAATTCAGTTGCTGAAATATAAAGAGTAAAAAATTGCTATCAAGAAAACCTTTGTATTTCCAAAAAAGGCACAAGATAAGGTGTTGAGGAGCAGTGGTTATTTGCACATCTCTGAATTCCGGGGTGACCATACTAGCATGTGAATTACAGGGCATTTCTCAAATAGATGTCTTTTTTACACACTCTCCTATATTTGGAAGGAAAAAATGTAGAGAAAGACAAGGGGCAATAACACTTGTTTTGCTAATCTATGTTCCCCCAAGTTTCCCGATAAACATGATACCTCACTTGTGTGGGTAGGCCTAGCGCCCGCGACAGGAAACGCCCCAAAGCGCAACGTGGACAGATCCAAATTTTTTAAAGAAGACAGAGGTGTTTTTTGCGAAGTGCCTACCTGTAGATTTTGGCCTCTAGCTCAGCCGGCACCTAGGGAAACCTACCAAACCTGTGCATTTCTGAAAACTAGAGACCTAGGGGAATCCAAGATGGGGTGACTTGCGGGGCTCGGACCAGGTTCTGTTACCCAGAATCCTTTGCAAACCTCAAAATTTGGCTAAAAAAACACATGTTCCTCACATTTCTGTGGCAGAAAGTTCTGGAATCTGAGAGGAGCCACAAATTTCCTTCTACCCAGCGTTCCCCCAAGTCTTCCGATAAAAATGATACCTCACTTGTGTGGGTAGGCCTAGCGCCCGCGACAGGAAACGCCCCAAAGCGCAATGTGGACACATCCAAATTTTTGGAAGAAAACAGAGGTGTTTTTTGCGAAGTGCCTACCTGCAGATTTTGGCCTCTAGCTCAGCCGGCACCTAGGGAAACCTACCAAACCTGTGCATTTCTGAAAACTAGAGACCTAGGGGAATCCAAGATGGGGTGACATGCGGGGCTCGGACCAGGTTCTGTTACCCAGAATCCTTTGCAAACCTCAAAATGTGGCTAAAAAAACACATGTTCCTCACATTTCTGTGGCAGAAAGTTCTGGAATCTGAGAGGAGCCACAAATTTCCTTCCACCCAGCGTTCCCCCAAGTCTCCCGATAAAAATGATACCTCACTTGTGTGGGTAGGCCTAGCGCCCGCGACAGGAAACGCCCCAAAGCGCAACATGGACACATCCAAATTTTTGAAAGAAAACAGAGGTGTTTTTTGCGAAGTGCCTACCTGTAGATTTTGGCCTCTAGCTCAGCCGGCACCTAGGGAAACCTACCAAACCTGTGCATTTCTGAAAACTAGAGACCTAGGGGAATCCAAGATGGGGTGACTTGCGGGGCTCGGACCCGGTTCTGTTACCCAGAATCCTTTTTCAAACCTCAAAATTTGGCTAAAAAAACACATGTTCCTCACATTTCTGTGGCAGAAAGTTCTGGAATCTGAGAGGAGCCACAAATTTCCTTCCACCCAGCGTTCCCCCAAGTCTCCCGATAAAAATGATACCTCACTTGTGTGGGTAGGCCTAGCGCCCGCGACAGGAAACGCCCCAAAGCGCAATGTGGACACATCTAAATTTTTTAAAGAAAACAGTGCCTACCTGTGGATTTTGGCCTGTAGCCCAGCCGGCACCTAGAGAAACCTACCAACCATGTGCATTTTTGAAAACTAGAGACCTAGGGGAATCCAAGATGGGGTGACTTGTGGGGCTCGGACCAGGTTCTGTTACCCAGAATCCTTTGCAAACCTCAAAATTTGGCTAAAAAAACACATGTTCCTCACATTTCTGTGGCAGAAAGTTCTGGAATCTGAGAGGAGCCACAAATTTCCTTCCACCCAGCGTTCCCCTAAGTCTCTCGATAAAAATGGTACCTCACTTCTGTGGGTAGGCCTAGCGCCCACGAAAGGAAATGGCCCAAAACACAACGTGGACACAACATATTTTTTCACAGAAAACAGAGGTGTTTTTTGCAAAGTGCCTACCTGTGGAATTTGGCCTCTAGCTCAGCCGGCCCCGGGAGGGGGGGGGGGGCAGAAATGCCCTAAAATAAATTTGACCCCCCCCAAACAAACCCCCCCTGCCCGGAAACCACCCTTGCCTACGGGGTTGCTCCCCCTGCGTGACATTGGTGCCAAAAAACAAATCCCCGGTGCCTAGTGGTTTCTGCCCCCTTGGGGGCAGATTGACCTAAAATCGGCCAATCTGCCGAAATGGCCTATATACAATTTGCCCCCCAGGGCAGCGACCCTTGCCTGATGGGTCGCTACCCATCTCTAAAAAAACAAACAAAAAAAAAAACACAAATAAAAAATTTGCCCTGGCGCCTAGAGGGTTCTGCCCCCCCCATGGGGGCAGTTCGACCTAATAATAGGCCGATCTGCCTCCAGGGGGGACAGAAATGGCCTAAAATAAATTTGCCCCCCCAACCCCCACCCCCCCCAGGAGCGACCCTTGCCTACGGGGTCGCTCCCCCTGCGTGACATTGGCGCCAAAAAACAAATCCTAGATGCCTAGTGGTTTCTGCCCCCTTGGGGGCAGATTGACCTAAAATCGGCCAATCTGCCCCCAAGGGGGGCAGAAATGGCCTAAATACAATTGGCCCCCCAGGGCAGCGACCCTTGTCTGATGGGTCGCTACCTATCTCTAAAAAAACAAACAAACAACAAAAAAAAACACACAAAAAAAAATTGCCCTGGCGCCAAGAGGGTTCTGCCCCCAGGGGGGGGCAGAAATGGCCTAAAATAAATTTGCCCCCCCCAGCCCCCACCTCCCCCCCCCGGGAGCGACCCTTGCCTACGGGGTCGCTCCCCCTGAGTGACATTGGTGCCAAAAAACAAATCCCAGGTGCCTAGTGGTTTCTGCCCCCAGGGGGGCAGAAATGGTCTAAATACAATTTGTCCCACCAGGGGAGCGACCCTTGCCTGATGGGTCGCTCCCCATCTCTAAAAAAAGAAAAAGAAAAAAAAAAAACACAAAAATTTAATTTGCCCTGGTGCCTAGAGGTTTCTGCCCCCCCTGGGGGCAGATCGGCCTAATAATAGGCCTATCTGCCCCCAGGGGGGGCAGAAATGGCCTAAAATAAATTGCCCCCCTCCAGGGAGCGACCCTTACCTAAGGGGTCGCTCCCCTTGCGTGAAATTCACGCAAAGAAAAAACTCCCTGGTGTCTAGTGGTTTCTACCCCCCTTGGGGGCAGATTGGCCTCATCAAAATAGGCCAATCTGCCCCCAAGGGGGGCAAAAATGGCCTAAATATAATTTTCCCCCAAGGGGAGCGACCCTTGCCTAAGGGGTCGCTCCCCACCTAAAAAAAAAAAAAAAAAAAAAAGTAACAAAAAATAATCCCTGGTGCCTAGAGGTTTCTGTCCCCCCTGGGGGCAGATCGGCCTAATAATAGGCCGATCTGCCCCCCGGGGGGGCAGAAAAGGCCTTCCCGAAAACATGCCCCCCCTGGGAGTGACCCTTGCCCAAGGGGTCGCTCCCTTTTGTCAGTATCAGTGAAAAAAAAAAAAATCCCTGGTGTCTAGTGGGGTTTCAAAAGCCGGATTGCAAGCAATCCGGCTTTTGAAACCCTCGGAGAGACTTCAAAGGGAAGGAAATACATTTCCTTCCCTTTGAAGTCCCTCCGGGCCTCCCCCACGTGATTGATAGAGAAATGCTTAGCATTTCTCTTTCAATCGTGCTGGAAGCTCTGCTTCCAGCGCGATGGGGGAGGCCCCTGTGACTAATCAGCGCGCGCTCGCGCACTGACGTCACAGGGGTGTGTGGGGGGGTCAGGGGTGGAAGGGGTAGGTCTTCCCATTCCATCCCCGGCTTGGGGGGGAGGGGGGTGCACGGGGGGCGCGCTAGCGCTCCCCCAAGTTCCCCTGTGCCATGGACGAGATGATCTCGTCCAAGGCACAGGGGAACTGTAGCCTCGGACGAGATCATCTCGTCCAAGGCACAGAACAGGTTAAAGGGGAATCAAGTAGAACATCATAATGGTTAATAACTTTATAAATGGACATACGTTATTAGCATTTTTATTCTGTGTTAGTTATATATTTGATGCTTAAGGTGTTTTTTGGAAGTCATCCAAATGCCCTGGTAAAAATGATAGCAACACACCTCAATTACAGTGTATGGGCAGTTGTTTAGTATGGTCAAAATTATTACCTGCTCAGAATATGTGATGATTTTATGTGGATTATATTTGTTATTAGCACATAAGAATGTTGGGAGCTCAATTGGATACAATGGAGTGCTCCTGGCTTCTCATGGCTGGTAAAAGCCCGGCAGCTCAACATTCCAATTTTCTTTGTTCACAGCAACAGCTGTGAAAAAAGGCCTCAAAGCCTGATGGGATTTCAATCCCCTCGGGCTCCTTCAGGCCTTTATTTATTAGAACATTCTGCCCTCTTGTGGGGGAATGTTATAATAGCCATATAGCCCTTCAAAGCTGGCCTATACAGGCTTATAAAGCCCTGCTCCCTTGTTAAAGGCTTTCACGTTGGACTGAAACTTTCATGGCTGGTATAGGCCGCTACAATGGGATCTAAGGCTATAGTGTGTTGTTTTACATGTCTTAGCATTTCATTGTAAGTTGCACTTTGTTTGTTAGGTAAACATGCGTACACTAATCTGATGATTCTATTTTGATATTGACCATGTATTTTGTATATTTGACTAGTTGGCGGTACAGGCGACTTAAAAGTGCTATCCATCATTCATGTGTTACATTGAGGTAAAGTTAGCAATTATTATTGGTAGCAAAAATAGTTATTCTGAACCCAATTCAGAAAGGTAAAGTTAGACCAAACGAACTAGTAATATCATTGTAAACTTACTAAGTAAAATTAATAGTAGTTAGACTTAGACTTCAGGTCAAAACTTAAACTTCAGGTGGAAAGTTAGACTTTTGGTCTAACTTTACCTTTGTGACTCGGCCCCTTATCTTTATTTAAGTTGTCATGAAGTAAAATGTTGTCATTTTTAATGGTGATTAGTGTTGGAGAATGTCTATATCTGCATATTTGTTAGGTCGTACTGATGTTTCTTTGGTTGGTCTCTCTGTTTTGGAAATTAATCTTTTTAGGGATGGTCTATCAGGTAGTTAGCCTGTTGATTGCTCAGGAATGTTTCGCATAATATGTTTGAGTATTGGTTCTGCTGGATCTTATGGGCTAGCACTGGCCTCTTTTAGGTCCTGTAAAATATTTCTGACCTCTGCTTTAATAACATTAGGGGATGGTTATATCCCGTAATGCTTTCAACTATTTTATTTCCAGTCATAGCCCAGATACATCATGAATTCATAAAATATTTGGAACAAGATGGTGTTGAAGCCTAATTGAGCCTTAGTTAGCATAAGCCAGGAGAATGTGCTTTAGTAAGTCATTTCAACATTGTTTCAAAAGCAATAGTATATTCTCAGAGAACATGTGTAAATTCAACTGTAGGTTACTATTCTGCACATTTTTAATGATGCACATTTTTGATTAATACACACATGCTTCTTCAATGTCCTCCTCTGATGATTCAAACATCACTAAAACCCCCAAAACTACTCACAATGCGGTCTACATCACTTTCTGTTTCTGTCGTTAAGATTATTCCAACATCTTCATTTGAATATATACTCAATCTGAGGCACCTGCCATCTCCATTTCATCCCTTTTCCTTTTTGGATGACATCTCTTTCTCCTTACACCTACAATTTGAGAAATTTGATTCAGAGAATTTGAACGACTGAAACAGAACAATTCCACAAATTGAAACAATGTTTACAGGTATTACCTTTAGCATGTCCCCACCCAAGCTTTTAAACCACTGAGGTCCATATTTATACTCCCTTTGGGCCGGATTAGCATCATTTGTTTTACGCTAATCCAGCGCAAACATGACACCATATTTATATTTTGACGTTAGACCTGTCTAGCATCAATATTTCTGAATTTGCTGAATTTTTTGGATGTGTGAAACCGCCTCGTGTCAATGAGATGCAAGGTAGATGTTCCCATCCCAAAAATGACTCAAACACCTGTGCGCCATATTTATCCAACCGGGCAAAAATGACGCACAGCTGGGAAGCGTACCCGAAAAATGACACAAAGCCCAATTTGCGTCAAATTTTAACACCTGGGTCAGGGCAGGAATTAAATTGGGACAAACACATCACTACTTAAGGAAAACTTACACAAGCAACATCATTGCTCAAGAAAGACGAAATGGAGGTGCTACTCATGCAACATGCCAGATGACTCAGAGCACAGACCAGCAACAGCAGCTACAATCACACCAAGGTGGACCCCAAAGGCAACGCAGAAGGCAGGAGAGGCTATTCGGGACCAGGACAACCCTCCTGGGCCACATGGAACAGGATATCATCCAGAGGTACAGACTCAACTGGCAAGCCATAGAGCAGCTGCTGTGCCATATTGAGCCACAGTTAACAGCCAGCCTCCAGTCACCCCACAATATTCCACCGGAGACCAAGCTGCTATCTGTCCTGCACATGTAGTCAAGTGGCTCATTCCAAACTACGGGTGCCCTGGTTGCTGGGGTATCACAGCCCTCATTCTCTGTCTTCCTTCCCAAGGTTCTTGATGCCATCATCTCCCTTACACCCCACCACATCAGCTTCCCCAACACACAGCAGAAGCAGCAGGAGACCAAACAGGGGTTTTACTAAATAAATGGCTTCCCGTATGTGCTTGGTGCCATTGACTGCACACATGTCTGGATTGTACCACCTGCTGCAACCGAGCACCTATACCGCAACAGAAAGCACACGCACTCCATAAATGTGCACGCCACGGTTGACCACCAGGGATTGTTCACCATCATCATGGCAAAGTATCCTGGGAGTGTACATGATTCCTTCATCTTCCGCCACAGCATCATCAATTGTCACTTCCAGGATGGACATATGGCAATGGCCTTCTTGTCGGTAAGTCCAGAAACCTAGCAATATACACACAGCACAGCTACCCTGTAGGACACGCAAGACATACACCACTACATTGACACATGGCCAGGAAGACACTGAGGTGTGACACTGGTAGTTATGTTTGATATCTTGACCCAATGGGATACACACCTATGGACAAATGACCGCTGCCAATAACAATAGTTGCCACTCTAGAGTCACAAGGGACCAATTTAAAACCACACAGTGTCAATGACATGGCCTGCACTGGCAGTACAACTTGGAAGATTAACCATTCAATATCACATAAGGCCACACAGTCAATCCCATACCCTCCCAAACAATATCTACTGTGTAAGGGGTGTGCAATGTGTGTTGCTGCAGGTCAAACACCATGAGACACATAGCATGATAATGCTGACTCACATGTAGGTGACATGGAAATACTGAGACAGTACCAAGATTTCACATCAATCCTGGGGTGACGTTGCCATCTAGCAATAAGGAAGTGGACTGTGCTATGAAAACATGTTTATGTGACACTAATGCAAAGTGCACACTGCTGTACATACTGAAAGAGGCAATTCTCCATCTATATAACAGATGTACAAGGAGATGGCCCTTCCTGCACACATACATCCACCTCCACAACTCAGTTAGCCAGCTCACCTGGAGCAACTTCAATAGAGTAGGTGCACGGTTGCACATGAGCCACTGGCAGAGGGAACAACAAAGGTTTGCACAGAACCTAGTCACACATGGGACAATTGTGCATTGTCAATACGGAACACCTCAATGCTGCCAACTTATGGAGATGTTTTGTGCATTATCACCCAGCCCAATCAAAGGGCCTCACTGTTGCATTTCATCTGCAATTACATGGGTCTAATTGGATGGGATGTCCAGCCCATGTAGTGCAACCATCTTACCACCACAGTGGAATCCATTGTGTGTGTGGAAGTATCATGTCCCCTCCAGTGAACGCACACTAAAACATCTTGCTCACAATATAACGCATGGGAGATACACACTGAACTGCAAGTTTGAAAATAAACCAGACATATCAGGTCAATTAGCCAAACACAAGTTTTTCAAGTCAAAAAACCAAATGCAGAAAGAACCTCACAGAAGGCCAGGATGCCACACAATACCACAAACACATATGAGTCACAGACAACACAAGATATCAACTGCCATGCTACACGACATTCCTGGTGCAAGCAACAACAAAATACTTACCACTATTTTCTCTTTCAGCTGATCAGGGTTATGAGATCCAGCCATGGATCATGACCCCATTCGCCAACCCAAGCACAGCAGCAGTGCGTGCCTATAATGAGGCACATCGGAGGACACAAACCATTGTTGAACAGACTTTTGGCATCCTGAAGTCCAGATTCAGGTGCCTGGACATCACCAAAGGCAGCCTCCTATATTCCCCAGAAATGGTCTGCAAGATCATTTTGATCTTTGCCATCCTGCACAACATTTGTGTTAGGAGGAACATACCCCTATATGAACCTGAACAAGAAATTACTGAAGTGGAGGAGGAGGTGGATGCTGCCCGGAAAAATGAGGGGGAACATCCTAACACAGCTGCAGGAATGTGTCACAGACAACAGATAGTTCAAAACGTTTTTCAACAATTGTCACTATCAACACATTGTTATGATATGGAATTAAACACCTCACTTTATCACTCAATCCTGCTCTTGGTCATTATTTATGCATCACATGTTCTCCAGGAATCAGAGTATTACCTCAGGGAGCATGTCACAAAGACACATCTCACTACTTCTGATGCCACATCACATTTGATGGGTATGATGGTACAGCAAACATCACACACAGTTTGTATGAAAAACATATTTTCTATTTCACATTTGAAGGGCAAATTCATTGGACCACAGCTATGAGAGACATCCATGTTGCCAACATGGCCTATTGCAGCATATGACACACAACTATGACATCATCAATCATAAGGTAAATAAGCGCATCAAACATGAGGGAGTGGATGTGAAATAGCATTGGTAACAGGAATGTACGACCAGACCCTTGACATTAGTAAGTGTGACATCAGCTATCGCTATAAGGAGCATGTGTGACAAGAGGTGCATCAATCCTGAAAATGGATAGCATGAGTGTCCCAGGTATGACAAACAATGTTCACAACACATGCCCTGCGCAGTCCATCCCAGGTAATAAGTCCTGTCACTGCCATGTTTTAAGTCTCTGCCTTCCCTTCTCTAGGGGGCGTTGTAATTGGACTATCTGTACCCTGAGAATCATCATCTACACTCACCCAGACTCCCATTCTGACTCCTGTGTGCTTCCCTTTTCAGCATGGCATGCCATAGTTCAACTACATCAGCCTGCATGGACTTCATGTCCCATAATGCACTGCCCGGTAGTCGGTATGACCCGTAATCTTCTGTCCATTGCTTCCCATGGAAAAATTCCAGTTGGCCCCTTATACTGGATTCTCTCCTCCAGGACTTGTGAGAGACTGAAGCTGCACACACCTGTGAGCTCTCTCATGCAGCCCAGCCATTTCACTCTGCCCTGGCCTTGCTGCTGCCTGGAATTGCTTACAAACTACCATTCCCTGAAGCTCCTTGTTGTGCATTCGAGTACAATTCATTTGTGTACCAGAGTTCTTGTTGGATTGTGTTACACTGCTGAGTACCCCTGAAACTGCTCTTTGTTTCCACAGTGTTGTTTCTGCTTGTTGCAGTCAGACTCTGCTCTCTGTTTTTCTGCCTTGTTCATGTTTGTTCCTGACAGAGCCTGCTTCTTGTTAGCCAGACCCGTTCCAGTCTTTGCGTCAACCAGAGCCATTACATGTGCTCAATTTGCCTCATAGTTGGTTTCCATGCCCTCTGTTTCCTCTTGGGGTATTGTGTCTGGTAAGTGTACGATCAGTCCTCAACTGTATAGAATAGTTTAATTTTGTTTATGTCCTGGCACATGTTTTCCAGGGGGCGAATCCAGCCCCCATCCTTTGTCGGGTTTTGCATGTATTCATTAGTGCCAAACAGTGACAGAGTGCTATGGCTGTATTACTGGATTTGGTACTGTGCCTCCATCCCAACAAACAAGGGCTAGTAATGTGTGTGTAAGGACAATCCATGTTTGTGCCCTGATGGTCCAGACACAGATTCACTTCTGCTGGCACCTTTCGATGGGGCTTGCGTGGTGACTAGCTGTGAGATTAATCTGCACAGAGGCACTAATGTTCCCTGTTGCTATGAGAAGTTCAGAGCCCTCCCCTGTGTACAAATGTAGTGATGAGATCTGCATGTTTGTCCATTACTGATCCGTTACATATTTGTCCACACCAAGGTTGCTCTGTCTTCACTCTTCTGTATTTTCTGCTGTACCATAGCTGCCCTATCCCCTGGTATGCCTTTAACTGATCTTCGACTTTAGGTCAGATCTGATTTGAAAGATACTCTGTGAACTCAAGGGTTGCCTCCACAGACTCCTGACTAGACCTGCACGTAACCGTTACACCATGGAGGCCAATACTGACACAGGGTACACATGGCCACACACTTGAACTGGACACTTTTGTGCAACGAACCTCTGAAAATATGTGAACACGTGCAGCATGGGCTGCTGGTCCACCACAGCCACAGGAGGAACATAGGTCCTTTACATTAGTCAAACTGTGGTGTACATAACAATTTTATGGTTGGAAATGAGGCTCTGTGTCGCAAACACTGTACCTACCAAACATGTTCAAATGCCTGTTCATGGGTATACACACAAGTGACCATGAAGTGGTAGCCAACAATTAATGACATGTGAGGGGTAACATATCTGACATAGCCCTCATCAGCCATCCTCAATCTTCCCTGTGTATTGTTTGTCGTGGGAAATGTATTGTTCCCAAAGGTAAACAACTATACACAGCAAAAGAGTCAACACATATTACAAACACATGTCATGACTATTGTACCTCATTGATTGGCATCTGATGGTGATACCCATTTGTAACACATTCATACATGAACATCACACATAATGTATTGCCTGCTGTTCCAACAGAAGCATACAAATCGTTTTAAGTCAATTCACACACAAAGCACACAGGCCATGAATCATATTTTTGTAGTGTAGCCTTGCTGTCCTCTATTGACGCAACATCTGCGCAAACTTAAAAATTCCACTTCAAGTTCCAAAGTTTGCACTGCTGTTGCGTCAGTCAAAAAAGCTAATCCTGCACAACGATATTAGTACTGTGGGCTGCAGTCGCATGGTCTAACACATGTGTCCAAACACTAGAACACACACTGCAGGTCATACCATTCTATCTTTGTCTAGTTATAAGCTGCATGAATGTTAAAATATGAAAAATGACGCAAACACAGTTTGTGTCAGAAATTTTTACGCAAATGCATCAAGAAATGACGCAAACACTCAAATTACATCAATGGGTCTTTAGCGTTAATTCCACCAGCGCACCCCAGGCATGCGGATATCCATTGAAAATGTATTGTTCAATAAATGTGTGGCATTTTGACGCCTATGCGTCAAACATTTTGACGCAAACTACGCAAGACAGAAAACAGGGCGCAAATGAGAGAGGAAGTGATGTAATAGGATATCCTGTTTACAGAGATGGTAAAGTGGATGTACTTTCACTTTCACTTTGCAGTCTGTGATTTTTCTAGACTGTGTGGCTGTGTGTTGATTTGCTCTTCTGTGGATTTTGTATTTTGTCTCCTGTGTGGTCTATCTTTTGTCTTTTGGTGTTCACTAACTGTATTTTGTACCTGTGTAAGTGCTTTGTGTCTTTTATTGTTGTTAGATTTGTATTTGTACTGTTGGGGGTCTGTTTGTGGGTAAGATTAGTTGGGGTAGTTTGGGTCTTTAATTGGGTTTTATAAGTTTCCTTTTTTCTACTTCCTCTTCCCATTTTTTCCCTATTTACTGTCAAACATTGTGGGGGTCATTCTAACTCTGGCGGGCGGCGGAGGCCGCCCGCCAGAGTTCCCCCCTCCGAAATACCGCACCGCGGTCAGTAGACCGCGGAGGGTATTCTAAGTTTTTCCCTGGGCTGGCGGGCGGTCGCCAAAAGACCGCCCGCCAGCCCAGGGAAAAACACCCTTCCCACGAGGATGCCGGCTCGTAATCGAGCCGGCGGAGTGGGAAGGTGCGACGGGTGCTGTTGCACCCGTCGCGTATTTCACTGTCTGCCAAGCAGACAGTGAAATACTTGTAGGGGCCCTCTTACGGGGGCCCCTGCAGTGCCCATGCCAGTGGCATGGGCACTGCAGGGGCCCCCGGGGGCCCCGCGACCCCCCCTACCGCCATCCGGTTCCCGGCGGGCGGACCGCCGGGAACTGGATGGCGGTAGGGGGGGTCGGAATCCCCTCGGCGGCGCAGCTAGCTGCGCCGCCTTGGAGGATTCCAAAGGGCGGCGGTACACTGGCGGGAGACCGCCAGTGTTGCCGGTCCGACCGCGGCTTTACCGCCGCAGTCGGAATGCCCTTGGGAGCACCGCCGGCCTGTCGCGGTGCTCCCGCCGACCCTGGCCCCGGCGGTCTTAGACCGCCGGGGTCAGAATGACCCCCTGTGTTTTGTACTATGTCGGGAAGGGCAAGGCTGGAGCGCATAGGTGAGGAGGAGTTTGGGGCATTTGTGTGGCAGGCGTGCCACTTCCTTCCCATGATGTTGGAAGCTGGGGACGTGTGACACAAGGGTATCACACAGAGGCAAGACAGCTGATCTGGTCAAAGGTGCTGTTCCACCTGAGAAGGATATTTAACAACACCCGGAACGAGCACCAGCTCAAGCATGGCTGGGCTGACCTGGTGGCCCAAGAGCAGGACCTGCTGCACCACCTAGGTGTGGTGATTGGTGGCCCTGTTGATGAGTATCACATTGACAAATGTGTACAGTTCAATGCTCCTGAGTGACAGTAGCAGATGTTGTGACATGCTGCATGCAATGTTTATGGCCATGTGGAATGTAAGTTGAACAAACTGTAAGTATGAATATTCATTCACATGGACAAACCCAAATGGCCCATTCTGCTATCAGATTGCACAATCACAAAACAGGGTCTTCGAGTGGCATTTAGGATTAGGAGTTCAACTCCTATCATTGAGTCGCAGGTGCCTATGACTTTTTTTTTTTGGGCACAATTGCCGGGACTGAGCTATTACAGTTACCATCTGTTTCAAATTGGTACCAACCCATTTTCAAAAGGGAAAGGGTCAGCATGGGATCCCTCCTCTTTGTGAATGCATGGCCACAAACTATTTCTGAGCATGAAGTTATGCAAGCAACCACTGACTGCTTCTGAAAATCTATTTCAGTCATGAAATAGGTTGTTAAAATACTTTCTGTACACCCCTGCTGAAATATTGCTGCATTTCAACAAATGTTAACATCTCAGTATGAAAGCAGTCACAGACATGGTGGTCTGCTGGTTTCAGTAGGCCAGCATGCCTGTGAGTGCTGCTATTCCCAAAGGGGTTTTCAAAATGGCACCTACCTCATCATAATTGAAGAGGTAGGTCATTTGCTACCCCATTTGTTATTTGCAAACAGTGTCATTTTGAGCGTTCTACCTCTGATCATCCAAGTTGCTAATTGCTAGTTGCTGAGTCTCGCAATGTGTGATTCACAATACCTGATATAGGTACACATGGCCCTGAGTGACACATTTCAGGTGCAATGACTACACCTGTGCCCATGCATTCTGTCAACCATGATCAGCTAAGACACTGTCAGCATACATTATTTCGCAGTTTTGGAACAGCAAAGTGGCCAATCCATATTTAGCGCTACATTGTCATCATTTCACACACAGGATCCCTGCCATCATGTTGTCATAGTGGGCATATATGGCTTAAGGGACACTGCCAATGAGGCATATGTAACCTACATACAACACTGGCACACCTATTATGGACCACTGAAAGCACAATAATTCCTGAATGCAAATCAACCCACAAGTTCATCACACAGTTAATCATTGTCCCTTGATGCACAAGCCACAATACCTGAGTCACTGGTATTGCAGTGCACCAGGAAAGTGGCATTGCAATTGTCACCCAATAACAAATGATGAAATGGAGTACCATCTGAAATTGATTAGCCACAAAAGTGTGTAGTCAGGTTTAGCACCACATGATTGTTAGGGCCAGTGCATGTGTGCATATGTGTGTCTATCACTCACTGGAGTGACAGTGTCAATGCAAGTTTGCAGTGGTATGTCTGTTGGAGTGTCTACATGCCTGATGTGCAGCTCTATCATATAAAATGTCACACACTGTGATATGTTGTTCCCACGTTTGTACAGTGATCAGACATTGAGCATATATCTCCCTTTCATGTTTTATAGGTGGACCCGCCCCCTATACCATTGGTGAAGTGGCTTGAGGACCCAGACAGATCCAGTAAGTGTGAACATTTCTGTCCTGTGTTGTGATTGCAGCTGTTGTGGGATTGACTCTTGTGAGTTGGACTCATTGCAAGATATGATGAGCTGGCACGTGATCTGATATGTGACTTGACTGGAGGTTGACATAGTGTTCCATGGAAGAGTTAGACATTCACTGGGAGAGAGTTATATCTTGGGAGTCTAGTGCTGCGCAATAGGCATGGGCAGGTGAACAAGGTGATTTGTAGCCACATGTAGGCCCACGTTTGATTTGGTGGTGGTCCAGTGTCATAATTTAGTCAGCAAGTCATACCCTAATTCACACAAAACAGTGACGCATCATTTGAACACACAAAATTGTGCATCCCTGTAATGT
Organism: Pleurodeles waltl; assembly: GCF_031143425.1. Taxonomy (NCBI): domain Eukaryota; kingdom Metazoa; phylum Chordata; class Amphibia; order Caudata; family Salamandridae; genus Pleurodeles; species Pleurodeles waltl. Next base: position 375,192,588 of record NC_090442.1, read on the forward strand.
AATGAATATGTGGAACTGTATGGGTGACTGTCCCCCAGCATCTAGCCCCAAATGTTGTACTCCATTTACGTTCAACTTAAGTGGTATGTTATAGGCGTGCATGCAGGTCAAGGCCAGATGTGTGCTCGCATCAATGTGGGTGATTTAGGAATGTGTCGGTGTGATCTGATATTGATGGTTGTCCACAACTGGAAACAAGAATGTAGATGTGAATGACCAATGGTTGACTCACTCAGTGGTTTCACTCACTAAATCCATGTACAGATGGACAAAGCTTACTGATTGTCGTTGACAGTTGAAAATATGTATTGCATGCCCATCCTCCCTGAGGCACACGGTTAGGGGAGGAAAATATATGTAGCTAGGTGTGATGGTCACAGTGTAGATAACAGACGTGTAATTCAAACATGCATGAATGCCAAACTACACTGACCCCTTATGATTAGCAACTGCATACCATCCTGCCAGTTCCATATACAAATCACAGGTCTTGTGTGCCCTGAAGTTGATCCAGATGATAGGGATTAGTTGGCCTGGCACATGTTGAGTACTTGCTGTATTTGCAAAGTGACCAATTGCACTACATATATGCACAGATCAGTTAATTTGGTACACACCTTGTTGTGCATTGCTGTGCTATTAGATAGTTGATGGGTAGGCTGCGTTGGTATGTCATTCCTCAGGGACATTCTATCATCTTTACTGTGATTTGGACTGCATGTGCAATTTATGAGGAAGTGTTAGATTATCATCTGTACATTCATAACACAATGATGACACTAATGTTGTCCTGTCTCTTTTTTACAGCTGCCAAAATGAATGCCGAACCAATTTGAGAGTTTCAGAGGCAGGCAGTGCGATACAGGCACATCCTTGATGTGGAGGCTGGGTATAGAATGATGGCAAGACGCTATCGTTGTGAAAGAGCCACAGGAGCATGGCGGGCTTTTAACCAAGGGGGCCCGGCATTGGCCACAACAGGTGCCACCACCACCCTGACTGCAGGCACAGTGGACACCGGTATCTCTGCCACACCTGCTGCACCCTCAGCATCTGCAGCACAAGACACAACAACTGCTGCACCATCTATGCCACCACCCCCAACCACGGCACCAGCACCTGCAGTTGCTACAACCACAGCGACACAAACTACCACATCAGGTGTTATGGACATGGCCGCATTGCGCCAGCTACAGCAGGACATGCGTAGGGTCATAAGGCGAATGGACAGTCTCCAGCGTGAGATAGCCAGCAACAGCCGAAGACTCAAATCAATTAAAAAAACCCTGAGGAGGGCAAATCTCTGAGTCCAGTTTTGTCTCACCCCTAATTCCGTCCCCTCCCTCCTCTTTCCTTTTACTGTTTTTAAGTGGGTTTAGGGGGTTTAGTGATAGGTTAGAGTAGGCTATTAGTTTAGATAGGATAAGTAGGTTGGGAGGTGGGGGGAGGTATATTATTACATGTTCGTTTGTGGGTGGGTGGGGGTTGATGTTGGGGTTTATGGGTATTCTAGAAAAAATATATATATAAAATAAAAAAATAAAAAAATATATATATGTTTAGTATGAGTTAGTATCTGTTTAGGTTAGTGTATGTTGTCCTACATGTGTCCCGTCATATAAGTGGGGTGGGGGTTGATGTTTAGAGTGTTTAGTAACATGTGATAAGTAAGTTTAGCATAGGGTAGTTATGGCCAGTTGTGGGTAAGGTATAGCTAGGATAGGTTAGGTTAGTATAGGTGTGTGACATAGTTTAAGTTTTCTTTCATACATATGTAATAACGTTTTAGGTACTCCTTTACGGTATGTATCATATGCTTGAGGATCTGGGCCTTTACATGAGTGTACAGTGGCAAATTTGTGTTTGCCTGTGTATTCCATCCTACATCCACATCCCATTCTTGACGTGTTTATTCCCACTTCAAAATGAGCAGTCACATTGGCAGCTACAACAAAGCTACACCTCTATGCATCTGCCATTCATTGTACCCACCACTCAAGGTGACTGTGGTTCCCATTTATTGGACAGGCAGGTGTGATTTTAAAGCTGTCTTCATTTGGGTCCTGTGTTGCAATCTTCGACACTGTGGGACTTCTGCCTGCAGCCTGATGTTCATGTGAACCCTGATAAACTGAGTGGTGTCATAATCTTATGAGGTTCAGCATACAAAATTCCCGCCTATGAGTTTTTTCATTGTACTCCCAGGTGACGGTATTGCCAAAACACTCTTACACATCCATTCCTGCTGTATTTGTGGTTGTGGGATTTAAGTTTAGAGTCATATGTCACATACACAATGATTGTCTTGTAGGGGATGTGGCCAGCATTGAGTTTCATCTTGTAGATACCTTGGGCCTGACATATACAATTATCACACAACATTTTACTGTTTGTGGTGCTTTAACTTCAGAAATGAGCCACAAGTAGCACAGATGATTGTAAAATCCAGACCCTTGTGCATAGATATCAGCCCACATTCTTTTTACGCTCTTGTATTGACATTCTGTGGCCATTGACATGTTACATGCATCACAAATCTCCTGCACAGTAGATGTGTCACATTACACAGAGCCAAAGTGGTTGTCTAGATGCTGTTTATTTGAAAGTGCTGTAGTGCAATATTTACATAGTCCAGGTTTGTAAGTCAATTGGTGTGACGCATTCTATTGTGACGCAACGCAAGTGCAATGTTGAGGGACATGTCATTGGACATGCAGCAAAGGAGTGTCATTCAGTGGAAAGGAACATGAATTGCCAATTGGGCAGTGAGATACAATTACAATCCATGGTGGTAAGGTAAACAGTGTTTTGGAGAACAGTGCATGTCACCAACTGTAGCAAGACTGGCATGTTGTCAAGCACAGGACATAGGAAAATCAGTGCCCATGTGGCATGGGCTGGTGCTACTGGGTACTCCTACGAGTGACTGTTTACGTCTTCATCTTTTGATGTGTGTGTCATCTCCTCTGCCCTTGGTGGTGGGTTTGAGGGGGAAACACACACTTCAGTGTTTGGAGAAGTGGACTCTGAACTCCCGGTAGCTGCCAACTGTGGAACTATTAAGGGCATAACTGCAGCAAGGAGGAGCTGCTGGTTATTGAGTATAGCAGCAACATCCCTGTGGTAGGCAGCCAGGTTGGCTCTGAGGGAGTCCTGATTGTTGTCATTCATGCAGTGAAAAGTTTGGGAGGCCAGGTGTTGTGGCAACTCCCTCACTGCAGTGGTGAAGTCCCTCACACTCTGTTGTAGTGATTGCACTAGTGATTGTTGGACTTGCATGGGTGATGACTGTTCTGCGGATATCAACATGCACATGCGCATCCCCTCAAGGCTGGCTGCCATATGTTGCATCCTCACCGCACCTCCTTGGCCAGCTCCCGCTGTACTCCACAACTGTCCTCTCAAAGGTGTCATCAGAGTCCTCAGCTGTGTTGGAGCTGGCAGGTCGTACTACTGGGGTGGTTCCTCTGGGATGGCTGCTACATTTGTGCTCCTCCTTGCGACTGAAAGTGGGGTCTGGGGAATTCCCAGGACATCTTGGAGAGTTTCCTGACTAATGGTTGTCAGCTCATCATCCATTTCGTCAGGGTAGTCCCGGACAGGCATATCCACAGGAGAGCCATCGTCCTCTCCAATGAGATATTGTACAATTAGTGTGACTGTGTTGTGCCAGTTGTAATGTGACGTCACTGACTTCCTATTAGTGGAACATTGTAATCTGGGTTCCCGTTCATTGTTCCTGTCTTTAGTATTTGCATTATCATAGGCCTATGCCCCACCTGCATGTCACATGTAGTGTGGGCAGTTTGGGGAATTGACTACGTCACATCCTCTAGGTGTAGGTTCTGTCCAAAATGTGTCTTGCCACCTTCTTGTCCTACTCAACCCTCCCTCTACTACCATTATCATGGTGAGGCCTTGCAATGCCTGTTGGTGTTATGATGCCACATGCACCACACATAACAATATAGCCCTGACCCAGTCTTTGATATTTCACATACACAGATACGTTGCTGAGGCCTAGCACATACCATGTATTGCATTGGCATGACACGATACAGGTGTCAGCATTGGTAGTTTGTCATATTGATGTTTGCAAATGTGTGCTACATTGCATTGCATTGATGGGCCTGGCAGAGTTCCATTTCCTCTTATGACTGTGCAGGTGTGTTTCACTAGCAACACACACATGTCCTCCCCCTCTATTCTGTTGTCTTAGCAGTGTGACAGTTGAGATGTTGCACGGTGGCATTGCAGCTATTGTAACAGAGGCACGGATGGACCCTGGAATGGGCAGCATGGGCATGACATTACTGCTGTGTACTTCATAATGTAAGTGACAATGCCTGATGTTTAATGAGCCTATAGACATGGGCATTTGACAGGAGTTGCACTTGGATAGGAATTGAAGGAGAATGATCACTTAGTCATCCTGAACCCTCATTTTGAGTGTGTTTGTGCCATGGGCACCCAACTGCAATTTTCCTAATTGACCAGCACACACAGCACAGGTAGTAGTGGCAAATGTTGTTAGTGGTAAATGCCACTTGAGGCAATGGCCTGAGACTGGGCATTGTCCCCTAGTTCACATTCTGACAATACCAGCTATCCTGTGACAGCAGCACAGTTTTACATTCTAGCCTACCCTCCTGGACCGGCTTTGCTTTCCAGCAGCCTTGAAATGGTGGTGTACCCCCATGTAAAGGTTCTTGGTGTTGTGTTGTGTTGTGCTGTGCCCCTAGATGTCCCTGCACAGCCCATGCACCCGTGCCGTGCCCGTTTGCCCTTTCCACTGCCTGATTTCCATGGCTGAAATGCATTGTGTAGTAAGTATGTACCTCACCCTTCTTGCACTGAACATTTAGGCATTTTGATCCCCTATGCAATTTACCCTGCATATGTGTTGTTTCCTGGTAGTCTCTCCCCTGGGTCTTGTCTGTGTCCTCCTGGCTGGTTTCTGGTAGACTGAGGTCTCCCTGGGGTCTCTGCTGGTTTCTGGGGTCCATTTTGGGGCTCCTTAGCACTGTTTGCTGCATTTGCGCCACTTTTTGACGCGATTGCAGTGGAAAATACTGCATATCGGGTTTGCAATGTTTTCTGCATCTCGAACCGGATTAGAGTGATTTTTCCTGCATTAACGTCATTTTGCTTTACGACGCTGTGCAATGGTTAGCGTAAAAAAAATTACTCTAACCAGTTCTTAGCGCCACTGTGCGTCAAAGTACAAATTTGATGCACGGGTGGCACTAAGAAATGGTGTCAGCCCGCGTTACATTTTTTGATGCAAAACTGTGTTAGCGCAGTTTTTTATCAAAAAGTGTAAATATGCTCCTGAATACTCTAACTTACAACCTTTCCAATCTCCCAGGAACCACTGAGTCTTATAAGCCATAGACTTCAAACGTTTTGACTTCATGAGACACAATGGTAATTGGCAACATAAGCATTAACAGCCAGACTGTTATCCAAGATGAAGGTGCAACACTCTAGAAGGTTTTGCATAATCATTATTCACATAGCAATTTGATAATTATTTATTTGCATTACTGGACTAGCAGTGTTAGAAGCAAGCCGACCTACAAGTATCGATAATTATTACATCATATATAGCCCCTCAAATAGATTGAATCATAGCTTCTAATACATCTAGCACAATTTGCCCAAAACCTCGCTTCATTAATTTCACACGAACAGCATCACTCATCTCTTTCACATGGTAGACTCAAAGGAATACCAAAACCATGTAAGGTGAACACACCCAAATACAAGGTAGACTAAAACAGATTGCTTTAACAGACACATAATCAATTCTACTAAGTATTGGTTTGGTTCTTCACCAACTAGAAATTCACCACTAACAACATAACTTCTTTCACACTCACTCTTTCCCACAAACTCCATTGGCTTAACTTTTGTAGTTAATGATGCAACAAATATAATTCACCCTTCCCCACATGCTCCATTCTCAGTCTTGGGTGCAAATTCTAACCCTGAAAAACCTCTTCAGTCTTTATCTGTTCTATAATTTTCCTTTCATTCTTCCAGTCTTTCACAGTTTTCACTCTGCTTTCATTATATGCTTGAAAAATTCACACTTGTCTTTACTCAAACTGCAAACATACTTGCCTTTAGTAATTTCAATATTCTGGCTAGTTGTGCCTCAGATTTTAGATATTTAATGTAGGTTATTAAATACCCAAGAACTCCAGAAAAAGAAGGTTTTCCAGTGAAGGTTTGGCATCCAACAGATATGGTGAAGAAAACTCTTGCATAATTAATATACTGCAAAAACATTGCATGATAAACTCTAGGGCATTAGCAGTTGAAAATATGATGATCCTTGCAGAACAAAGGAGGAGGTGCACACAAAGCAATTCACTACCGTCATCATAGCTATATATTCTTTCAAAGGTTTAGCATTAACATTATTCTCAAAGTTACTTACTAATCTTTCGCTATTTGTGAATGTGTTCTGTCCAATCTCATTATGACCTATAGTTAATTCAACATGTGATGAAATATATCCCAAATGAAGCTAATAATATAACTATTACACAGCCTCTTGTGGATGCCATTTCTACTGAGACCAAAGACAAAAACTGAAAGACTTTACAATACCAAAATGTTTGTGTTCAAGATTTTTTCAAAAACAATTATGGCTTCTTTTCTTATTTTTTAAACAATAATCGAAAAAACAAAATCAAACTTCAGAGGTTTATTTGTGTCAGTTCATTTGTTTAGTTCATGGATTTAGGACTATATTTCATCATCTGGCAAAGCTCAAAATTTTAGTTTAAAAATTTCACAACTTTCAGGATTTGCAAAAGATCAAGTTGTTTTTTTTGTTCTCCTCTTTCATCTTAAAGATCAATTGGCAGCAGTTTTTTAGATTGTAAACTTTCACTCCTGACTCTTCTTCTTCAGACACATGCTAGATATGCTCACTCCTGTGAAAAGTGTTTTCTGTGTGGGATTCTCATTCTTGTTAGTCTTGAAGGAACAGGTGATTCAAGATTACTATTCCCAGGATAAATGTAAATTATTTCTGGTTCTTCCTTAATTCACTCTGGTCTTCCATTTTTCCAAAGCCTTCTTTTGCAAATTCTTTTTGCTGCCTGAGGCCACTTGTATCCGTAAAGCACTTTTTTGATTTGTGTGTCTTTACTTATAACTACTGCTGAATCTTCTTCACTCACTGTTGAACTTCTATGTTGACCAGCATCAGTAACTCTGCCCACTGTGAAGTGCTTCTTTAACTTGGGCATTCTTGAGACTCAAATGTTCAGCTCAAAACTTTTAGGAACTGGATCAGGGAATGTTTCTTCCTACTGCTTGTGACTTTGCAACAGTTCTTCACTGTGATTCTCAAATTGATACTGGCTACTGGTACCTCGGCAAGTAGATTCACTTTCACCATCATCACCAACTTCTTCAGTTTCAGGATACACTTTTCCCCTACTGGAACCACGTGGCAAACTTGAGCTTGGCTCTGTGAATCATTGGTTGTTGCCACCACCTCTTCACCTGCCATCTTCACTCTTCTCATGTGAGCTGCATAGATCCACTGCGGGATTCCAGCATGCCTCACAGCAGTGTTAGTCACAAGCACAACTTGATGTGGCCCTTTCTAGCTCAGTTTTGGGCAGCTTTTGGGAACATGCTTCTTTATCAGAATCTCGTCGCCTAGTTCTAGTCAATGACACCAAGTTTCTTTTGCCAGTGATGTTGCAAAGTTCTCCTGATGAGAGACAGATTTCACCACATCAGTCAGCCCTTTATGTTAATCTCATACAATATTGTCAATTATTAATGCAAATGCTGCTGCATGGATGTATGCATCTCTCATAGCTCTCCCTATCAAAACTTCATGGGCCAAGAAGCATGTTTTTTATTTGAAGTGCTCCTAATACTCATAAGAATAAGACAAAGAGCATTACGCCACTTCAAATTTGTTGAATCACACAATTTAGAAAGTTTTTTTTTATGGTGTCATTCATCTTCTCCATGACCCCGGAGAATTGAAAATCATAATTACAGTAGAACCTTTGTTCAATTTGGAGTGCAGAATGTAGTAATTTTTAGGATTTTAATCACAATTTGTCGTAATAGTTGCTGGCACGCCGAATAGTGGTAATAACTTTGTCAATAAGAGTTTGCCACTGTCTTACTGTTGCTTCTTCTTGTTGTATAGGCCTTAACCCATTTAGAGAATATGCAAGAATGTATTTAAGCCAATTACAAACAAGTATCTCAATGACATCTGCTTGAAACCTAGTAAATAGACATTTTGATTAGCATATATAGCTCATGACTACTAATGTTTTCTTTCCATGATTGTTTCTCTGACAAGTTCTCCATCTTTGGCATGTCTTCAGTTACACTTCTGAATTTCACATTGCACCCATACCTTTTGAAAGTCCTGGTCATCATATTCCTCCCTAACTGAGGAGGGCCATGCAGATAACAAGCCAGAAAAATGTGGCATTGATTCTGGGAGTACATATTGATGAGCAGGAGAAACCCACAAATCATTGCAGTTCCTCTTACAATCAGTCAATTTCCAATATTTCTCTCTTCTTCTGGATCTTCTGCTGGAATTCCCACAATTCACTTAATGTAGTCTTTACTGGATTCAACAAAATAAATTGACATTATTTGCATTCTTGGTATTTCTTACATTTGATCTCACAGCTGTATTTTCAAGAGCACAGTACTTGGCGACTTGATGAATATAATTATTAGCCATGTCATGATCTGCTTTGCGGGATGTACATTTGACCACTGCCATTTCTCTAGGTTGCTGAATCGCTTCAGTAATATTGAGAATGTAGTAACCTTTCCTGATGGGAGAACCCGAGGATGTCACAAAACTCATTTTGTGATCATACCAGCCCAAACATGTGTACCACACCAAATCATACCGTCTGCCTGTATACATTGTCATACTCAGTTCATCTGCTAGACAACAAGCCCTTGTCAGAGCAATCAACTCTGTCACTTGTGTTATTTTATTATTTGGTTTTGCATGAGAAACATTTTCAACCACACTACATGAGGTACAGTCATTATATAGTCAATATAAGCTTGCCGACACACAACATAGTTATATATTTACATCTTGAATTACAACATATAACATATGTTCTCACGCTTGGGCCGTTAACCAGGTATCATTGGAACTACTTTTTCATGCATTACCTGGAGGTCACAGACCTGTACTTAATTGAATGAAATTGGCCATAGCCCAGATTGAGGATGGTGCTATCTAGCCAGAAGTATGAAAGATGGGGTGATTGGATGGTGCTCTGCACCTGAGTGCAAGCCCCATGGTCAATGATGTAATGGCAGCTGTCATAGTGATTGGGGATGGAGACCCGTTCTTGGCACATAGATAAGCACAGAGGGGGCCCCATATGTCTCTGGGTCGAGAGCGTGGCGACATGAAGTCCCAATACACGTATAACTGTTCTTGGCTGTATATAGCATAGCGCAGCCAGGCGGGAGCTGTAGGAGCAGGTCACCTTCCCCAGTGCATGGCAACTCTCCTTTTCGCTAAAAGGGTAGCATAGCTGTAAGGCATCTGCTTTCAACTGGTACCTTCCCTACATGGCCTGATAATGCCACCAATGGTGTCCAGGATGGGCGGTGTAAAGTTAATTCTTCTGTTATTCTGTATACCTCCTCCCAAAATGACATTATTTGCAGACAAAGCCAGGCCAGGTGCAGAAAGGAGGCTTGTGCATCTCTGCATCTAATGCACTTCACATTTGAGGCCAAGCACATCTTTACTAGTTGTAAGGGGTATCGGTAACGGCGATGCAAATAGTTCAAGTGTATGAGGCAGACTCTATAATTGGGGGAGAGGTGTACCAGTTGGTTACAACAATAACCCCATTGATCCTCAGAGAGTGTAGTGGAGAGTTCTTCATCCCACCCAGCTCTGGCTCTAGATGGAGAGAGCAGGGCAGAAGCCTGAGTGGAGGTATAGAAGCGTGTGATCAGGCATCTCGGTGATTGGGATGTGAAAACGATTTCTAGGGATGGCAGTGTGGGCGGTGCAACTGAGAAGGTGGGGTGTAGAGTGCAGCATGTTGCCCAAAGTTGGTAATACGTCAATGTGTCCAGCAGAGTATGACATAATGCCTCTGTAACAGGCAATTGCGCAATAAAATGACCATCAGGGTATAAGTCTGCAAAGTGAAATATGTGGTACTTAAGTGCACGGGCTCTGGTGCCAGGTTCCTGAAGGGACAGTATTTGGATTCATGAACACTGGGATGGATGGCATGTACAGTAGGGACAATCCAGTTCATTTACGTAACTCCTCCCAAACCCAGCGAACACTAGCAACCGTCTCAATTTCAGCTCTGGGTGCTTTATAAGGACAGAGCAATGCCATCTTGAGAGGGCACAGATCTGCTCTATCCACCTCAATAGCAGTCTGTGGTTGATATGGAGTAGGATGTACCCAAAAGTGCAGATGCTGAGCTAGTGCGCAATATGCGTAAAGAGCCATGTCTGCCGCACCAAGACCTCCCTTAGCCGGCAGTAAAGTAAGGAGTCCCAAGGATATCCTAGGTTGTTTGCCCACTCAAACTAGGGTACTCAAGTTGGACTTTAGAAATTTAAAGAAGGCGGCAGTCAGGGGGATAGGAATGTTGAGGAAAAGATATAAAAATTTGGGGAGGACCACCATCTTCACTATGGAAATATGACCCGTGAGGGAGAGCGAAAGACGGGTCCATAATGGTATCCTGTCTTCTAACCAGGTCATAGCCCAACCATAATTTGCTTGTAATGATGTCCTGACTAAGCCACATGCCAAGATAATAGACCGGCTCCATCTCCCATTGGAGGGGAAATTTGGAGGAGAAAGGCAGGGTCTTGTCTGTAAGGCAAAACAGCACTGATTTCTCCCATTGTATCTGAATCGGATCACCTCCTGTATCATAGGATTCTGATTTTCTTGTGGATCATGGTTATAAAGTACAATATCGTCAGTGTACATTGAGACCACCAGGGTCCTGGAGGTAAGGCCGATTCCCCTTTGGGTGTGGTGCTGCCTAGGACGCACCGCCAGTGGTTCAGTTGCAATGGTGAAAGAGGAGTGACAACAGGCAGCCCTGTCTCATCCCCAAAATAATCCGAAAGGGATCTGAATCAGACCCATATGTGGGCACTCTTTCCAGTGGGAGGGTGTATTGTAGACGGATCTGTTTTATGAATAGTGGACTGAGGCCAATTCTGGCTAGAAGGGGGAAGAGGTAGGACCATTCTAGTGTATCAAACACTTTGGTGGCATCTAGTAGGACAGCTTTTGCCTGAATATACAGAGCAAGATGGTGCATGATAGCAAAAACAGTGCAGAGATTATGGGAGGTGGATTGACCCGGTATAAAACCAGCCTGATCTGGCCTAATAATTTTCAGTAAGAGTGGTAGCAATCTGTTAGTTAGCACCTGAGCGCATATTTTATTATCTACATTGATTGGGGAGAGTGGCCAGTAGGAGTCGCAGTGTGATGCTGGTTTGCCTGGTTTGAGTAAGGTGACTATCATCGTTTCACTTAGTGAGGCAGGGAGAGAGGAATCCTATTACATGGACAGGAGGTGCCGGGCCAGCAGAGGGGAAAACTCCTTATAAAAAGAAGTTGTGAGGCTGTCTCCACCTGGCGCTTTATCCCCTGGGAGGACCTCAAATACCTGTGTTATCTCCTTATTCGTGATAGGGGCCTTGAGGTAAATGTGGTGGACGCAGTCCAACCACACCAGTTCAATCATATCTAAGTATTTGGTGAGCTCCAGTTCATACAGTACTGATGTCTCTTGGTATAATTTAGCATAAAGTGAGGAGAAAGTCGTGCTATCACTGGTGTGGTGGATACTAAATTATTGTCTGAATCTAATAGGGCAGCGATATGGGAAGAGGCTGGATTGTGGTGTAATAATCTCGCTAGGGTTTTGCCCAGGTAGCCACCCTCGCTATATCTGCATGCTTGAGTTTCCTTATGCAGGTAGTGAGTCTCCTGGATGGCCTGTTCCTGGAATTATGCTAATTTGGAGTTAATATCAGCCAACAGATTGACACTTTTTGAGTGAAAATAACTAGTCTCAAGAGACTGGATCTCCCATTCGAGTTTGGCCAGTGACTGACAGATGGATATTAGAACCGCTGCCTGCTGAGTTATACATGCGCCTCTTAGGACCACCTTAATGGCCTCCCACAATGTAGAGGGTGAGTCAACGGAGTTCACATTGAGGCAATAAGCTCAACAATCTCCTTATGAAAATCTTCGTGGAACACTGTGTCTCGCAGTGCATCTGCAGATAGGCTCCAAGAGAAGGGCCCAGGTGCGGAATGAGGGAGCTGGAGCTCCAGCAATACAGGCACGTGGTACAACAAGGTCTGAGGGTGATGTGCAACTCCAACCAACCATGTCCTTACCCCTCAGGATACTATCCAAAAATGTATATGGGACCATGATCTGTGGTATCTGGAAATGCAGATTCTATCCACCATGTGGTGCACAAGTCTCCAAACGTTGTGTAGCTGATTATCAGACTTGATCATGTGGAGCATTTTCGAGGCATGAGGATGATGGTCTCGGGAACCCCCAATCTATCTCTCCGGTCCTCCGGGATGACGTTTAAGTCAGGATCAGCCACATTTGGTCTGTATACAGCCACCAATGTAAGAAGATGTCCTCCCAATGAGCCTGTCAGGAGAATGTATCTGCACTCCGAGTTGAGTACCGCATGAGCCACTTGCCAGATGAGACTGCTGAGTAAAAGTATTGTGACCCCCCTAGCATAAATGGAATATGTTGAGAAGTAAGCTGTGTCCCAGCCTCTGGCTTGCAGGTGAGGGGATTTGGGGTTGATTAGCTGTGTTCCTTGTGGGAAACAAATGCTGATTTTGTGTCTGTTAGATAAGATTGCTCAAGGCGAGCCTTCCTAGCATTGTTGAGGCTGTGTACATTCCAGGTTAAGCACTTCAGGGTGGCCATAGGGACAAGGCGTCCCTTAGATTTGTATTGTGGTTTGGTGATGCAAGCCGTGTGTAGGAAAATCCTAATTGTGTACCTCAACAAGAAATACATAAACAAACAAACAAATTACAAAACTGTATTGCAAACACCCTGACCACCCCCTAACCACTCCAGCCCCAAAACACAGTTGAGATAAAATATCCTCCTCCCACCTTGACTACCCCGTACCCTCAAAAAGGAAAGAGGCATGGGAAACCTTGTGGCAAAGTACTTCAGGCATAGCGCCAGACAAATATCTAGATGTCCGGACCTCGGAAACAAGGCCATCTTGAGATATTGCACAGAAGTAATATAGTAATATTGACACAGTATGCATGGAGACTGATTGAACATGGAGGGCCACCCAGGCAGCTCAATCATTGTCATTTAGAGAGGCGTGCTTGGCAGCACCGGGTGATTCCCCTACTGGTCAGCCCCTCTTAGCAATGAGTTTGGCAAACTTCAGGGCCGACCTGGCATCTATAAAGAAATTTAATTTGCGATCAACAGAGATTCTGAGCCTGGCAAGATATAACAATGCAAATGCTATTTCAGCCTTCTGCAGGAGTTTTTTCACAGGTAGAAACTTGCGGTGGGCAGCCTGCACGCTCAGAGTAAAGTTAGGGAACAAAGAGATGGCACTGCTGAGGTGCTGCAGAGGGCTCTTTTCACAAGCTAAATGTCCCTGTCTCATTAGTGCAAAATTTTGGTGATTATCTGTCTGGCTGTCGCCCCCGGGGCCAGTCGAGGGTTGAGCAAATGATGGGCCCGTTCCACTATAAACAATGGTGATAAATTCTTGGCAAACAGGCTACGTATCATATGCTTGACAAAGTCCTCCATTTTGGATATGGAGGTGGACTCCGGAACACCTATAATGCAAAGGTAGCTGAGTCGGAATCTGTCCTCCAAATGTTCATTCTTAGCCTTAATAATGGCGAGTATCTTGCTTATTTTTAAAAGGTGCTCTTTGGATTCAGACTGTTGGTTGTCTATATCATATATCCGGATTTCCAGGCAGTCCAACCATGACATAAATGTGACTACCCGCTGTTTGACCTGGTCGAGGCAAGCGGCGAGGAGGTCCAACTTGCCATGAATAGTTTTAAGATTGGCTTTCACGTCAAGGAGTATTTCCTTGAAACAGTGCTCTTCAGGATTCTCCTCTACCCGAGGGTTCATAGATGCTCCAGAGGGCCTCTCACCTTCAGTATACTGGATGCATTTGTTGCCTTCAAAGATGAGGTTTGCCTGTCTGGCATCTGACTTGCCCATTATAACAGATGACAGGTACAGCCCAGACAAAATGGATTAGCATTCCCAAGCACCCCTTGTTCAAGGAGATGTTTGGCGTGCTGGGTGTGGGCACCAGTCTTGAGGCCCAGATGCCGCTGCCAGATGGGCCCACATCTCCATGCCTCCACATCTTCGGTGAGGACACACGCAGGCCCACGTAGCTGCCCCTATTGGAAAGGGGCAACAGTACCATCGGGGGGCACAATCCAAATGCAAATATGATGTTGGCTGCCTCCCAAGGAACTATCAGCAGAGGCAGTCATCTGGGGAGTCTCGAGGGGCCCAGGTATCCATGGGTCACCCCCCACAGCCCACTCACAGCTAGCAGGGATGCTGTCGCCAATTTTAGTGGGGGGGGGCAGTTTCAGCCTTTTTAGTGTCCACAGGCCAAAGCCCTCTAGGCCCAGGGCCCCTTCCCCTGCACCTACCGGATTTCTCCCCCTCTGCCGAAGCACTCAAATACACCCAGCCGGGTGTACGCTCACCACACTCCCTATCTTCGAGGAGCGCGGCTGTGCTCAGGTCTCGCTCCTCACCGCCTACCCGGTCACCCACACTAGAGCACCTCGGATTGCATCACGTGGCTGGTCTCCTCCTGCCTCACAGCTCCTCTGGCTCAGGAGTGTTGACCGGCAGCACAGGGCTGGTAAGTGTTGAATGCGGCTCCTGCCAATTCAGGGATAATGCAACACACCAGACCGGCAGCCGGTTGTCCTGCCAGGCTGTGCCCATCGTTATCTCCGCCTAGCGGTCCCCCCTGCATACCAGCAAGCAGCGGCGACCCCTCAAAATATTGTTTGCAGCACTAGAATGCTGTGGCATGTGGGTGGCGAGTCCGATGTCCTCAGTATGTACAGATTTTTGGCAGATTATTGCAACAGGTCTGCAGAGCACTCTATGGAGTGGCCATCTTGCAGCCTGGTGAGACCACTCCCCCCCCCACCAGCTGTGCTTAAGTTATGTCAGACAAGTATGCTGCTTCAGTAATTTCAGAAATGGAACAGACTGCATAAGTAACAGATAGTACTCATTGCTTGTCTCTCAGATAAGAACCACCCAGAGACAAAGGCAGGCCAGCCATTTAAAGGGAAACATCTTTGATATCTGATCTTGGCTTGGTACACAATTCAGTCACATTAACACAATCAGGGTCAGGGTCCTCATCATCCTCATCATTTTCTGAAACCAGCAGCAGTGCTGAATGATTCAAGGTATTGCACCTCTTAATTGAAATATTTTCAGCTGCAAATACTGTTTGCTCATATCTTGTGAGAAGACTGTTTGACACATGTTCTGGTGTAAGTCAACAAAATTCTAGCTGACTGAGGAGGAACCAGAATGAGAATATGACCCATAACAATCCTCTTGCTCTGTTCTTTTGCAAAGCAAATAACTACAACTGCTTTCAGAAAACCAGGAAGAGTCACAGCTATAGGATTTAATGTGGCAAAACAGTAAGCAAGAGGTTCCACCACCCCTCCATTCTTTTGTGTGCACATGGACAATGCACACCCACTCTTTCTGTGACAAAAGAGAATCAACTCTTTTTCTTAATCAGGAATACCAAGGGTGGGTGCATTGGAGTGATTTTCTATCAATTCTCAAGGCCTGCATGCATTTACCATCATATGGTACTGAATCCTTAATATCACTGTGAATCAGCCTTTAGTAAAGGCTTTGCAGTCAAAGAAAAGTCTGGAATCAATTGATGACAGTAGCCAACTATTCCTAAAAACATTCTCATCTCCATCTGGGTGGTTGGAGAACTGCAAAAAGGTGTTCTTTTTTTAGTGATTCCTTGCACCTTGCTCAATGTGATGACCAAGATAAATCAATTATTTTTTACAGTACTGCAACTTTGTAGGTGAAACCTTGTGACTATTGTCAACAAGGTGATTCAGGAATGCATCTAGAATGCATCAAGTTTGCCGCCTTCTTTTATTTTTAATGCCACTAATAGGTCATCAATGTTCTGAAGTAAGACTGACTTAGAGGGTAAATGCAAAGTCCTTTTTAGGATCTGACTAAAAATTAAGGAGCATTCAGTTACTCTTGCAGAATTTGACACCAAATGAGGACTTTATTTTAAAACCGAAATACAAAAAAGATATTGACTATCCTCATGCTGAGAAACAGCAAAGAATTATTGGCATAAGTCAGTGACAGCAGTATATCAATATTCATCTGCAAGAATCTGAAACAATATTACAGCATGATTTGGTACCACTGGCAACAAAGGACTATAATTTGATTAACTTTTCTAAGGTCCTGCACTAGCCTCCATTTACCACTTGTTTTAAAATGCTCATTACAGTAGACTTGCAAGAACTATGAAGCACCTTCTGTAGAATGTTTTGCTCTATCATTTTGTCTTCATGCATTCCTTTGCTTCTCTTGAAACTTTATATTGTTGAATTCTGGGATGAACAGCATTTGGTTTGACTTGTGCTTTAACTGATTCTACATGCTTTATCAGTCCTATCGCCTTTTCCTGTAAAATGCCATACCTCTTCTTTGACAGTATGTCTTACATTCAGGAGCAGGTCACCTTTTGTAAGAAGTGGGAGCAGCGGAACTCTTGAGCCTTGTCATTTTATTTTAAAAACTGAACCTTCATCTTGTGTTTCAACTGTGACACTATTGTACACACAATAAATCACACAATTAATAAGTCTGTACTAAATAAATTAACAGGGCTTAAATCACACAATATGAACTGATGACTGTTTTCCATTTACCCAAATTTAACTGGGATGTCTACTGTAACTTGATTAATAATCTGTTTAATGTTAATGCCTACAACTTGGATCTTTTTCTCATAAGGGATAGATTGAGAACCTCCACAAAAAGAACTATGGGGTGATAGCACCAGTATCAATCAGAGATTATACAGGATGGCCATTCACTTTCCCATCCACATATGGGCTAGTTTGGCCTACCTAATGGACTGTGCCAAGCACATAATCCTCCTACTCTCTCAGACACCGTCATTGGGAAATTGTCTCTGGTAAAAACTGTGTAAAATTATTGCTCAGAATCAATGGATTATGTTGCTATACAGAATTATATGGCATCTTGTTTTTAATGTTTTGCTGCAACTTTGGAGCTATGGGCTTATCAATGTGGCCATTGATTTTGGCCATTCTGCATAGGTGTACGTATGGCTGGGGGACCAATTTGTTATCTGCATTTAATTTGTGTTTTGTTGCATCTGGGGAACAATATCATTCTGAATGTGATCTGGATTCTGTCTAAACTGAGACTTTCAGTGTTCAATTTTACCACAGATGTGACAAGCAGCACTTTTCTTCAGTGAATTTTATTTGCACTCAATCCAGAATTTTGCTCATTCCTGCTACCTCAACCTTGAGTCTGCACGGTCTCGTTTTTCGGTCCCTCTCCATGCACCCTGTGCCTCATTAATTCCAGAATGTTCAGGCTGTACAAAGTCTGCATCAGAACCCGTTATCTGATTTCTATTGTTTCTCTGAACCTCCTGTCTGTGCAATCATCAAATTCTCATTAGTCTTTTCATGCTTTGTGTCAAAACAGTCACTACAGTATTTGGCATACTTCCGAATCTCATTAATACCTTTAGTCTGCCAACAAATTACACTACTCTGAATGTGTGTTAAGCTCCTGACGCAAACCCAAAAGGAAAGCTGAATCAACTAGCATTACTTTTTTTTTATTCTTCTGATTATTCACTATAAATCTGCATACACCTTACATAATACGCATGCACAGATTCCATTAGATGCTGTGTAGCTCTCATTATTTTTGCTCAATTTACTTCCTTCTCTGGTACTTTCTTTTTCGCATGCTCTATCACTGCTCTATATCTTTCCAAACCTACCTCAGATGGAGCATTGCTAGGCTGAACTCTTGTTGGCTCTTTAGTCGGCTAAGTAGCGGAAGACTTTCACTCAAATAATGTATCTAAATCAATCCAAAGCATTTTCAAAAATGTTTCCAACACATGAACCTCCTGGTACCACTTGTCAGGTTCCTCTCAAGTGTTTGGAAACTTTGTCTTAAAGTCACACAGATTCCCCCAGTCCAAGGTACATGCACATATTGCCTTCCATGCACTTCCCTTAAAGGAAACTATGTCATTGCTACTGGCTATGAATCACTCATTAGCACCTTCACTTTCTTCCCTGTCTCAGTATTTTTATTCTTAGTGTCAGTTTTCTTTCTCTACTCCCTCAAATCACTGCAGTCTTTTATGCGAGTTCGCAAAGTTGCTAGACCCATCTCTGATATTTCTGTCTTACTCAAAACCATTCTGTAAATTCTCTGTGAATTTTTCAACTTGCTTGCATCAGCCCCATATTTGGCTAAATTCTCAAGTTTATTATGTGCTTCATTTGCGCACCCTGCTGCTTCTCTAAACAGGTATTTCATTTCATCCACATTATATGAGGTTATTTTATTTAAAGCAAGTGTATCCTGCAAAATGTCTCCAAGTTCAATCTTTAAGAGTAAAATACAAATTCTCTTTCTTGATGAAGTTTGTTAGGCCCAGTAGGAGTAGACACAGCCTCAAGCAAAACAGGAGACCCAGCAGCATCTCTTCTATCAGTAAATCTGTTAATGTAGTCTCAGGAGGAGCACTTACATTCACAGCTATATTCGCAATTGCCGCTGCAACTGCGGTCATTCACTGTGCATTTGTACTCAGTTCACCTGCTGCACGTACATCAGGTATCAGTGGCCTCTGCCTGTATGCCATCTCTGTATGATCGTGGTTTAAAATCCTAAGGATCATTAAATAAATTATCCTTCTCATCTGAATCTTTTTCTTTATTTTGTCTCTCTCTGTCACGTTCAGACTCATCAGATTTTTTTCTGTCCATTGCCTTGTTAACTATTGTGGGAAATATTCCTACTCCTTCTTCGATATTCACTCTCCAAGATCTTTCCTGAAAGCTCCATTTAGACCCTGATTACGAGTTGGCAATTAATTAGAACCCATGATTAAACCCTTGTTTAAGGCAGGGGTTGGAATTATGGGGTGTTAGGTATTTCATGCATACTCTAATTATCAGATAGTTTAAGTAACTCGGCAGGTTTGAAATGATGGACAACCATACAGTATTTACCAGGTCATGCACTGGGTCTAGGTAATGGCTTTATGTCATTCATTATAGGACTCAAGAAATCCCGCTTTCTGATGTTCGAGGTACTCTCTTAAGCAAATTGCAGGTTCTTTTCACCGGAAGTCTACTTATGCCAGTCTCTTATTCATGCACACGAATGGAAACCGACAGCCGTCAACATCTTGTATGGAGACGAGCCCTCTGAACGAATCTTCTCCCCCTCCATAGCAGGTACACTTGGAGATTTGGGGCCATATTTATACTTTTTGACGCAAAACTGCGCTAACGCAGTTTTGAGTCAAAAAAATTAGCGCCGGCTAACGCCATTCTGAAGCACCATGCGGGCGCCGTATTTATCCAATGACGTTAGCCGGCGTTAGCCGCCGGCGCTGCCTGGTGTGCGTGAAAAAAAACCACGTACACCAGGCAGCGCCGGCGTAGGGGGAAAATGGAGTATGGGCGTCCAGAAATGGTGCAAGTCAGGTCGAGGCAAAAAAATCGTCTTAACCCGATTTGCGCCATTTTTTTTCGACGCCCATCCCCCATCAACATGACTCCTGTCTTAGCAAAGACAGGAGTCATGCCCCCTTGCCCAATGGCCATGCCCAGGGGACTTATGTCCCCTGGGTATAGTCATTGGGCATAGTGGTATGTAGGGGGGCACAAATCAGGCCCCCCTATGCCACAAAAAATGTTTAAAAAAAATACTTACCCCAACTTACCTTTTCTTCCCTGGGATGGGTCCCTCCATCCTTGGGTGTCATCCTGGGGTGGGCAAGGGTGGCAGGGGGTGTCCCTGGGGGCAGGGGAGGGCACCTCTGGGCTCCTTCAGAGCCCACAGGTCCCTTAACGCCTGCCCTGACACAGGCGTTAAAAAGAGGCGCAAATGCGGGGTTTTTTGCCCCGCCCACTCTCGGGCGTCATTTTTGCCCGGGAGTATAAATACCACGCACATGCCTCGGAGTCATTTTTTAAGAAGGGAACGCCTCCCTTGCATATCATTAACGCAAGGGAGGTGTTCACGCCAAAAAATTACGCTAACTCCATGAACTTTGGCGCTAGACGCGTCTAACGCCAAAGTATAAATATGGAGTTAGTTTTGCGTCGAATTTGCGTCGAAAAAAACGACGCAAATTCGGCGCAAACAGAGTATAAATATGCCCCTTAGGCTTTTTCAATACACCATCCATTATTCTCACATTAAATTATCAGAACCCCTCACAAAAATGAATAAATGAACAACAACCAATCTTAGCTGAGCTTTGTCAAAAGTTAACTAATGAAAGCTCGGGCTATTTGCAGGAAAAATCTGAAAAGGATTAGGAAACAAGAGGTCTTCCGATCCAAAACCTTGGTTATTGCAGTATTCAATAATTGTTTAAAGAATGTGTGTGTCTACCCTTGAAGGCATGACCGTATGAGAGCAGAGAATCTGAAATCTATTAAACTTCTCTGCACTTCTTAGGGCCCCCAAGAGGGAATCTTGGGGATGAGAATAGGGTTAAATTTGCAATTCAATAATCAGTAATATATTTACCAGTCTTTCCAGAATCAATAACAAGAGTTTCAATTAAAGTTTTGAAATGTTATTTTCTCATAAGTGTTTAGTTTTTCTTTATTAGTCAATTAAAGTTACAGAACCTTGCATTAAGCATGTCCTGCAATCTATCCCTATTCCAATAGTATAATTCAACATAAGTAAATCATTTCAGTCCATGAACAGCAAACAAATAGGTTCTAGTTTCGGTCTAGTCTGCGAGAACTATCAGTACTCACAAAGAATACTGTAACAAAGTACTGAATAGGAAATAGCCTAGGCATAAAACAATCAGTTTGTGTCAAGAGCTCTAAGTGATAGAGAGTCTAGGTCTGAGAATAAGTCTACAGCTGTTATCTCTCCTGCCATCCTATCGCCCTGTCACTCCCTCATCCCACATCCTTCTCACACTTTCCCTGGGAACACATTTTATACATATAACGTAAAGAATACATTTTAGCAAAGTTGTTTCATTCATGATATTAGACATCCAATCAGGTGCCTGGATTTTCACATCAATGGAACACTTTCTGTCGATGTGACTTTCTGAACAAAGAGCAGTCCCAACACGTAACATAAATTGTTACACAAAACATTAGTCTTGATACGTAGGCATTCTTTCTCAGGCTCTTTTAATCTCTAACACTTGTATAATTTCAAAGTTCATTTGCACTTCACCATTTCACTCTCATGCATCTTCACAACTTATGCCTATTCATAAAAAGCATGTTTTAGATAATTTTGCAACCTTTGAAATTCCAAAGCAGGTCAGTAAGATAGAAAGAATAAAATAATATTGCTTTCTTTGTTAAAAAAGGTGGAGGTTTGTGTCATGCATAGGCCATACAAAGGTTACAATAGAAATGTTTCTCTTCCTTTTATACCAAATTAAGGTTTAATGGAATTTGTCAATATTAGCAAATAAAGCAAGTCAAGCAAACAGGGGTCAAGCAAAGTTTAGAAAGGAAGGTGCATGTTTAAATGCAGCTTCTTGTAAGGCCTAGTTTTCACTCATACGTGTTATTAGGTTAACAGATTTTTATATTCTATAACAATCTCTAGTAACCTCCCCCCCACCCTTTAGTGGTATGGAACCATCACTAATTTAATCACATATTTATTTGCTAGTGTTCGCTTTCATCTTCTTCAGTATCTCGTCTTTTCCTTTTCAAGTTTTCTCTTTCTTTCAATCTCTCATATATTTCATTCACGCTGTCATTTAGTTCCAAATCTTCTTTTATTCCTGTATCTATCTCTTTTCTTTATCAATATTGTTTTAATGCCTTGTATATTGTGAATGTAGACAGGAAGCAAACTATCACTATAATACAGGAAATAATAATGTTATAAGAATTTCTCTTCCAAAGCCTTAAGCCAACTAGCCACTGTGGTGAATTCTTTTGTAAAATTTGTGAACTATTCTAGTGGTTTCTAAGGATTCTAGATCAAGCTTCGATCAGAAATATTCCTTGTATACTCTGCGATCTTTCTACTCTTCTCAGGTATATAAGTGCAACAATTTTCAATTTTTAGCATCTTATAGACTCCACCTTTCTCAGCCAATAAGCATAGCAGTTCTACACAACCATAGATATAATTGTTACAAGCTCAGTGTCTTCTGATAGTATAGCTTCAGAGGTACTAGTTGCTAATCTATCAACTACTGTTGACGGTTTTCTGATTTTCTCACCATTCAAAACTATTCCTGTAGCAGGTATGATTCCTCCAAATATGTATCCCACTATTTGCACCCATTCATTCACACTACATGTATATATTTTATGTGCTGATGTCATTGTTAAAGCATCTATTCTCTTGTGTGACTTGCATGCTATAGGTACAGTGTCACCTTCATGGCACGCGTTATCCTAATTACCAAATTTGTTTTGTTGTCACGTGTGCACAAGTGTTTTGCTTCAAGCATGTCAATCTGTGAGACTCTAACAATTTGGGTATGCTGTGGTGTGCAATGTTTACTTGAGAAGTCTGGATGAATTAAATCATAAAATGGTTTTATGCGTTGTGCATATTCTGTAATGTAATTTCAGCCAAAATTAAAGAAGCCTAGCAACGACTGCAATTTCTTGATGGTACTTGATGGTTATAATTGCGCAAATTTCTCTAGCAATTGTGGTGCCAGACTCTTTCCCTCCTTTGATAACTTAGATCCAAAAAATAAGACACTCAGAAAAGCAATCTTTGTTTTCGTGAACTTAAATTTGTATCCCTGTGTGGCAAATCCCAAAACAATGTATCTACCCTGCCTAGGTATATGTTGAGGTTGTCATCTATCAGATAGATGTAATCTACATAAGACAATGCCTCAGGCTCAATATCATGCAATATTGATGCCACATGGGCTGAGAACAATCCTGGACTGTTCCTATACCCTTGAGGTAAACAGCAAAATCTTTATTGAGAACCCAACGATTAAAATGTGCTTGGATCACAGATTTCAGGTGCTAGATTTTGCAAAAAAGTACATTTGAAATATCTAGGGTGGCTTTGTATTTTTTTAACACTATATTTCTCAGAAGTGCTGTACTATGTGAATTTTGAATAGCAAATGTGCGTGTGTGACTACTTAAATGTCTGTAATCTAAGACTAATCTATATGAATGGTATGGCTTGGCAATGGGAAACAAATGTTATTCATAGGAGATACACAGGGTTCAATTACTCCCTGGGACTCAAGTTGTGAGAGAATTTCCCTGTCTGGTGCTTTAGCCTCATGTTTAATGGGATATTGAGGTTGTATCTGTAGAGTGGATCTTATTGGTGTGACATGGTAAGGGAAATCCCTATCCCACCGCAGATGGTTGCAGTACAACGCTAAAGCTTGTGCCAAAGCCCAATTTGCAATGTAGGCTTCTTTTACTCTGTCTGAACAAGGACTGAGAAATAGGGCAAAATTACTTCTTCTCTTTGTGGGAGCATACAAACAGATTCGGTGACCAATCCTTTTCTACCAATAATATATCATAATTCAATGTTAATCATCCCCAGAAGATCACCATAATAGGGCGCTCAATGTACCTCTCAATTTGAGTTTTTAGTTTGTACACCCTATTGGTTGGAGAGATGTGCCTCTACACTGTTTCAACTTCAAGGAAGTCATTAGTTGGCATCACATTCAGAAGTTCTTGAAGATTCTGGTGAACTAATGTGACCTCTGCTGCACTGCCCACATCCTGTACTTCACTAATATTCTCAATGTGTGTGGCTTGTTTAGCCAAAATTGCCACAACCTTTCTCTTTTTGAATTGTTTTTTTTTGTTGTGCATGATTCTCTTCCTTTTTCATGAAACTCTCTGAAGAGTGTTTTGACTCCTTTTTAGGTTTCAAATACTCATTTCAGTGGTTGACTACCATCCTCTCTCTCTTTGTTTGTCAGGTGCGTCCTGGAGGGAACAAGATGGGTGACAATAACTATACTGGTGTGTCAGAAGTTTTTAAAGCTTCATGATTTCCAAGATTGTATCTTTTTGTGAGGTCTACAAATGCAGGGATTTTCCTCTTTGTTTTGGTTTTTGTTATTTTTCAGCTTATCACAGCATTTTTTAAATACCCGCTGGTGCTTGCTTGGTATTTTCTTTACTGGATTTACCTTGTAGTTGTGGTTTACTTGGTCTTGCTCCCAGACTATCTCGACCCATATTGGTATAAGTCTCAGCAATAATGTTTGGCAGCTCACATTACGATCTTGTGGAGGAACATCTCTGAGCCACTGGCTACTGCTTCCCCTTTAATATTATTTAATATAATTGAGGAGACTGTGGCAAAATTGCCCATTAATAGCATTCGCAAATTCAGGGCACGGGCTGTCCCCTATTCATCTTGGATTTGTTTTAACACTTCAGGAAGGTTTGCAAGTGTTGGCGTACTATGTGCGGTAGTCGAAATTGCAGCAAATAGTGAGCCCCAAGTGGCACAGTTATCTACTGAGGGAACCATCCCAAAAGGCAAGTACAATGTGAGAATTCTATGTTTACCTTTGGGGAAACACTATTTCGAGTGTGTTTATTTTTTTTGCTATCCAAACTGGAATTTCTTTCTGTTTGGGGGGGTACCTTACCCATTATTGAGTGCACGGTCACAGGGTTTATCCCAGTTGTAGCCAAATATGGTGCTGCTCGAGTAGCCCTTGCTGGGGCAGTATTTAGGGTCCGCCTTATGAATTGTATTAGTCATCTATATATTACTACTAGATTATTGTACAAGAGGCATACATCTGCTACTGGCATATATTTTACATTGGAATGTGGCGTATATGTGGCTAATCCTACCATGTTTGTCCATCATTATTTAATGAACCTAATCTAATATTTAGAAAAAAGTTTGGGAGGGTGCCTTCAAACCAATTTTGGTGTCTTTGATAACAAAGTGGTATTTCTAAATATGCATATGCTCTGTATTGTGCAGGTGCTATTGTGTAATTATGAAAAAAGGTGTGTGTTTCCATCTGCTGCTAGAAAGGTGACCCAGGAACTGAAAGTTTCTGTTCTGTGCATATTGTGTGCCTCTACCACAAACTTAACATCCCCACCCTTATCAGTGAGCCCATGAGCTAATAGATGTTGTGAGAGAGGTTGTCTCATATTTACTGGAATTGCTACTCGTTGAGGGTCCACCATATTGTAGAGTGGTAAGTTCAAAGACAGAAATACCAATTTTGGGGAATCCTTTAAAGGTTTAAGCATCAATAACTTACAGACTAATATAGGTACACCCTATTTAGCTGAGGAGGATTTTTCCCTAAGAGGACAGACATGTCCGTATAAGGTAATTAGGGTGTTTTAAGCATGCGAGAGAAAGAGAGATACTTAGGAGACGTGTTAAATTTGTGCCTGACCAAACGTTGGACTCTTACCTTGGGGGTAAGATTGCTTAGTTTAATGCAGCAGCACCACTGAATGTAGGTGACTGAGTCAGTTCCACACCGACTAGAAGCTGACCGCCTGATTTCACCAGCTAGCGAGCAGCGCCTTACCCAAACCTAGAAAGTAAAGGTGATTTGTGGCACCCTAAAAGCATGACACTCTGACTTCTCATGGAAGTTGTGATGGACAGATCATACTCCTTTCTCTAAGTTATACAAAGTCTAACACATGATAAGGCAGACAAAGAGATGCAAGGTAATATTCAAGCCATAAGGGCGTCAACTTAGTGAGGCGCCGGTCCCAACCTGTCAGCTGCAAGGTAGCAGTCCAACACTGCACCGCCACTGTGTGCACCCAGACAAAGCCCGGGGGACCTGACTACCATAGAGCAGTCCCAACAGGCCATCAAATCCAATGTGACGGAGCTCTAGCTGTAAGGCCAGGTTGTCCCATCCCCCAGTAAACCACTCATTCATTGGGACCAATTGAGCCGCCAAATAATAGACGTAGAGGTCTGGCAATCCCATCCCCCTCATATGGAGATTTCTGTGCAGGCCACGCAATGTCACCCTCCAGATCGTATAAAGGATATAAAGGAGATAAGCTTAGAAGTAAGGGATCGGAACCAGGCCTGGGGCACCAAATAAGGGAAGTTTGTCATGATGTACAAGTAGCGGGGAGATAGATCATCTTAAAGAGGGTGTTACAACCCAGAAGGTTCAAGGGAAGATGGTGCCATCGGGCCAGGTCTGCACCCAAAGTACGGGCCAAGGGTTAGAAGTTTAATTCCCAGGTCAGCTCTGCGATCAGAGAGAGATGGATTCCAGGGTATTTGAATGAATTGCGCTTTACTGGGATAGTTGGACACCATTCGCTTACCCCTGCTTGGCCCGCAGCTCCACCAACAGCGACTTCCCGGGGCTTAAGTGCAGCCCTGAGGCCTCTCAATGTAACGTTAGGAGCTCAAGGCATCCGGGACTGGAAATCCGAGGCCTCCCCAGGAACACCAGGACGTCATCTGCGTATAGGGATATATGATCCCCGCAGCCGATCCCCCACCTCCAGCCCTCAATGAGCGAATCGACCCGAAGGAGGCACACCAGCGTCTCAAAGGCCAGGGTGAGAGAGGGAAGCCCTAACGCGTTCCCCGCCTGATTGGAAAAGGGTCTGATAAAATACCGTTGACCAGCACTTGTGCTGATGGGTTGTGATAAAGAAGGTGAACCATCCTTCTGAACTTTGGGCCAAAGTCCATGCGCTTCACGACCTCCTCTAGGAAGTTCCATGCCAGGGTGTCAAACGCCTTGTGGAAGTCCACCAAGAGGAGTGCCAAGCCGTCCTCAAGTCTTCCCGCCTGGGAGAGCACGCCTTGACCCCATCACAGACAATGACGTGTGCTCCTAACCAGCATGAAACTGCACTGGTTGGGATGGACCAGAGAGGGCAGTGTGCGGGTCAAGGGAGTGGCCAATGCTTTTGCCAGTGTCATAATGTCTGCATTAATTAGCCAAATAGGTCACTAGGATAAACATTTGCAGCGGGGCAAATTGCAGTTGGGTATAACCACAATCGTGTCACAAACAAAGCCGTGGGTAAATGTGCCTCTTGGGTCACCTCTTTATAGTGACCCAAGGAGGCGCTGGTGGAATATATTGCAGTATTCAATGGGAAAACCATCAGGGCCCTGAGTTTTCCCAGACTAGAGAGCCAATATGGTGCCCTCCACCTCCTCCTCCGTCAAGGGCAGTTCCAGCTCAGCATCCAAGGACGCGGAAATAGAGGACAGTGAAATGCTCCCCAGGATGGGGTTTTACTGTCCTACCGTGGGCTGGGGGACCTGTGTGTAGAGGTCTTCGTTGTAGGAGGCAAAAGTATGTGCAATCTCTATCAGGTCCTCAATTGATACACCAGTCTGGTCCCTGATGAGGGGTACCACCCCAGTTGAGACATCTTGAGTCACCAGCTAGTTATGTTTTTTCCTGTCTTGTCCCCTGAGTCATATACCCTCTAGGTCGAGGCTTGCCAGCACTGTCTAGTCTCCAATAGGGATACCTGCCAAATCTCTGGCCGCAAGAGCGCCAGCTGTTCCTCCATCCCTTCCTTGCCAGTCTGTCGGGCTCGGCTTTCCAGGTCCATCAGCTTGCCCTCCAGCTTAGCCACCCGCTTGTATTGCTGGGCCTCCTGCCACCTGACGTACCCCTTGATAACACCTCTCAGTGAAGGTTTGCTAGCTACCCATAGGGTCCCTGCTGAGGTCACCAACCCGTCATTCTCCTCAAAGTAGTGTTCAATTTGTTGATCAATAAAGTTGGCACATTCAGAGTCTCTCAGGTACAATGCACTAAAATGCCACATTGGGCGTTGGGTCTGCACAGGAGTACCCCAACCCATCAGGACCAGCACATGATCCGAAATCCTGCGGGCAAGAATTTCCACCGAAGTCAAAGCCAAGAGATCCTGGTAGCCACACCAAGGCCCATATTTATACTTTTTGACGCAAAACTGCGCCGGTGCAGTTTTGCGTCAAAAATATTACCGCCGGCTAGCGACATTTTGGTGCGCCGTGCGGGCGTCATATTTATACTTTGGTGGGAGTCATTATTTTTGACGCACACCGCGGCGTCAAGTCGTAAAGGAAAACGACGTTAACGCGGCAGAAATGACTGTGGGTCGATTTACGACACCGCAAACCGGATATGCGCTATTTTTTTTGACGCAATAGCATAAAAAAAACAGCGAACACAGCCATTTAACCAGAGGAGAGCCAAAATGGATCCCACATGCCACTACAGACCCCAGGAAGATGACAGCAGACCAGGAACCAGCCAGGAGGACCCACACAAGAACCAGGACACTTTTAAGAAGAAAAGAAAGTGTCGCTTTAGTGCAGAGGAGCACGAAATTCTGGTTAAAGAGGTGACGGAACACCAGCACCAACTGTTTGTCACATCAAAGTTGCCAATTAGTAGGAGAGAGTCAATATGGCAACAAATTGTCGACAAGATAAACAGTGTGGCTGAAGTACGCAGAACAGTCATCGAGTGCAAGAAACGCTAGCATGACTGCAAGCGCAGGACCAAGGAAAAGATGTCCAGAAACAGGAAGGCAGCACTGCAGACTGGAGGGGGGAGTCCAGCACACCAGGAGGCCCTGGACCACATGGAGGAGATGGTTGCAGCCATCATCCCTGAGGAGATCGTCACAGGGATTCAAGGACAGGACAGCGCAGACTACCAGGAGACAACGCACATGCAGGGTAAGTCGCATGGGGAATTATGATGCAATAATGTCATCTACAACCGGGGGGGATACCGACCACTAAATGCATGGAAGTCATCTAATACATGGAGTGGCAAGGGTAAAGGGGCACGGCAAGGGGGCATGGCCCGTTCTGAGAAGACCTGGGGCACACCATTACACAACACCAACAACAGTCCCATGGTGGCATGCTGTCATGCCAAAGATGGAGCAAAGGGAAAGCCACGCAAGGAGGGAAGGCCACTACGTCAAACTGACATCCTGGCACACGTCAGCCAACATACCCCCTACATTAACTAGGGCCCTATTAGCAATCCTCTAGCCATACCGACAACTGGAATGTAACTGCAACAACAGTTGCCACTACCACCTCTGCTCAAGTGTGCAGCTCAAATAGCCAATGGCAGTAACCTCCCCATGGATCATACACACCTAAATTATGGGTTGAGGATGACAACTGCAACAATCCCCAGAAACAAGACAAAGGCCCCAGTACTCTCAAATGTCAATTCCCATAGTTGTCTCAAACATCAGCCAATGTAAACAACAATAGGAGCTACACAGCACTAAGGACACACCCATGCTGCATATGTCAGGGTCCATCCTGTGCCTGGGTAACAAGGCAACATCCCAAATGTCATACTGCTCAGACAACAGCATTGAGGAGGGGACACATGTAACTGGTCACTGAAATACACCTGCACAGTCAGAGGATGAAATGGGACACTGATACGACTATCAGGGCAATCCAATGTTACACACATTCCCCAACATCAGCAGGACACATTAACAATGTCAACATCCATATCGGATCATAACATTGCCATGCATAGGATATGCCACATGTCAATTAGATTTAAGTGGATGTGAACGATCAGAGATTGGGGCAGGTCCAGATTGTTAAGTGTGCTGCCAGGGCCATCAGTACACCCACAGCCAGTAAAAGGTCTCACCATGAGAATGGATGTACACGGAGGGTCCAGTAGGAAAAGAAGGTGGCAATTCTCTATTTGGCATAAAATCAACACCTAGAGGCGTTGAGGCTGACAAGTCTGATAGCTCAATAACATACATGTGACGCACAGGTGGGCCATAGGCCTGGAAGAAAGCCCATCTGAAGGACTGGAGAAATTAACACAAAACAAGATCACAAAGTGAATTCATCATAAGGCAGGCACGTCACATCAAAATAGCCACAACAGAGACACACTAATTGTACCCTGTTTCATTGCAGAGGAAGATGGATCTTCTGCGGATATGCCTATCTCAGATTTCCCTGATGACATGGATGACGAGCCGATAAACATTCCGCAGGAGACTATCCAACAGGTCCTTGAAACCCTCCAGACCCCGCCTTCAGTCACAAGGAGGAGCACAGAACAAGCAGCCATCTCAGAGGATCCACCCACCTACCCAATTGTAAGACCTGCCAGCTCCAATACAGCTGAGGACTCTGACGACACTGGCACCAGCTTTGAGAGAACTGTAGTTGGAGTACAGCGGGAGCTGGCCAAGGAGGTGCGGGTGGGGATGCAAACTCTGGCAGCCAGCCTTGAGGGGGTGCGTTCGTGCATGATGTCATCTGCAGATCAGGCAGCAGCTATGCAAGCCCTAACATCCATACTGCAAGGACTACAAGAAACTGTCAAGGAATTCACCACTGCAGTAAGGGAGTTGCCACAACACCTCGCACCTCAAACCTTCCACTGCATGCACGAACGCAATCATGACTCCTTCAGGGCCGACCTGCCTGCCTACCATCGTGATGTGGCTGCTATTCTCAAGAACCAGCAGACCCTCCTTGCTGCAGTACTGCCCTTAAGACCTTCACAGGGAGCAGCGACCGGGATGTCTAACTCCACGTCTTCTAACACTGAGGTGTGTGTTGCCCCTTCACAACTAACAACAACAAGGACAAAGCAGGCAACACACACATCAGAAGAAGAAGACATGGAACAGATCACATTCACAAGGAAAATGACCCGGAAGCACTAGTCCCTGCCACATGGCCTACATTTGCCAAGGTCCTGAGCATTGTAACTTGCCAGTCTTGCAACAACTTTACTCGAGCACTGTTCTGCAAACCACTGTATATCTTGTCACCCAGCCCAGTGATTGTCTCTCTCCTACTCATTGCCAAATCCTGTCCCTCTGCACTGTCTGAAACATCAACCCCAGCATGTCAAAAGCATTTCTGTAACCCCTTGTGTTGGATCACAATTTAAAATGTCACTATAATGGACTCATGAATCATGGACAATGTACAGATAGCACTACAGCACGTTTCAATAAATAGCACTTACACAACAAATCTGTCTCTGGGTAATGTGACATATCAACTGTGAAGTAGATAACTGAAATGTGCCTACTGTCAAATTACGTAGCTTGTCAATACAACTGTCCTGATAATATGTAGTCAGAGAATTCTGCACAGTGCCCATGATTGCATCATACTCTGCCCTTCCTGAGGGACAAATCGGATGAAGTGAGAAACCATATACCACCATGCTGTGTTGGACAGAAGAATGCTTCCTCAGGGGACAACTAAGGGGGTCATTCTGACTCCCGCCGGCCGCGGTAACCGCAGGGCCGGCGGGAGCCGCCGAATGATCGCACCGCGGTCAAATGACTGCGGCGGCCATTCTGGCTTTCCCGCTGGGCTGGCGGGCGACCGCCAGAAGGCCGCCCGCCAGCCCAGCGGGAAAGCGCCTTCAACGAGGAAGCCGGCTCCGAATGGAGCCGGCGGAGTTGAAGGCGTGCGACGGGTGCAGACACTGAAAATCTTAGTGGGGCCCTGTTAGGGGGCCCCACGACACCCGTTACCGCCAGCCAGGTTCTGGCGGTCAAAACCGGAGGATTCCCCAGGGCAGCGGGAAACCGGCGGGCACCGCCGGTTTTCCGTTTCTGACCGCGGCTGTACCGCCGCGGTCAGAATGCCCATGGATGCACCGCCAGCCTGTTGGCGGTGCATCCGCGGTCGTTGGCCCTGGCGGTAGTCTACTGCCAGGGTCAGAATGACCCCCTATGTCTTCAAATAGTGGTTGCAAAATGACACAATAAACATGCCACACTAATCTAAGTAAACACTACAAAAACTGCACAAATGAAGGTGTCTGAGTTAAAATACAAATAGGTAATCATGCCGAACTGTGTCACAAATGATGTATATGGGTCATGAAGACCAGAATACAAGATTGCCAATGAGAACTCATCTTAAAAGGATGTGCATGATCATCACTCTGCAGTCTGACCTAAAACTGTTTCCCCAATATCAAGTCTGGAAGCACTGTTAGTGACTTTGAAAACACACTTATCAACAGAAACACATTGGGATCCATATTATC
The DNA here is from genome assembly GCF_031143425.1 of Pleurodeles waltl. Taxonomy (NCBI): domain Eukaryota; kingdom Metazoa; phylum Chordata; class Amphibia; order Caudata; family Salamandridae; genus Pleurodeles; species Pleurodeles waltl. Next base: position 375,225,032 of record NC_090442.1, read on the forward strand.
TGTGATTGGTGGTTGCAACAAAGGGTCGACACTTTGCAAGGTAGTTCTGGGCTAGCTGCCAATCGTACAGCTCAGTTAGGATTTGTTAGTAGCATAGGACACAGATGTTATAGTACCAAATTGATGTACACTGAATCCAAACCCATGATCAAGTACCATTCAACACATACTATTAAGGGTTAACCAAATATTTATTAAATGCTAACCACAGATGAGGAAAATGAGGGAAAAATCTTACCTACCCTAATCTACCCTGACTACTCATTACCCACAACTGTCCCTAAGTAACCTAAGCTACACTTACTTATCACATGTAACGAAACGTTCTAAAAATCTACCCCCCCACCCCCACTTATGAGACGGGACACATGGAGGACAACACATACTAACCTAAACACATTCTATACTATCCTAAACAAATATATATTTTTTTGGTATTTTTCATTAAAAAAAAGTTTTTTAACACACAAGAACTCCAACATAGCCCGTCACCCACCCACCCACACACTTAATAAGTAAAAATATAAAGAATGAGGACCCCCACACACCAACACTAACTAAACTAACAGCCTATACTAACCTAACACTAAGCCCCCTAAGCCCACTAACTATAAGAACAAGGAAAGAGGAGGGAGGGGAGGGAATCATGACCATCAAAAAAAGTGTCTAGAGTTTGGCCCTGCGGAGGGTCCTCTTAATTTCCTTGACCCACCAGTTAATGTGCCGCACGTCCCGGCTCAGGTGGCTCAACTTGCGCAGCACTTTGTCCATCTTATGTTCCATTCTGTTGAAGGCTGCAGGGTCAACAGATAGAGCAGTGGCAGTCTGGGTACCAGTGGAGGAGGTCTGTGTGGGTGTGGTGCCAGGCCTAGTGGGCTGTCCTGCACCGGTGGCAATGCTGGGGTCAGGAAGTCCAGCAGATCTTGGACCAACAGTGGCAGCTGTGGGTGGGGCCATCTGGCTCTGATTGGTAGTTGTGCTGGTGGTGGCTGTGGTGGGCAAAGTAGGCCCACCCTGTGGGAAGGCTCGCCATGCACCGGAGGCCCGTTCATGGCGATATTGCCGGGCCATCCTCCGGAACCCCGACTCCACCAGCAGGATGTGCTGATATCGCATGGTCTGGCGCTGAAATTCACTTGACCTGGTCTGGAGTCATGTTAGCAGCTGTGAAGACAAATGCAGATATTCTACATTAGTAACTGCATTGTGTGAAATGGTACAGCAAGTTAATCAGCCATTACATCTACTGTACTTGTAACAGCTCATATCACAATACAGAGCATTGAATGTCCTTGAGGAAGTATATGCCAGGCCAGACTACAAAGGTCACATCACACAAAGCACATCCATAACCTACAAGATGGGTAATAACTGGCTTTGACTCGCAATCTGAGTTCTGACAGTTATCATCTAAGAATCATGCTGCATATCCTCCGCCAAGAGCTGGGCTACAAATGTCAGTGTACGGAAAGCAAAACTAAAGCCACATGGTCTGCAAGCTGTAACTGGACTTGCCAGTATACTACCAAGTGCCAAACCTGAGTGTGTATACTAGTATGCTACCAAACCGTCACTTATTCACATGTGTGTGTAACATACTGGTAGCATCAGTACTAGGTACCCCATTCACAAACCCATGGCCGTGTTTGAGGGGGGGCGGTGGATGCACAACTATAATTTGCCAACAACATGTACACCGAGGAGTGTATAGGAAACTCCACACATGTTTGTCTCTACAGACACACCACAGGTAAGGTCTATCTACAATTAGGAGTCAGCAAACCCTAGAGCACTCATAGGGTCAGACATGTCAGGAAATGCAGAACTTAGTACACAACATATACTACCAGTGAGGCCTGACTTACATCAGACACAGAGTTGCTAGAACACCCATGATCATGAATTGCATGCACACCTAGGCCATTGCACTCAGGTTCCACAGACTTGTTGCACTACATGTGGAAGTACATGCTGCTAGGAGGTTCTACCTACTGTTTCAAAATAACGTAGGTAAATAGGGAAGCAGATGTCTATTGGAAAGCTATTAGCTCTACCAATCTTAGAGAATGTGGGTCTGACAGGCTGACTAAATTGGGGCTGACTTCCATTGCGACTCTTGGTGATACAAGTGTCATATACATGACTGTCCCCTGTACTCACAGTGGGGCCTACAGGGATGTCCTACAATCCCTACATGATACCATTGGATACGCATTGGCAAACTCAAAACATGTGAGAACTGCATTCCCACTCATGGAACAAGAGAAAAGCTTTCCCAACGCATGACACCTTGCTATGCGTCCAACTCACATGAGTCCATAACCAGCAAACACAACACATAACAGATATATCAACACTTACTGGAGTGGTTGGGGTCCTCAAATGTCGCCACCTCTCCCACAGTGTAGGGTGCCGGTCTACCTGTAAGGTATGGAAGGAGGAAATGTGCTCAAAATCTGTGCACAGTGCAACAATTTCATAAACATTTACAATGTGTAGGCTTAATAATGAAATGGCAGCCATTCAGACATGATTGTACTGGATCTGATATATCACGGCCAACTTGTACATAGCATGGGTCTCCTGTGACAGTTACACACAGATCTGCACACATACATTGGCCCTAACTATCATGTGGTTGCAAACATGCCCCATAATTGGTGAGCACTAAAAAATATGGAGTGTAATCGTCTCATCATGTGCATCCAAGAGAGACATCCAAAGCCTGGTTACTTGAGGACTGCATTACCAGTCAAACATGCCTTGTGGCCATGACACATTTATTGCACATAGGCCCAATGTACAGAGGGAGGGCAGGGACTTTTGTAAGCCATCCTGTTGTTACAGTATTGTCGCGCCGCACAGCGCGGCGCGAGCCGAGCGTTCGGCACAAGCCGGGCGTTCGGCTCGGGCCGCGCATCGCGTTCCAAAGACACAGCGCGCCCCGAGCCTTTTCTGCACTTTTCGAGGCCCCAGACCTTACATGGGGCCTCGCTCTGCTCTCTGTCTCCGCATTGTTGGGTTCTCCTGACCCCTCTTACCTGTTCTTGCTCCTTCTTCTTTCTTCTTTCTTCTTTCTTGGGTCTTTTTGTTGCACTTTCCTTTATGTCTTTTCCCCCTTCCCAGGTTACCTTTTTCTTCCCAGCATTCCTCATTCCCTATTCTCTATGGTTTCTACTCCATTCTGTTCTATCTACTTTTCCCTATCTAAGATGGTGTCCTTTTTCTTCCTGTGGGTCACTTTCTGTTTTTTGGTATTTAAGGGAGGTGTTTTCTTCTTTTCTTTGCGCTGCAACACTCTCTGTTCAGATGGTGTCTTCGCTCCTGATTTCCTTGCCTTTTGGTTCTGGAATTCGCCAATTCTGTGTTATTTGAATTCAGTACTTTTTGATTCCTGTTCTTCTGTTCTTGTTTTCAGGAATCATTCTGTTTGGAGTTTTTTTCCCCTTTTTTGGAAGGGTTTTTTTCCCTCTGGCGCTATTTTCTGAAGGTCACGGTCTGTTCTTGGCGTTTCCATTGCCTACAGCACCGTGGCTACCAGAAAGAGTCGCCCCTTTTTGGGCCAAAGCCGAACACTCAAGATCCACGCCACGAGATCTGCAGATTCCAGGCGCAAGCAGCACGTGAGTCGTGACAGATTGCAGCGCCAAACCATCCCGACGTCTTCAAACAACATGGATGACACAGTGGTGGCCGCTGCAGATCCGGATCAATCTCTCCTGACGACGATTCAGCAACAAGCTCAAGAATTACAACAACTACGCAGTGGGAATGCTGCGTTACGACAGGCTTTGGCTTTCCGCAGTGGTGATGTTCCGACGCTCTCCGCGTCTACCCATCTTTTTTCCGGTGAACCAACCAAACTGCGTGAGTTCCTTGATTCATTAACGGTGTACTTCGCCTTCCGACCCACCCAATTCTCCCATGACAGAACAAAGGTGGGTTATCTCATCAGTGCCCTATCCGGTCCTGCCTTGGCCTGGGCAACCCCGATGGTATCATCCAACGATCCGGTATTGTCGGACTATTCCGCCTTCGTGAATCGCTTCAAACAAATGTTTAGTCGTCCTGGATTGGAGGCCTCAGCGGAAGAAGCCTTATGCGACATTCAACAAGACTCACAAGACGTCCTTCAATACATAACACGTTTTTGTCAGCTAGCGGCAGAGACCACCTGGGTGGAACGTACTTTGGTGACTTTGTTTCGTAGAGGACTCAAAAAAGAAATAAAGGATGAATTAGTACATTCCACCAGAGTGGAAGATCTTCGTGGCCTGATGGATCAAGCCCTTTCCATCTAGTACCGCCTTCATGAACGGAGATTGGAGAAGAGAAGGAGTAGAGGGTCTTTCCAACCAAGCACTTCACGAGTTTATCCGCATCGTTCCGAGGAACCTCGCCCTCCTGTTAGAGACATCGAAGGAGAAACCATGCAGGTGGATACTACTCGAGGCCCTCTCTCCGCTAGCGAGCGGGAAGACAGACGAAAGAAAGGGTTGTGTCTGTACTGCGGTTCTGCTGGCCACATGCTTCGTACCTGTCCAGTACATCCGTCAAGGCCATCGGGAAACGCCACTTCCCGTCCTCTGTAAGAAGGGAGGGGACGGGATTATCAGCTATACCTTCCATCAGTTCCTTTAATGACAATACAACATCCTTGTTCATAGTACCAGTCATGTTACAATTTCCTGACGGCCGTCAAGAAAAGACTATGGCATTACTAGATTGTGGAGCTAGTGGTATTTATATGGATAAGAAGTGGGCCACTACTCAACAAGTTCCTACACAACCTAAGGAAATTCCCGAACAAGTACACACAGTGGACGGATCCTTGATATCCTCGGGTCCAGTTGATACAACTACCCTGATGCTGAGTTTACAGATCGGTAACCATCAAGAACACATCTCCTTTGATCTCATAACATCCCCCAACCATACCATCATTCTTGGAATTCCGTGGTTCATCAGACATAATCCGTATGTGAATTGGGCAACCCGGACGGTTTCCTTGTCTTCACAGTTTTGTCACGAGCACTGTTTTGCTTCTGACAAGTATTGGTCACCTAAGAGATCAATAATTACGGAAGGTACCACCGGTTCTTCCATTAATACAGTCCAAGGAGTCCCTGAACACTATTTGGAGTTTCAAGATGTGTTCCAAAAACCATCCAGACCTGTGTTACCTCCTCATCGAGACTACGATTGTGCTATTCCCTTGGAACCTGGCACTATCGTTCCTTTTGGAAGGATGTATTCCCTCACGGAACCTGAAAAGGAAATACTGAAAGAGTATTTGGAAGAAAATGTACAGAGTGGTCTTATTGTTCCATCGTCTTCTCCGGCCGGGGCTCCTCTCTTTTTTGTACCCAAGAAGACAAAGGATCTTCGCCCTTGCCTGGATTTTCGAGGCCTGAATAAAATAACTATTAAAGATCGTTATCCCCTGCCTCTCATCAGGGATATTCTAGAAGCAGTCAGAGGGGCTCAACGGTTTACCAAACTAGATCTACGGGGAGCCTACCACCTTTTACGCATTAAAGAAGGTGATGAGTGGAAAACAGCTTTTAGGACCCCATTTGGTCACTTTGAATACAAAGTAATGCCTTTTGGTCTCACTAATGCCCCCGCAATCTTCCAGAGATTTATGGACTCAGTGTTTTCTGATCTTCTGAACCAGACAGTTGTAAATTACCTAGATGATATTCTTATTTATTCTAGAAATCCCGAACTCCATTCTTCCCATGTAAAACAAGTCCTTCAAAGACTCCGGGCACATCAACTATTTTGCAAACCAGAAAAGTGTGAGTTTGACAAGACGGAAGTCAAATATCTGGGTTATCATTTAAGTCCCACCGGCATAGCTATGGATCAAGAAAAAGTACAAGCTATTCTAGATTGGCCTTCTCCATCTTCTATTAAAGAAACACAATGTTTTCTAGGATTAGCGAACTTCTATCGGCAATTCATCTTAGACTTTGCAAAACAGACTAGCCATATAACTCACACTTTAAAGAAGGAAAATTTAACAAGAGGGTTTGTCTGGACTAAGGCGGCCGAAACAGCCTTTCAAGATTTAAAGAAGGCGTTCACTCAAGCTCCCATCCTAAGACATCCAGATACCAACAAACAATTTATTGTAGTTACCGATGCTTCTGAAAGAGCCATTGGAGCCGTCTTACTTCAACAACAAGAGGATGATGGTCTTGAACATCCTGTTTTCTATTTGTCTCATATACTCTCTATAGCAGAACAACATTACTCAGTACTGGAGAGAGAATTATTGGCTCTGAAAACAGCTTGCCTAGAATGGAGACAGTTTCTGATGGGTTCCAAGGAGCCTTTTGAGGTGAGAACAGACCACTGTAATTTACAATGTTTACGAAATTTCGTATGCCAGAATAGTCGTCAAGCTCGTTGGGCCTTTTTCTTCAGCCAGTATGATTTTTACATTACATATATTCCTGGATCCCAAAACATTCTGGCTGATGCTCTGTCCCGCCGTTATCCAGATTGTACTCCTGCCCCTTCTCAACATTTACTGGAACCTAGTAAGATCATTGGAGTAGCTCAGTCTTTTCTGGAGGAGGTACAACTGGAATACTCCAACCTATCTGATCACGAAGTAGAGAAACTAAGGCCTCTATTACATAAGAGACAAGGATACTATTATTATCAAGACCTGTTATTCCTCCCTACTAACAGAGTTAGAGAAAAAGCATTACAAATGTGTCATGATTCACCGGTTGCTGGTCATAGAGGCATCAAGGCCACACAAGAACTTCTTTCACGATTTTTCTGGTGGCCTACCTGGAAACTGGATATTGAAAGATACGTTCAGGCTTGTCCCACATGCACTCAAGTCAAGATTCCCCGTACCAGACCTGCAGGATTACTCCAGCCTTTGCCTGTTCCGCCAACTCCATGGCACACCATCTCTACTGATTTTATGTGTTCGCTACCACCTTCAGCAGGAAACCGAGTAATCATGGTCACTGTGGATTCCTTTACTAAAATGGCTCACTTCACTGCCCTGAAAAAGCTACCTACATCCCAAGAACTAAGCCAGATATTCATCAACCATATCTTCCGTCTTCATGGACTTCCACATACCATTATATCTGATATAGGACCTCAGTACATTTCCCGGTTTTGGAGATTTTTTTGTAAAACACTTAATATCAATAGAGCCCTGTCATCGAGCTTCCATCCTCAGACCAATGGACAGACCGAGCGTCTGAACCAAGGATTAGAGCAATACCTTCGCTGTTTTTGCAATTCTACCCAAAGCAACTGGAACACTTATCTCCCTATTGCTGAATTTTCCTACAATAATTCTGTCCATAGTGCCTCCAAGGTCACTCCTTTTTTCTGTTCTTATGGCTTTCATCCTACCTCTTTCCCTACTTCTTCTCGGTCTCCCTCTCCCCTGCCCGCTATCACTTATTTCTCCAAACGACTTCTACAAATCCATAGACTAATTCGATCCAATCTATTACACACCAAGAGATATATGAAGAAAGTAGCAGACAAGAAGCGTAGGTCCACTCCGGACTACCATCTGCAAGATAAAATTTGGCTTTCTTCCAAATTCTTACTCTCACGTCTTTCTCAGAACAAGTTCACACCTCGCTACTACGGGCCTTTCCGTATTCTCCAGTTGATTAATCCTGTCACTGTCCGTCTTCACTTGCCTCATACGTGGAAGATTCATCCAGTCTTTCATGTCTCCCAGCTCAAACCTTATGTGCCTGACCCTTACTCTCGTCAGTTTTCTTGTCCTCCTCCTGTCTTAGTGGATGATGTTCCTGAATATGAGGTTCAGGAAATTTGTGACTCTCGTCTTTCTCACAAACGTCTGCAGTATCTGATTCATTGGAAGGGTTATCCTCTCAGTGAATGTTCTTGGGAAGATGCATCTTCTGTTCACGCTCCTCTTCTGATTCAGCGCTTTCACCGTTTATTTCCTCTCAAACCAGGGCCTTCGGGAGGGGGACCTACTGTCGCGCCGCACCGCGCGGCGCGAGCCGAGCATTCGGCACAAGCCGGGCTTTCGGCTCGGGCCGCGCATCGCGTTCCAAAGACACGGCGCGCCCCGAGCCTTTCCTGCACTTTTCGAGGACCCAGACCTTACATGGGGCCTCGCTCTGCTCTCTCTCTCCGCATTGTTGGGGTCTCCTGACCCCTCTTACCTGTTCTTGCTCCTTCTTCTTTCTTGGGTCTTTTTGTTGCACTTTCCTTTATGTCTTTTCCCCCTTCCCAGGTTACCTTTTTCTTCCCAGCATTCCTCATTCCCTATTCTCTATGGTTTCTACTCCATTCTGTTCTATCTACTTTTCCCTATCTAAGATGGTGTCCTTTTTCTTCCTGTGGGTCACTTCCTGTTTTTTGGTATTTAAGGGAGGTGTTTTCTTCTTTTCTTTGCGCTGCAACACTCTCTGTTCAGATGGTGTCTTCGCTCCTGATTTCCTTGCCTTTTGGTTCTGGAATTCGCCAATTCTGTGTTATTTGAATTCAGTACTTTTTGATTCCTGTTCTTCTGTTCTTGTTTTCAGGAATCATTCTGTTTGGAGGTTTTTTCCCCTTTTTTGGAAGGGGTTTTTTCCCTCTGGCGCTATTTTCTGAAGGTCACGGTCTGTTCTTGGCGTTTCCATTGCCTACAGCACCGTGGCTACCAGAAAGAGTCGCCCCTTTTTGGGCCAAAGCCGAACACTCAAGATCCACGCCACGAGATCTGCAGATTCCAGGCGCAAGCAGCACGTGAGTCGTGACAAGTATAGTCAATTGATGTGGCCCAGCTATGGTGATTTGCACCAACCATGGAGATGTGAGGCCATGTGCATACACTTGGAATGCCATCCATATTTGGATTGTGGCTCAACTAATTCCAACAAACATCTTAAGATGTTAGCTTAGTGCACCTTACACATTTTCACAATGTTTTCAAATCAAGAACTGACATGTATCCAAAAAGATCAAGGAACACAATAATCCCACACATTCATAGTACTTCTGTGAACGCTTTCCTTCCACACTCACCAGACTCACATGAGACATATGTCTGAGCCACTTTGCTATTATCAATTGACGTGAAGGCAGCACTCATTTTCAGCATCATGTAGTGATTCTAAAGTCAGTCTAGCAATTGCGTCAACATATTTGGCCTAAATGTTGGTACATCTGTACTTCTCTTTCAATAGTACCCTTTATAGACATGATTGGCTCATATTTTGTTAGCTGTTCTGACAAAAAGGCCGCACCAATGTCCTTCATGGAAAAGTAACCTGTAAGTTTGCTGAGCACGTGCTACCTGACAGCTAGCAATTGTGATCCTTGCCATAGTGCATCAATGATCCCCTTATATTTCCCCAGCATTACACATAGTCAGCAAGTTAGCTGGCAGACATTGCACTAATCCCCTGATGTCACTACAGAGCATTTAATCGTGCACATTAACATAATTCGTACTCACCAACAGTGCCACCAATCATGATTCCCAGGTGGTCCAAGAGATCCTGCTCCCTGGTGATGAGGTCAGCCCACCTGTGCTTCAGCTGGCGGTCATTCCTCTGGCTGGCATACACACGCTGCAGGTGATGCAGCACCTTTCCCCACCGGATTCTGCACGCCTCTGTCGGATACCCCTGTATCACCCTGCCACCTGCCTGGATCATGAGCGGAAAGAAATGCGTCACCAGCCAGATGAAGCCCCCCAACTCCTCTTCCCCCATCCTGCCAAGACGTGGCCTACCAGACATACTTATAAGTAATAATATGGAATAGGGGTAAAAGAAATAGAAAGGGGAAACGGGGGAAAGTAGGGGTACAAAGACAGAAAAAAAGTAAACCTAAACACTAAAAGAGCCCAACTATCCCCAAACTAACACTACCCACAACAGACTCCCACAAACAAGAAAAACACAAGATAAATGGACAAATGTAGACAAAACACAGTAGTACAGTATATACAAACAATATATATTTCACAAATGGAGCTTACAGATAGCACACAGGACAAAAAAGCACAAAATCTCAGGACAACACTCTCTACACAGCCACACAGTCTAGAAGAATCATAGACTGCAAAGTGAAAGTGAAAGTACACCCACTGTACATGATCTATAAACAGGATATCCTATTACATCACTTCCTGTATGAAAAGTCCCACCTTTTCCGCGTTATGCGTAATTTTTTGTTTACTATAACTGTATTTGCGTTATTTTTTTGACGCACAGACGTGAATATTAACCCGCATCCACATAATGATACATGGACTGTACAAATATCTGGATGCGGGCTAAATTTCTCTCCTGTTTGCCAAATAAAATGACGCAAATACAGTTTTGGTTGTCAAAAAATGACACACACCGCTAGGGACTTACAGTGCATTAACTGGTTTGGGGCATTTTTACTTGTTTTTTGGTTATTATACATTTGGAACACATCAGAGATTGGCTAATTGAAGACAGTATGGTGTTGATGGTATATGTTCACATGTGTGACATCATACTGCAGTGGAACAGGATCCACTACACCCTTCACAGTATTTTTACAGTTGGCTGACGCAATAGATTCGCATAAGTGTGGCCTACATATATGTGTTGCACAAATTGTGCATGTTTGGCATTAGGAGAGGATAGCAATGTGACGCACATATGTACAATACCTAAATGCCTTTGGCTCAAAGTGTGTGCTTTGACAACTAATGTGTTGGTTGACCAAGTGTGTGTGTACCACATGAAGCATAATTGTACATATGGTTGTATGAATGTGACGTCCATGTGTCCAATCCTTAGATGCAAGTCAAATTGAAAATGAGCGAGGGCATGTGTTAGTCATACATGTAACAACACCCGTAAAGTGTACTTCCAAGTTTTAGGGTCACGTAGACACCACATGTGACATAGCATGCACCAGATGGATGGCAGACGCTTGTTCATGTCAATGGTCCACATTTTCCACATCCTATGTCCTAGAGTATTGGTAAGAGCTTCCTAGGCACTACTTGGAGAATCCCACAGTGAGTCATACACATGCATTGAAGAAGAGGGTACCATGTTGTTTGCACAGACAGACAAGGGTGTATCTCATATGTATGATGACACCACAGTTGAGGCCATAGAAGTGAGCCCCAACTATCAAGTGGCTGTGGTGGACCAGCATACAAGACAGCACGTGTCCACTTATTTCCAGTGATCAATTGCACATAGGTGTCTTGTTCATGTGTGTGGTCCAATGATGATCCTGTATATTGTTTGGGGTCTAATTTGTCACAGTTCGGTCCAGGACTCATCATGAGTCAGTGGCAGCTATTCCTGTATCTACTGAGTATCCTTGGTTGATCAATGTGAGAAAAGTAGATGTGGACATGTGAACCAACATGTGGATGGTCCCACCCTGTCACTAAAGACGTGTAATGAGACAGTCAACAGGGCAACCTTGGTGTGCTGAGTGAGATAATGTCTCAGGTGTCATGTTGCGGCAGGTGTCATTACAACATTTGTACACAGGTTGGCCTCTGCACTTCCCACTGCATCTGGGAACATCATAGCCTCTGTGCTGATTATTCTCGCAGCTATGCACCACACACGGCCCATCACTATGTTGTGCGCATTGTGATGCTGTGTGTGAACTGTCATGGTGCTGACATTTGTGTATTTTTAATGGACATTATCAGAGGTTGCTGGTTGTGCCCATGCCCAATGCCCCCTGATGAATGAGAGGTTTGCAAACGCAAGTGTGGTACATATGTAGACACATGGATACTTTAGTGTGACGCACAGACAGTTGCCAGTCAGGCTAACAGAATGCAAGGTGATTCAGGATCCAGTTACTTGACAAGTTACGTAATCAGTGGTCTGACTGAGTCTGTTTTGAGGACAAACTAGAGAGCTGACATGTCAAACTGTGTACGTCTTGTGTTTTTGAAGGTGACAAATGAACCCAGTGGCTGTGTTACACGGCTTAATTAGTATCAATGCTTGACGGTGTATTTGACATAATGGCAACTCCTATGCTGTTCTAGGCATCATCAGGGGCAGTGCTTTTTGAAATGGATGTTGTGCATGGAGGTGACCACAGGTGTGGGCTGCATCTGTTTCTCACCAGTCCTGTAAGTGAGACTTGCATTCTAAGGGCCAACAGGCATTTTCACAAGGGGAAGCAATCTACATGTGCTAACAGGGCTTTGAAACTAGAAGACAGTGTATAAATTGACCTGACGTCCTTGCAGTCAGATGTTCTATGACAATGGCATACCATAGGAAAGGGTGTAGCACACTGGTTTGCTAATGTTGGTCTGTGTGTGTAGAGGAGGTAATATCAGGGTACACATCTTAGTATTCCAGGGACCTCTTCCGACAGGTGGGTTGTGACCAGGTGCATGGGTGTCAGGAGTTAGGAAATGGGCTGACATGTACATGGAATGTCATGTGCGCAATGCATGTCATATGCGTGGCACTTGTGCTGTCTATGTTCTGCTTCTAGGGAACTCTAGTCACAGATAGTCCTTGCAAATAATGGATGCAGTTGGACTTACTGCTGTCAAGGGTCTGGTCAGGCATTCCTGTTACTGATGAAAAGCACGTTGACTGCCTCATGTATGATGCTTGTTTTCCCCTTATTGAGTGATGGTGTCTTAGTTGTGTGCCATATGCTGCGTTGGACCTTGCTTTCAACATGTATGTGTGAAATAGTTGTGGTCCTCTGCTGTTGGCCTTCAAAGGAGATATGTACATGAAATATGTCATTAAGAGTGTGTGTGTATGTGACCATTGTATGTTAGGCATCACATTAGCTCTGGTATGTTCCGTGTCCTACTCAGTATCTCAGCAATGCTCCATGAGGCAACACTCTTATTCTGATAAGTAGAGATGAAGGTGTACAAAAAGGAATAGCCAGACCATGATATGGTGATTAGAATAGCTGTTTATTTCAATTTGTTAACTAAAGTGGTGAAGGTGATCATATTCAGAAGAAATTATTTACAATCTGTTGCCGCCTACGTATACCAGCAGCTGTGTTCTGTAGTTCCCCCTCCTGTTGCAGACCAGCCTCCTCCTCTTCCTCCTCTTCAGGCATGTGTGGCTCTGGTTCCAGGAGGGGAATGTTTCTTTTGATACAAATGTTGTGCAATATTGCACATGTGAGGATGATCCTACAGACCATCTCGGGGGAATATAGGAGGCTACCACCAGTGATGTCGAGGCAGCGGAACCTTGACTTGAGGATGCCGAAGGTCCGCTCGACAATGCTGCGTGTCCTCCTATGGGCGTCGTTGTATGCACGCTCTGCAGCAGTACTTGGGTTGCCAAATGGTGTCATAATCCATGGCTGGATGCCATACCCCTGATCAGCTGCAAGAGAAAATGAATGGGATCATGTTGATGTAGCTGGCACTATTGAAAAGACCTTTCATGGCAGTAGTTGTCTTGGTTTGTCTGTGACTATTTTGTGTACTAGTGTGCTTGTAGGCTGTACCATCTGCATTGTGTTGTTTCCTTGGCTGAATGAGTGTTTGTCTGCTAACCGTTTGTCAGCAGTATGTTTTGGGATTTGCAGTACAGTGTGCCCTCCCTAGCATTGTGACTTGTGATACAGGTGTCCGTGTGTCTTCACTGGGGGTGAGATGATAGTTCCATGCACAGTTAAAATTGACAGTGTTGTTAACACGTTCATATCAATGTACCCTGGACATCCCATACCTTGAAACGTATGCAATGGATTAATGTAAAGGTCATTGGGACACTTACAATTTGCAAGGTGTCATTTAGGCAACCCACTCCACACTTTGTGATCTTTGATGTCTTAATATTAGGCTGTACAGTAATTTCCGATGTGTGACAGGTTCAATGGTGACTTAAGAAACATGGCTAGCGATGTCACGACCTCAGTGTGTTCCTGTTCACATGTTGCTGTTGTGGTGTATGTGTTGTGTGTCCTAGAGGGTTGCTGTGCAGTGTGTATATAAGTAGGTTTTTGTACTTACCAACAAGTAGTCCATTGCCATACCGTCCATCCTGGAAGTGTTGATTGATGGTGCAGTGACAGAAGATGTATGAGTCATGTACACTCCCAGGATATTTAGCCACGATGTTGGTGATCAATCCCTGGTGATCGACTATGGCCTGCACGTTGATGGAATGTGTGTGCTTCCTGTTGCGGTAGAGGTGTTCAGTTGCAGCAGGTGGCACAAGGCTTACATGTGTGCAGTTGATTGCACCAAGGATGTGTGGGAAGCCACTGATGAGGTAAAACCCCTGTTTTGTTTCCTGCTGCTTCTGCAGTGTGTTAGGGAAGCAGATGTGGCGGGGTGTCAGTCCAATGATGGCATCCAGTACTTTGGGCAAAAAGGCAGAGAATGATGGTTGTGATATTCCGCCAACCAAGGCACCAGTTGTTTGGAAAGAGCCACTTGCAGCATATGAAGTACAGCAAGCAGCTTGGTTTCTGTTGGGATGGTGCGGGGTGTCACCAAAGTGGGGGCCAACTGCTGTTCAATGTTTCGCAGCAGCTGCTGAATGGCCTGCCAGTTCAACCGGTACCTCTGTCTGATGTCGTGTTCCCTGAGGCCCTGAAGGGTGGTTCGTGGGTGGAATATCCTCTCCTGCCTTCTGCGCTGCCTTTGGGGTCCCTGCTGGTGTTGTTGTAGCTGCTGTTGTTGCTGCTGGGCTCTGCGTCTGCGTGCACGCTGGATTAGTATCACCTCCATGGCTCCCTGTTGCTGCTCTGCTGCTCTGCTGTTTGTTCTGTGTGTTCTGATTAAATACAGGTGTGTTTGCCCCATTTTAACACCTGCCCTGACCCAGGCGTTAATTTTTTATGAAAATCGGGCTGTGCGTCATTTTCTGGCTCCGCCTCCCGGCCGTGCATCACTTTAGCCCGAAAGCATAAATACGACGCACGCCCTTTAAGCCATTTTTTGGACGGGAACGCCTACCTTGCATATAATTAACGCAAGGGGGGTTGCCGCATCCAAAAAATGATGCCCACGGCGGAATTTTGTCGTCCTCGGGCGTCAAAGTTTAAATACGGGGCAACGTTTGCGCTGATTGTGCGTCAAAATGTTTGACGCACAATCGGCTCAGACGGAGTGTAAATATGCTCCCAAGTCTATCCATGCCTCTGTGTGGTGAGCCGCTGACTGATGAGTGAATGCCCTCTTCTGCAGGTGCCACAACCTCGATGCATCACACAGGTCCAACGAATCTGCCCATGCCAAGAGGCACGACCACCCAGCCCAGCTGCCCGAACGAAGGTTAGCTGAGGTATCTCGGTTCGGGTGCGGGACCCCATTGAAGTCCCCCTGCACGATTGTGGTACACTGCAGGAGGGAGAGCATCAAAGTCGGTGGCCCTGCCAATGTGGATCGAAGAAGCTGCAGAGGGGCATAGCACAAAATTAAGTTAACCTGCCTGCCAGCCAGGTGGCCCTCAACTCCGACGTACCTCCCCAGGGGGTCGGCATGGACTCGGCTACCAGCAGGGGCAGCAACCTATGGAGCATGATGGCCACTCCCCTAGAGCCCCTAGAAAACCTGTGTGGTACACCCGGCCGTATTCAAAGCACCAGAGCAACATACACTGGGTCCCAGTTAGATGGGTCTCATGTAAGAGGACAATCCCTGGATGGTACCTCCTGATGTATCGCAGGACAGTGGATCTCTTAATACAGTCTAACAGACCATTAACGTTCCAAAAGAGTATTGTGAACATATCACTGGTGTGTTTGTTAGTACTAAGCAAAGCTACTGTCCGATAAACAGACTGTTCTGCCAAGCATGCGGGCCACCCAAGGTGCCCAAGGACCACGTATCCACAGACATAGCACTCACTGTGAACGAGTCAAACCTGAGAAGGAAATAGGTAATGCAACAAAAACAACACCTTGCAACACCCCAAAATCCCTCACAACACCTCCCAACCCATACTTCTCCCACTGAAGCATCTGTCACCCTTCCCCAACACATTTGCAAACCAGTAAAGAAGAAGAATTAGTTTTGGGGGTCCTCACAATTTGGCGGTGCCTTAATAATGGATGTGCCACCTGACCATAGTTATTAAGATAATCAGCACCTCGGCAGCCACCAGGCACCGCTAACCAGGACCCAGACACAGGGCTCCCCATCTCACCAAGCTCAATCCAAGGGGCTTGGGACCCCCTCCACCGACACAAACAGGATGGGTGCAGCCACCAAAGCAGCGTCCAGATCATTCTCCTCCTGCAGCTCACGAGCCAGTACGGCCCCGGTGCACTCCTTTCGCTCCCCGGCCACCACCCACAACCTTCTCGACCGGGAGCGCCTCCTCCACATTCAGTCCAGGTGGGGGGGCCTCACCAAGATCCTCAGTCTTCCTGCGAGTCCTGGATGGCCTTAAGGATGGCCCCAAGATCCGGCCGATACGCCGCCAGCCCCGTGGAGAAGTCGGTCACTCCAACTTCCCCCTCCACCACAGGGGCAGGGAGCGTGTATTAGTCCATTGTCATCTGGGCCTGCTCAGGTGGCGGCTGTTTGTTGTGACCCATAGCGGTTCAAACAAGCACCCCAACCACAGGGGTGGGAGGGGAACAGGTCCAGCTGCAATCCCCAGCTGTCGGTCCTAGTTCAGTCCGCCCATGAGGGAACAAAATCCATTTCTCCGTCCTCTACTTGGACAGGGGGGGAGAGACAAGGGAGGGATCTCACAGCTCGGTGAGTCGATCTTCAATCCCCCCTGAAATGGCCTGGCCCCTTTGACCTACCTCCCATGTGTCTTGATAGTCCGCAACCTCAAGGGGCCCAGTGGACCCCTACCTCTTTGCGCTGCAGTGCTTCTCGGGGGCACCGGCACCCAGTCATCGCCCGTTCCATCCTCCACATCCCTGTCTATGGGGGAGGGCCAAGGGACCAGCCTCGCCCACCTATCCCAACCGGGGCAGGCCCCAGCACCAGCCTGGTCTCCTCCACCTCCAGACCCCCCTCTAAGGAAAGCCGGTACCCGCAACATGGGCACCCCAAGGTCTACAAAGACCCAGGTGCGCACTGTGCGGTGCCTGCTATTTCAAGGCCAGGCAGGTGCAACGCACCAACTTCACTGTCCGCCTCCAGCAACCAGGTGTGCGTATGCGTCTGACCGCTGCCACCCGCTTGCCAGCCCCGGTGCAGGGGGCCTCCGCCCTTGCAGCCTCCGAGGCCCAGGAGCCTTTTACACAGCACCTGCCATTAGCAGGTCAGGGAGGCACCGCAGTAGGCGCATTGTGCCGGCAAAATCCTTCTTTTTGTGGCTTTGTTTTTGGCCGCAGCCGGGTCTGTCTTGTCCCCCGGCTCCCACCACTGTTCCGGCGGCCTTCTGGATCATTGGGGGCCGCCTTGGTCAGGTAGGATTAGGGCAGATTTGCGGCAGGCCTGGGAGCCCGCTACAATGCGGCTGCCATGTTGGCTTGCCAAGCCATGCTCCAATAAATCATTATTTAATAAACTTCCCTCCTTATACCCCTACAAACCCAACAACCAGCAGCTAAAGCACAACTTGAAAAAATAATGTTTATACAATTCACATACTTAATAGTAAAATAAGTAATTAGTATGAACTAAAAACAGATATAAATTACTTATACTGAATTTACTTACCACCCTATACCCCTTTAAACCTCTCAACCTGCTACAACAATATAAATTACTGTTTTACGATAAAATGTAAAAATATAAAAAACTTAAAATTACAAATTATATTTAAAAACATTAACAACAAGTATACAAACAAAATAAAACATATTCAATAAATAACTAATTTAAGCATATAAAGAAAACACATTTTTTTACCTCAAAACAACAATATTCCTGTCAACGATATTTTTGCTCATGATATTTCTTTGTTGCGATATTAAAAACTCAATGTTTGTGCAACTCGAAAATGTTTGATTCAATATTTTGTCCGAATACAGCACAATCTAGGTGCTGAAAGGAGACCACAACACTCTGTATGCGATATATCTTTGAAAAAAAACCTAAGCTTCAATAGCAAATACCCTCCCAGTAAGGGGGAAATCTAAAGTATGCATTCTCTCCACCAATGAAGTATACCCCAGATATTGTAGAGTCATCTTCTTGCCATTTGCCATGTTTCTCCAGACAATTCAAACATATGCTCACATTTGCTGTTTCCCACTAATATCTTATTTTCACAAATTCATCTCTTAAACACTCAGGGGGTAGTTTGGAGGACGGAAAAGACCGCCTGCTAAACTCCTGAGGTCAGGTCGCTGCCAGTGTGGCTGCCTTCTAGTGGGCCCCATTAATGGTTTCCCGCTGGGTCAGTGGGCTGAAATAGTGTTTCCATGCACTGGCCCAGTGGCAAACAGCCTACAACATTGACAGCTGGCAGCAATGCTGCAGTGCGTAGGGTGAACCAGCACCCGTTGCAGACAGTGAACAGCGCGATGAGGCTGGCTATGGGCAGTGCAGGGTCCCCCCTGAATCCCCCTGTACTCTGTCTCTGCCAGCGTTTACATACAGGTGCTACCACCATGTAAAAAGATAGTAGAGAGGGGGGCCGTAATCCCAAGGGCCGCACTACCTGCTGCTTGCAGCGCCACCCTGGCGGATTAGGTCTGCCAGCACAGCCAGCCCCTCCTATGGAGGAAAGCTGGCAGTGCTGGCGGTCCGACCATGGTGCTACCGCCACAGTCATAATGTGACGGTCAGACAACCGCATTGGCGGCGGTCCAACCGCCGCTGCGATGCTGGCAACCGTGGCAGTCTTCAGACTACCAGGGTCATAACGAGGCCCACAGTTTCCCTTTGTTCATTTTATCTAGTTGAGTTTAGGTACAGACACTTTCTTTCTAAATTCATCCTCTTCTTTTCTTGATGCATTCTTCTGAACATCCTCTCTCTTTAACACATTTCTTGCCAATTGTTCATTTCTTTCTTCTAGCATAAGAATAAAAGCTTTTTCTGGGAATTCATTAAGCAAGTCAGATTTCTCTTATTAGGTTTCACAGTGTTTACAGGAAGAAATGATCTAAAGTAGTATCATGAAGTCTCCATTTCCTTAGTCTGTGGGCGGAAATTCATATTCTCATTAGTGGAACTTTAGAAAGTTCCATGTCACAGTTTGAGTAATAGTATTCAAAATGTTATTGCCTATGTACTGGACTAAGAAAGATACTACAAAAATCGCATAGGAAAGTGGGTGACTTGTTCATTCCCAGAAGATGGCATGTGTGCACCTGTGTAACAATCTTTGACTTCAATAGCCTTAGTGTATTTCTGAATTACTCTGGAGTAAACATTCATTGAATAATCTTCATTTCCATACTCTACAAATGATGTTTTGAGTACATCTTTATCTATACCTGGTTTAGATGTTGCATTTACATATTCTATTACTGCCTTCTCTGTATGAGGTCTAAAGTATATAACTAATACTATTGCTATTCCAACTAAGACTACAAGTGCCAGTAAAGCTCCCTAAAAATATTTTACACCAAGTTCTATTGACATTACACATGCTGTCTGTAAAATAAGATCTATTACCAATAAATCATTTGTAACAGCAAATTATTTCTTGTTGAGGTTGCAAAATATGTTCTTCAGGTAGTTTTCTTTTTGAATTAGTCTTTTTATTTGTAATGATTTTTCTTTATTCTTTTCTTTTAGTCTTTTAGTCTTGTTAATGATATTTATCTTCATAGCCAATCCTTACCCTACTCTGTGGTCTTCAAATATGTTATCTCTACTTTTCAGCTGCTCCCTCAGTCCTCTGTATTCATCTTCTCTTCTTTTCCAATTTGTTTTATCAATCTTTTTCATTTAAAACAATTCAAAAATTCTCAGTCTTTACAATTTTTTAGTCTTGTAACTTTAGATCCATTGTTCATTTGCAAACAGGGACTTTCAAGGTGGCTCTGGCAGTTCTTTGCTCCAATCAAGTGGATCAGATAGTGGAACATTCAAAAGTTGACTCAGATAAGATGTCCATTCAGGTGACGAATACCTTTGATGAGGTACTCTAGATCTTTCTTTGATATAGTGAGTGTACTTTGTTTTTCTTCTATGTCACTTATACCACTTGAATATGCTTCTTGTCTGATTTTTGGTGGTATTGATTCATATGACACACTCAGGGGGTCATTCCAACCCTGGCGGTCCGAGACCGCCAGGGTTGGGGACCGCGGGAGCACCACCAACAGGCTGGCGGTTCTCCCTTGGGCATTCTGACCGCGGCGGTACAGCCGCGGTCAGACACGGAAAACCGGCGGTGTCCCGCCGGTTTTCCGCTGCCCTGGGGAATCCTCCATGGCGGCGCAGCTTACTGCACCGCCATGGGGATTCCGACCCCCATACCGCCATCCTGTTCCTGGCGGTCTTGGCCGCCAGGAACAGGATGGCGGTATGGGGTGTCGTGGGGCCCCTGGGGGCCCCTGCAGTGCCCATGCCAATGGCATGGGCACTGCAGGGGCCCCTGTAAGAGGGCCCCACCATGATTTTCAGTGTCTGCCATGCAGACACTGAAAATCACGACGGGTGCAACTGCACCAGTCGCACCCCTTCCACTCCGCCGGCTCCATTCGGAGCCGGCATCCTCATGGAAGGGTGTTTCCCGCTGGGCTGGCGGGCGGCCTTCCGGCGGGCGGCCTTCCGGCGGTCGCCCGCCAGCCCAGCGGGAAACCCAGAATAACCGCAGCGGTCTTCTGACCGCACAGCGGTATTCTGGCGGCTCCCGCCGGCCCTGCGGTTACCGCGGCCGGCGGGAGTCAAAATGACCCCCTCAATCTTGATGTCCTTCTATTGTGAGCTTTTGGCCATTTTTCGTTGAGTAGTTCACTTCTTATGTCTATTCCAGAACGTGTTCCTTCTCCTAGATAATCAAGAGTTTCTGCTTGTTTCAAAACAATTCCAGTATTCACGTCGTTAGTCTGTGTTACCAGTTCTTGCCCAGTGTCACTTTGTGAGATGTCTGGCAATTGAACCTCTTCACCTGTCAGAGATTTTTTACCCCTTATTCCTTCTTGCTGCCTCTGATCACAGTCTTTTACCTCTTGCGTTTCTTCCAGTGCAATGTGAAGCAGTACATAGACCAGTGCTCTTAGTTCAGGCTCATAGAACACTATGGGGGTCATTCTGACCTTGGCGGTCTTTTCGCAAGACCGCCGAGTTACTGCCGCGGTGAACACCGCCGACCGCGGCGGTATGCCGCTGTGCGCATTCTGACCGCTGGGAGCGTTCCGCCGGAAAACCGCCAGCAGCCACACTGGCGGTCGGCGGGAAAGTGGAGACTGGTCAACCTCCACCGCCACGCCAGCAGAACACCGCCCACAGAATTACGACCCACATTTCTGTGTGGCGGTCTTCTGTTGGCGGTCTTCTGTTGGCGGTCACGTCCCCATGGCTCCTGTCACCTCCCGGAGGACCAACGCACAAGGTAAGTTGATCGTCCGTGAGGGGAGGGGGTGGGGGGGTGTTGTGTGATGTGTGCGTGCATGGGGGTGTGCGTGTGAGTGTGTAGAGGGGGTGTGTGAGTGCGTGCATGCGGGCGGGGAGTGCTGCTGTGCCTATGGGCAATGTGTGTAGTTCGGCGGGTGCGCATGTCGGCATGTATGTGTGCGGGTATGTGTCCCCGTTGTGTATGTGTGTGTGTAGGGGGTGTGTATATGTGCATGTTGGGGGTGTGTGCATGTCGGGGTGCATGTATGTGCATGTCGGGGTGGGGGTGGGGAGGGGGTTCGTACCACCTCTGGGGGGTGGCAGGGGGGTGGAGGGTGTGGGGGGAGGACTCGGGGGGGCAGTGGGGGGTGGGGGAGACCCCTATCAGTGCCAGGGAAGGAATTCCCTGGCCCCGATAGTGCCTACCACCATGGTTCGCATGGCGGTTCCCGAACGCCAGAAACTGCGGCGGTAAGCAGGGTCATGATACCGTTGGCGGTCTTGGGTCGACCGCCGGACCGGAGTGCGCAGACTCCAGCCCGTCGGTCATGACCGCCGTGGCAGTCGGAGTGGGGAAGTGGCGGTCGGTCGCGGCGGTGACCGCCGCGGTCAGAATGCCATTTTTAATACCGCCGGTCTGGTCGCGGTCCGACCGCCGCCTCTCCGCCGACCGCCAAGGTCAGAATGAGGGCCTATCTCTTCATAAGGATCTTTTGTTCTCTGGGTATGGGAACCATGAGTCCAGTTCAGGATTCCAGCACATTTGGCTGCTGTGTTCATGATCAGAATAATTTGATAGAGGCCTTTGTAATGTGGCTCCAGACAGGACTTTCTCCCATGTTTTTTGACTAGTACCCATTTACCAGGACTAAGGTCATGGCACTGTTCCTGGTTTGGATTTGCGGTAACAGCTTCAACCTGTTGAGAAACAAAATGCACATCAGCCAATCTCCTACAGTAATCGAATACCATGCCATCTGTAATATTCACAAATACATTTGCTGGAACTGCAGGTAATCTCATTGCTCAACCCATAAGAATTTCATGGGGTGATAAGCCAGTTTTTCGGTCAGGCGTACTTAGTAGACTCATAAACACAGAGGCAAAGCATGAGGGCATTTCAAGGAAGTGGAAGCACAAACATTTGCCAGTCTCGATTTAATGGGACTGTTCAAGTTGTTCAGCCATGCCTGAAACTTCCGGATGATAACTACGATGGAGCTTTTGTTCAGCTTGTAATGCTACACACAACATTTTTATAATCTCACTTTTAAAGTGCTTACCTCATGCTGAGTCTAGAGAGCCATACCTTGGTGCTACTCCCTCAGCAGTAACTTTGCTACAGTGTGGCTATAATTTCTTCTTGTTGGATAAGCATCTACCCATTTGGAAAAGATGCTTTTACCCATATGGAAAAGATGCAGACATACCTCAACCCTTTTTAGAAAGGCATTTCTATTAAATCCATTTGCAGCAAGTTAAAAGGTTGTCCTCACCTTCTTACATGACTCAATGTAACACATGTTTGCCTATATTTGTTAGTTGATGTATCACACATCTATGACACAGTTCCTCTGCTTGTACTCTGAATCTGGGATTAAACCAACATTTCTTGAAGGTGAAAACCATAGCATATCTACATAGGTGCTTCTGGCCATGAAAATGTATTTTCACTGGATATAGCAGACTGTCTGGTCTTCCATCCACTGAAACCCACACATTGTATTCATTAATTCCACATCCTGCTCTGATCCAACCCTGCATTTCAATATCTGGTGATTTTCTTGCATTGCCTCAATTCAGCCCAATTGTCAGCCATTGTCAGCCATTCTCAACATCATGGAAAATACATGTCCTTTTCATTTGTAAAAGAGCTGTTAAATGGGCAGGATTCATTTGCAAAATAGCATGCCACTTCATCAGCATACCTGTTGCCGATAGAGACTATTGTCACTCATGTATGTTGCACACTTCACAATAGCAATTTCAGTGGGGAGATGTAGAGCTTCCAGGAGGTTTCTTGCCTTTTCCCCATTTGTTATGGGTGACCCAGAAGAGGTCATAAATGCTCTCTGCAACCAAAAATCATGGACAAGACCAAATCCATACTATAAGTAAATATAGTCACTGTCATTTTTTGTTGTCTTCCGAAATAGGCAATAGCATGCTAGAATTCAGTACTTGACATTTTCTCAGCAAAACATTGTTTCCTGCCAAAACCTGTTGCCCGTAGCATGTTAATCTAGAATTTGTAAGATGCTGTGTTTTAGTTCTAGTAACCAAAATCTTGGCTGAGTGAGGGACCATGACAATTAAAGTATATTCCTTCACAGTGTTCTCACGTTTCTTGAGGATCACACTAACCACAGCTACCACTTTAAGACAACCAGGCAAATTGTCGACTACAGGAGCAAGAGTAATGGAGAAATATGCCACAGGCTTTTTGCCATCTACATGAATTTTGGTTAGCATTGAGAGAGTGCATTTCTTCCTCTCACTTCAAAACAGAAAGAAATCTTATGTGTAATTTGGCATTCCCAGTTCTGGGTCATAACAGAGACTCTCTTTCAGCTCTAGAAACACTTTGATGTATTGATTGTTCCATGGACTCGTATCTGGTACATCTTTGTATATCGATCTCAACAATGGTTTTGCCACCAGGGAAACATATGAAATCCACAGTCTACAGAAGCCAACCGTGTACAAAAACATCCTGATATCTCTCTGTGTTTTAGGTAAACTCATTTTCAAAATTTTCTCTTTCCGTTTTCAATGATATGTCCCAAATACTGAACTTCTCTTTGACAGTACTGCAGTTTCATTGGTGACACCTTATGTCCATTCTATGTCAAATGATTCAGTAATGCAAAGGTGTCAACTTTGCGTGATTCTTTTATTCTTGATGGGACAAGTAAATCATTTATGTATGGCACCAAAAATGACCTTCAGGGAAAACTTCATGTTTCCAGATTCTTTTTCAATATTTGATTGAAAAGCAAAGGACTGTCTGTGTATTCCTATGGGACAAGGCACCATGCTAATACTATATTTTGGAACATGAAAGAGAACAGGTACTGATTATCTTTGTGTAATGGAACTGAGAAGAAAGCTTGGCAGAGGTCAATCACAGAAAAGCATTCAACTGTGCATGGGATTAGGTAAAATTTGTAGCTGGATTCGGTACCACAGGACAGCATGGGATTACGATGCCATTTACCTTTCTTAAATACCGCACTATCCTGGATTGATCATTGGGTTCACAATCCTATAATTGATGAGTTGCATGGACTCCCAATTGTTTCCCTCAAAATGCCTTTTTCGAACATATCATTTATCAAGGGCCTTATTCCTTCTCTCACTTCGGGTGTCATGTAGTAAAGTGGTGTTCTGGGGAAAACTGCAGCTGGTTTTACATTTATTTTTATTGGTTCAACATCTTTGGTTAATCCAATATCTTTTCCTGTGAAACCCCATACTTCTAGATTTACTCTCTCAAGTGCCAAGACACCTCCAGTTAATCGTACACTCTAAAAGTTCCAACATAAAAATTACGTCTAAGGGGAAATCATTTGTCACAAACATTGGGTAACTTCTTACCATTTCTTGCTAAACACTTTTAAAGTCTATATCCTTATCATGAGTCTGACATTCTACTCCTTGTGGTGTACAATAGATAGTACAATTTAACTTGCACAATAAATCTCTCCCTAACAGGATAACAGGACTTGAATTGCACACCATAAACGTATTATTTTATTTAAAGGATCCTATTTTTACAGGTACTTCTTTTGAAATTAAAATAGTAATCTTTCTATCTGTAACTCTCACAACTTGGATCTCTTTTCCCACAAGGGGTAGGTCTGTATGTCCTCTTTTATCACAGTGGAATGGGTAGCTCCTGTGACAATAAGGAATGACACTTGGAAGCCATTTACCTCACCTTCTACAAATGGTCCATTCGGGGCTACCTCTAAAAATTGTGCCAAGCATGTAATCTACCTCCCCTCTCAGGCACTGTCATTGTGACATGCCTGAATCAAACATCTAAATGTTATCAAACTTGGGAAACTGTTGGACTGCATTTGATAGTGTGCTTGCATCATATAGCAATTCATTTTTGGTAACTGATTCTGGTTTAATTGTGCACTGTTTATATTTGGCTTTAGCATAGGTGCTTGTGGCATAGGTACAATTTGAGTTTGATTTTGTATTGACACTTGCATTTGTCCCATCTGAACATTTGGATTCTGCATTTGATTTATTCCTTGTATCTGATTACTAACATATTTATTTGGATTGAATCTACATTTGCACTTCCAGTGAACCACCCTGTTGCACAGGTGACAAGATGTAATTTTCTTTAAAGTCGAAACATCAACACCTGCACTCGGATCACCCTCTACCTTTGGACATTATCATTCTACCCTACACACCCTGCCTTCCTATTTGAAAACCAACCACCTGCTTGCATTTCATTTGCCCCTTGAGCTGCTCCACCATTTCTTACAAATGGGTGATTCTGAAAACTTTGTTGCACAAACTTAGCCTGTGCCAACATATATTTCTTCTTAATCTTACGCTGTTTCATCCCCTGCTCATCACTGCAATACTGTGCATATTTCAACATCTACTCCAAAGACTTTGGCCCTCATTGGTAGTCTGGCAGTCTTTCGACCACCAGACTCGCTGTGTCGGTCGGACTGCTGTGCTCCTAGCAGTCTGACCTCCAAATTACGACTCTGACATTCGAACTGCAGCCACCACCAGGATCACGGTTCCCAATGGATAGGCGCCAGTTGAAGTCATGCTCAGCCATGGCTAGGCTTAAAGCAGCACCACCTTTCTCATCACAACTTCATTTTCCACCAGACTTTTCAATGCAGGGTCTCCTCCATGAAAGCGCTGATGAAAAGCCTGTGCTATGTGGTACAGGAAGGCCCCTGTACTGCCCACAACCATGTTGGGGGCAGCGCAGGAGCCCCCCTGCCCAGCAACCTCAGAACATGCACTGTCTGCTATGGCAGACACCCTCAGAATGTGCACTGTCTTCTAAGGCAGACAGAGCGCATTCCGAGGGTGCTGGGGGAACCCTCCATGTGACGACATTGGCCTCAGCTCCATGTGGAGTCGAGGCCAATGGTGCTGCATGGTTTCCACCCGGCTGACCTATGGAAACCTTGTACTTGGTCTGGTGGGAGACCGCCAGCTCTGTGGTGGTCTTCTCTCCACATGACTGACAGGCCGACGGTCAGCCCACCAACCTTGTAATGAGGCCTTTTGCCTGCCAACAATTCACATTCTGTTGTATATTCTGACAAATCAAGTTAAGCACAAGCTGTGTAATGAAAAACCCCATATCCGTTGGATCAAGATGAGTCTGCCCTGTATGCTGTTGAAATGCCTTGATCAACCTTTCATAATATTCATGCACAGTGTATTTAACTTCCTGCTTCATTCGGTTCAATTTCAAATAATTAAAATCCTTAGGAGACATCCTACCTTTCAGAAATGTAATTGTCTTGTTATATTTAACCACAGGCGAAGGTGCATTTGTGACAGAATGTCTTGGTGGTTCTGTCTCTGGCCACTGACCAGCAATGTTACATTCTGCCAACAAAGCAAACAGAACCACAATATCAAAGAATGTATTTAAATCTTCCCATAACACTTTAGAAACCTTAACAAATCTCTTAACTTGTGTATACCACTGCATTGTACTTTCCTTCAATTTTGGAAAAGTGTTCGTGAATGATGCAAGGTCTCCTCTACTCCAAGGAACATGTATACCCTCCAACTGGCATTTTCCTCAAAGGATGTGCTGCACTTGTCTCTTTCCTTTCTGAATGTGCTGCTTGTTTTCTTTTTTCCTCAACCTCTTCTATTGTTTTTTTGTGCCCATTTGCTTTCATATTTGTTTAACTCACTCCATTTGCTTATACATTTTATTAATTCAATGATATGAATTTGCTATCCTGGAGAACTCATGTTTTCAATTGAGTAATCATCTAAGTGCACCCTGAAACTTCTCTGTAATGGTGCACTTTTAGAAATATCAACTTCATATTTATTGGCCAATTCAGCTAATGTGTCAGTTGCAGGAAATTCTTTGCACAAGTAAACTAACTCATTTTCTTGATATTGATTTATGTGGTCAATATTCAAAAATTCTCTAAGAATCTCCTCCAATTCAACTTCCAACTTGGACACATTTAAAGGTCTCTCCTTTTCATGAGCTGGGCTAGTATCTGGATTTGAATTAGTACTCGGTCCTTCTTTCACACAATTTCTAGCAACTTCTTCAAACCAAGGACCAAATAAACCACCTTCTAAATTACATTCACCTGGCACTGTTCATGGTCTAAAGACAAATCTTCTTACCTCTCTGAATGCTTGAATGGTCTGCGGTGGTGTCTATACAACAATCTGTGAATTCTGTGAAGTCAGGATAAACCCATTTGCTGGTGTAACCCCAGTTGGTTGCTGAGCCACTGTAGCTGTAGTATGAATAATCTGTGTAGACACTGTTTGCAATGTAATCATTTTAGTAACCTGTGCTGGAGTTGTGACTACAGTAATTGGAGCAACTTCTCAGGTTACTGTCCGAACTGTACTCATTTGTGCAGGAGCACTTGCAACTGCTTGCTGAGTTACAGGCAGTGCAGTAACATGCCGTGCAACAATCTGTTGAGTTGTTACTGGATGTATGTTTGTAGGCTGTACTGCTTATGTCAGACTCATAGTCTAAATCAATTTTTCAGTTTTTACCCCCTTTTCTCCCTTTATTTTTTTCCTTACATGCTTTTCAGAATCTCTAGTTTTTGTAGCGTCTTCTTTTGTGAGTACGGGATACCTTCCACTATACTCTTCCTCCATATCTGCACCTCATCGTTCTTCGCAATCGAGTTCTGGGAATTCGCTTATTTATTTAAATTTGGGCACCTTTTGAATTATTGCAGCTTGTTTCCCTGACCATACTAGATAGAGTCTGGGCCTGAGAATTAGTCTATAACTGTTGTCTCTCCTGCTGTCCTACCGTCCTGTTGCTCCCTCATCCAACAGCACACAGCCTTCTTACACTCCCTAGGAACAAATGTTTACACATAATATGAAGAATACGTTTTAGCAAAGTTGGTTTATCCAAGATACTAGACATCAGATTGGGAGCCTGGATTTTCATGCAAATAGAGCACTTTCTGTTGATGTGACTCTCGGAACAAAGAGCAGTCTGTACATGCAGCATAAATTGTTTCTTTTTCATATGCTTTTACTCTCTAAAAAACAAGACACTTGTAAAATTTTTAAGTTCATTTGCACGTTGTCATTTCATTCTTACACAACTTCACATTCATAAAGAAGCCTATTCATAAAGAAGCAAGTTTCAGATTAGTTTAGCAAGTTTTGTAATTCCAAACCAGATCAGTAAGAAAGAAAATAATAAAATAATGTAGCTTTCTTTGTAAAAAAGGAGGAAGCTTGTATCATGCTTAGGCCATACAAAGGTTACAATAGAAATATTTGTTACATTTATGTTGAATTAGGTTTTAATTAACTTTGTCAATGTTAGCAAATCAAGAAAGTCAAGCAAACACAGGTCATGCAAAGTTTAGAAAGGAAGGTGTGCTTTTAAGTGTGGCTTCTGTTTAGGCCTAGTTTTTTAATCATACTCATACACTCACACTAATAAAAATCCCTAGCAGTCCCCAGCCCTCAGACTCTGATTCAACAAGATTTTGTTAGTGTACGGGGATATCATAGCACAAAGTTACATTATCAATAATTGCTAAAAACATATAAGGTTGCTGATATAAAGAAAAAACTTGTTGTGATGGAGAACCTTTATCCAATCTACATGTATGAAGACACTTGTTCATTTGGAAAAAGAATGGTGTTGAATATCCAGAGTGAGCTATAATTGGTTCATTCTGTGTTCGTCAACATATAAAAGCAACCGCCTGACATGTGTTTTGCCCCATAGCGGCTCTCAGGACTGAGGCCTTTTTTAAGATCGTAAAATATTGTTGACACAAGTACATTCAAATCTGGAAAATGATAATTCTAAAAATAAAGTATGTCCATAAGACAATCAAATGTTTGCGTAGCCAATGCGAGTCACCAAGTTTGGGCACACTTGAGATCCACAGCACATAAATGAAAACTATCGCCTAACAATCTCTCTTTGCCAGATGAGAAAAACAAAGTAGGCACAAACCGGCAGGACACACTGTCCGTCAGTCGGCATAGTGTGCAGTATAAATATATAGTGGAGTTTGGGTGAAGCAAGGACAGGAAAAGAAGTCCAATTTATTAAAGGAATTACCTCAAAATGCAGTGAGAAGGTAAGCGGTTACTCTCACTGTATGTCCCAAAAATAGAACAGCACAGTCAATAGTCTAGATAGAGCAAATCAGGAAAAATATGTCAGCACTAAACCGCAAACCATGCAACAAGGAGAGAAATATAAACACACACATGCTTATTTGTCTTAGAAGTTCAATCCAAAATACTTCATAGTCAAACAGAGCCAAAAGCTGATGTGGAAGTGGCAGACAGGATGGTCAGAAAGTGCCCATTATATGTGGACAAATATAGGCATTGGCCTGCTTATCCAGCCACTAGAAAATGCATAAAGACCTAGGAACTCATTATGAAGGCTACGGTGGCGGTCTCACCGCCGCCTGGCCAGCGGTGAAGACCGCCACATTATGAGAGTGGCAGGTTGGCCTCTGCCACCCCGCCACATCCCCACATGTACCACCAGGGCGGTTGGACAGCCAGACCGGAGATTACCTTCTCCGACCCAGCATTCCCATAAAGAGCGCTGGCGGTATTAAGGGTCAGCTTTCCACCAGAGTTTCCGTGGCGGTAGCATCATCATGAAAACCCAGGCAGAAAGGCTACCAGTGACAGGAAATGTATTTCCTGTCACTGGTAGACAACTCCCCCACACCCTCTGCAATCCCAAAATCTCCTACCCCTCTATCTATACCAGAACCCCATCCCCTCTTCCATACCAGGACCTCCAACAACCCCCTTCCATACCAGGAACCCCAGCCCTCCTTCTCGGCATACACACACACACACACACACACACACACATGCATACACATTCAAACACCCACTCACACACGCACACACAACACCCCCCACCCTCTGACCCCCGTCTCCTGACGATTGACTTACCTTGTCTGGCAAGGAGGTCATCTGGCAGGGAATGGGCGCTTCCACTGCTAGCAGCGCCTCACCATCAGGACACCGCCAGGCCATATTACTGCTCATAATACAGCAGGTGGAGTCCTTTTGGAAGGCGGGGCTGGTGGTGGAACCGCCCTTGCGCCCCCAACCGCCAGCACGACTACTGAAGGATTTCCACCCAAATTGTGGTGGAAATCCTTCAGTAGTCATAATATGATGGTCGGAAGTGCTGGCGGTCTTCTGGTGCCTGTGAAAAGACCGCCAAAGTCATAATGAGGATCCTAGTGTGATGGATTGTACCTGTGCAAGTCATCATGCAGGAACGGTCTAAATATTTAAACACTCGTATCGTTCTCTAGAATTACATGTTGAATATGCAGAAGAAATCTCATGCAATCTAGGAATCAGAAAGAGTCAGAGAGCAGTTTGAACTAATACTAGTGAAAAAATGGAAGTCAAGACTACGTTATGTGTCAATTGAAGCAGAAAGTCAAATATGTGAGAAAGTATCTCTTTTGACATAGGTAGCCCCCCACTTTGTGCCTGGTATTTGATGTAGTTTCAAAGTTGTAGTGTTTCCAAAACTGCTGTGATGCATTGGCACAATTGGCAACACCTTTAGCTGCAACTATAACTCCGTAGTAAATGGTGTTTAGGTACCCAGGGAATGGGGTACTAAGGGTAGTCCCCTGACGGAAGCAGTACAGATAGTGCCACCCTCAGTGACCCTGCATCCAAGTGCACTCAGCACTGCCATTGCAGGCTGAGTGTCCTGGTGCAATCCTAAAATGCAAACATGACATGGCACACAGCCTGTGTTATCTGTCCACTGAACAAAGCATGCAATATAGGTTAGCCACTCTACTGGCAGGCCTTCCAGTCCCAAGGCAGAGTGCACTATAATGCATGTGTAGGCATAGGTGCATGAGCAATATGCCCCTACTGTGTCCTTGCCAAACCTGAGACATAGTATGTATACAAAGCAGCCATTTTAAATGCATGTGCTGGACACTGGTCAGTATGGGTTTTACAGCCACATGATGGCCACTCTGTACCCTGGGTTGTTTGGTATCAAACAACTCAGAACAATAAATCCAAAATGGTACTAGTATTCCTAAATGTACCCAGAGGCCACCTCAGAGGTGACCCCTGCAAAAGCTAACTAACCATGGCATGGTTGCTGGCTGGTCCTAACCAGCCTGCTACCACCAGACAAGATTCTGGATCCCTGGGGTGAGGGCCTTTGCTCTCTGGGACCAGAAAGCGAAGCCCTTCCTGGAAAGAGGTTTTACACCTCCTCTCCCAGGACTGTGCACTGCCCTGCCTTTGAGCTTCAAAGAGCTTGCCGCCCTTGAAGCTCAACCCCAGCCCTACTGCTAGAAGCATATGGCTGTCCCTGTTGCAAGCGCCCACTCTTGGTAGGAGCAACGGTGAGAAAATGCACAAAGACCAGGAGAAGTAGCCACCTCCAATGTGAAAGACTCCCAATGTGTTGCAGGGGAGGTGACCTCTCCATTTAATTTCCCTCCATCTTGCATAGTAGGAAAATAACCAGTCAGGGATAGAGATGTGACCTCTGCCCACAGGAAGTGGTCACATAGTGGGAGTAGCCACACTAAGGCCACTGGCCACTACTAGGTGCTCACCTAAATGCCCCCTAAATGCAGCAATTAGTGGGCATCCCTAGACCTGAAGATCAGTTTGATGGACACAAGAGGGCCAGTAACAAAGAAGACCCAAGACACAAAAACTGAAGTGCTGCTGCATCAAGAAAAATATGCAAAATCCTTCCTGCTGCATGCGACACATGACCATCACCACTGAGGGATTGGCTGGACACAGAAAGGACTCTACAAAACCCCAGAGGACTTCCAACCTTCTGAAAATAACCATGGACCTCCCCCCAGAGTGAAGGCATCACTCCCTGAAACCAAAAGCAGAAACCAGCTAAGTCCAGTTACCTGACCAAAGAACCGGACACAGCAGCCAGACCAGATTTCACCTGACAGACCAAGAAGACAAACCCTGTAAGTATGCTATGTTTAGTGGCATTGCAACCTCCAGTGGCTGAACCATGCAATAGCCAGGGGTTCCAACCCCCAATGTCAGACACCCAGAAGAAAAGTCAACTCTGGACTCCCCAAGGACCAGAGACAACCATTGGTTGAGGGACTTCAGGACATATTACAACCATCCCCAGAGTGTCCCTGCTGACCTGCTATCCACCCTCCAAGTGACCTGCCCCCTGATTCCAATGGCTCCTTTGCACATAGCTCTTGGCAGACTTATCTGCTCTGCACCCGGCCTCCCTGGCCCCTGCATCGGAGATTCAGCTGTGCTTTAAGGGTCTCCCACCCCTTGCAACCTCTACACTTTAAGGGGACCCACCAAACTCACCTTGAAGACCGCCTGTGCAGTGCATTTCCAAGTTGTCCCACTCACCTGTACAGAAACAGCTCCAAGACTTTCAGCAGCTGCTCCTGCTCAAATCTTGAACTGCCTGAACTTCTATGGCTGGCCCACAGGACCCCTCGATTACCTCGACATAAAAACAGAAGGAGACATTGGTAAACACATTGTCTGATTTCATATGCATTTTTAAAATTTTCTCCCACTGATTCCTATGGTACGTAATTATGCGCAGAAAAACTATTTTTGCTAAACTTAGAAAAATCATAACTTAAAAAGTACTTACCCAATTTTGATGATCTTGATCTTAGTCTTGAGTTATTCTTTTGAGTGTGTGTTCCCATTCAATGGTACTGTGAGTACAACAAATTCTTAGCACTTCTCCAAGATTGGTATAACTGCTCGACCCTACTGCCAAAAAAATTAGAGCAGTAGGTGGTCTAGATTTTACCTCTGTAAAACCAAGGTGGGGTTACTCGGACTCTCTGCACAGTGCACATAAGTTTTGTACACTGTATGTAGAGCCAGCCTCCTACACAAATTGCCACAAAAATTAGAGCATTAGGTGGTCTAGTTTTTACCTCTGTGAACCAAGGTGGGGTTGCCCAAACTATCTGCAAAGTGCACATCATTTTTGTACACTATGGCCCTCATTACAACCTTGCAGTCGGTGATAAAGTGGCGGTAATACCTGGACAATACCGCCAACAGGCTGGCAGTAACTACTGCCAAATTATGACCATGGCGGTGAGAACTCAGATAGACAGTCACTTTACCACACCGACCGCCAGGGCGGAAGCAACAGCCACCACGGCGGTAGCCGCCTATAGCCAGGTGGAAGGCAATGTTCCGCCCATCTTATGAAGACACCGGAAACCGACACTTTTTCCGGGCAGTACCAGCGACATCAAAAGCCTGGCAGAAACACTGCACAGAAGGGAAAGGACTCACCTTTGGAGACACAGGGAACAACCATGCCACCATGGAGCCCGAGCTGCATGTCTTCCCAATGCTCTTTCACATCTTGCTCCACCACGAAGAACACCAATGACGGCGAAGACGACGACGGTGAGTACAGCCGCCTAGTACACAGGGGAGGGAGGGAGGAAAAAGAGAGTGACACACATGCACAACACACACCCCCACCCCCAACACCCTACACACAATCACCTGCAGTAATAAAACATATTTACCCCATACCCCTGATGAATAATGCAAGGACAACAGGAATGTACGAAAGTGAGTGTAATAGGATCAACACAGTAGAAATAAGAAAATGCAATGTAACTGTTATCTACATATGTACAGTTCAAGGGACACTGCCCCGTCCTCATCATGCGTGGGCCACAGGGCCACAGGCTAAAGTCCAAGGCCCCACTTGTCACCTGCATCAACATGGAGAGAAAACTGCAGGAACATCAGTTGGAAAATAGACAGGCACCTCAGGGGGAGGGGAACAGGGGGCACCTCAGCCAGCAGATGAAAGAAGACTACTGGTCTGAAGGGGGCAACATGTCCTGTGCTTGGTCCTGGGGAGTGCAAGGCTACAGTCTCTTAAGTGGGTGACTTGCCCACATTCTCTGGAGGGGGCAACATGCCCTCTTCTTGGTCCTTGGGAGTGCAAGGTCACAGTCTCTCAAGTGGGTGACTTCGCCACATGCTCTGGAGGGGGCATCATGCCCTGCGCTTGTGATCCTGGGGAGGCTGGGGTTGGTGGGTGTCTTACCCACTGGTTCTGGAGGGAGCATCATGCCCTGTGCTCTTGATCCTGGGGAGGCTGGGGTTGGTGGGTGTCTTACCCACTGGTTCTGGAGGGGGCATCGTGCCCTGTGCTCTTGATCCTGGGGAGTGAAAGGTAACAGTCTCTCAGGTGGGAGTCATACCCACTGGATGTGCAGGGGGCAGACCACACAGCAGCCCATGGACGCAGGATGACATACCATCCACCGGTGGTGACAGCTGCTCAGTGGTGGTGGTGCTGCTGCTGCTGGTGGGGGGAGGCTCCAGACCATCCTCTGTATCCTCGGACAGTTGCACAACCATGGTTGGTGGTGGGGGCTCCATCTGAGTCCCTTCACCAGGCCCCTTGTCCTTCCTGCCTGCTGGTGCTGGCTCCTTACCCTTCCTGGCAGCAGCTGGGGCTGGCTCCTTGCCCATCCTGGCAGCAGCTGGGGCTCTCTCCTTGCCCTTCCTGGCAGCAGCTGGGGCTGGCTCCTTGGTCCTCCAGGCCGCAGCTGGGGCAGGCACCCTTTCCTTGATGCTGGCAGGTGCAGGCTCCTTCAACCTCTGGACATGTGCCCTGGATCCTTTCCCACCACGAGTGGGTGTGGAGACTACTGGGCCCATGGACTGGTTGGCTGAGGTGCATGCCTGAGTTTTTGCCACCCTGGCCAGATGTGAAGGATGGGTGGGGAGGGGTAGGGAAGAGGTCAATGGTGGAGAGGAAAAACTTCTTAGAGACATTGGGGGGGGGGAAGAGGAGAAGGTTTGGTAGTGGAGGAAGAGGGGGTGGTTGTAGGAGGTATCTGTCTGCTGAAATTGGGTGCAGGTGCATGGGCTGGATGCTGTTGTGAGGTGGATGGCTGTTGGGTGTCTGACTGCTTGCGTTTGTGTACCTTGGGGGGGGGTGACAGACACAGTGGAAGAGGACCCAGGGGACGTGTGCATGGCTGTTGTGGAGGTGTTTGCCAGTGAGGTGTGTGTTCTGCTAGGTATGGTGGTGATGCTGGTAGTGGATGAGGATGTAGTGCATGCAGGTGTGAGTGTGGATGGAACTGGGAGGGAGATGGAGGAGGAGGGGAGACAGTGGAAATTGTGGATGTTGGTATGTCTGCATCTGGATGATGTTTGTGTGAGTACCTATGGGATGATGTGTGGTACTTCTGTTTGCCTGTGACACTCTTGTGTGTTGTCTTGTGTGCATGCTCATCTTCCTGTGTGCTTGGGATAGGTTGGGGTTGAGGAGAATGGGATTAGGAAGAGGAAGATGGAGGGGAGAGGGTGGAAACAGGGATAATGGCTGCCATCAGAGAGGAGGCCAGAGCCTGGATCGATCTCAGGTGGGCCGCCAAGCCAGTGTGAATGCCCTCCAGAAATGCATTAGTTTGTTGCATTTGGGCTGCCAACCCCTGGATGGCATTCACAATGGTTGACTGCCCTACAGGGATGGATCTCAGGAGGTCAATAGCCTCCTCACTCAGGGTAGCAGGGCTCACTGGGGCAGGGCCTGAGGTGCCTGGGGCGAAGGAGATGCCCTTCCTCATGGGTGAGCAGGCACAGGCAACTCAATGAGGGGCTACTGGGAGGGCGGTGCTGGTATGGGGGGTGGTGGTGGTACCTGTAGCTGAAGTGGTAACAGAGGTGTCCGCCACCACCAGGAAGCTTCCAACAGAGGAGGTATCTGTGTCCGAACTGTCCCCTCCAGTCTCTGGCTCCACTCGCCCTCTGTCCCACTTGTGCCCTC
Organism: Pleurodeles waltl; assembly: GCF_031143425.1. Taxonomy (NCBI): domain Eukaryota; kingdom Metazoa; phylum Chordata; class Amphibia; order Caudata; family Salamandridae; genus Pleurodeles; species Pleurodeles waltl. The sequence continues at coordinate 375,261,499 of NC_090442.1, forward strand.
ACCGTTGGTGGACTCTGCCTCCTGGGACCTCTGGGATGCAACTCCCTCCGTCACCGGTGCCTTGTTTCCTCCCCCAGATGATGCTAATATGCATAAGGACAGGGTGACAAAATAAAAAGGGGGGAGAGACAAAGGGTACACTGGGTCAATGGCTGCACCAACACCACCGTTGGCGTACACACCACTCCCACACACAGGGAAAAGCCCTACGCAGTATGCATTGCACTACCAGTTATTTTGCTAGCCACCAAGGCATGGGGAGGGGCACACACCACCAAATGCAGCACACCTGGGACCCACGAAGCCCTGACCAGTACAGTATGCCTACGAGCTAGGAAGCACGTTGGTCAATTCAGAACCCTGGGCACCATGGGATCTACTCTGCAGTGTCATGGCTGGCCTAGGGGCACCCACTGACACACATCCCCCACCTGGATACCATCCTACCATGCGTAAATAGTAATGTTGGGAACTGTACTCACCCCCTTGTGGCTGCTGTGATGCCCTCAAGTGCCCATCCAGTTAAGGATAGGCCACCGTCAGTATGCGGGCCATCGGGGGGGCAGGGTTCGACGGGCACCCCTTCCTCGTTGGGAGGCCATCCCTAGCTGGGCCTCCGCCGTCTTCCGCTTGCAGAGTCTCAGGTCCTCCCACCGTTTCTGTTAGTGGGTGATCCGCCTGCCGTGGACCTCCAGGGTCCGCACGTCCTTGGTGATGGCACTCCATATTCACTTCTTTTGATGGGCGCTGACCTGCAGAGAAAATACACACAGGAAAATAGTATCATTCAGACAATCCTGCCTGTCACACTTTTGGCTCACCATACCCCTTCACATTACCATTTACACACATGGCCCTGCACACAACCTGTATGCCGCCCAGGGGACTTCCACCAACCTCCCCCTAAACAACACCTTCACACACACCACTCCATTCATTCATGCCACATGCATCATGCCCAAGGTGTACTCACCTGTTGGTCTGGAAGCCCAAACAGCAGTCGCTTCAACTCCGCCAAGGTGAAGGCAGGGGCCCTTTCCCCAGTCACACAAGCCATGGAAGGTTCCAGACACAGGTCCCAGCAGCACATGCAGTGTAGGTCCTCTACTGTTGAAGGTCAGGTGGCAAGTGAGTGTTCAGATAGAAACCGCCAGCGTACATCACCATTGGCCACTGTAACCCATAGGGCCCTATGTTAACCAATCAGGACTGCGGTTCCCGACCGCCTCCCGCAATGGCGCACAACGTCAGTGTAATTACCTCACTTCCACCTGTCCCTCCACACAGGACAAGCGGATGCCATTTCAGGGGGGGGGGCAGGCCCGGGATAATAACTGCGTCACAGTTAAAATTTGGACATACAGGACAAATCCCACTTACCCATTACAAATTAACATCATGCATTGTACTGTTGTAGCTCCAATGCTCAGTTTGTGAGCGGCTCCTCACTCCTTTGTCCTTTAGACTGCTACCGCTGCGGATGAATAGGAGATGGAGACATACCCCCATGTACAGACCCCTGCTGGATTTGGCAACAATGGAGGACAGGCATATTATCCTCACCTATAGACTTAACAGGGCCACAATCACATAGCTGTGTTTCCAATTGGAGCCTGACCTGATATCTGCTATTCGTCACCCCACCCGGATCCCCCCTCTTGTGCAAGTCCTATCTGTGCTCCATTTCCTGGCAACTGGTTATTTGCAAGTGACAATGCAGCAGGAATGTCACAGCCAATGTTCTCAATAGTGATGACCAGAGTTTTGTCTGCTCTGATTAAACACATGTGCAGCTACCTTGTTTTCCCCCAAGTGGAGGACTTGGCCACAGTGAAGGCTGACTTCTATGCAATGGGACATATCCCCAACATAATTGGGGTGATTGATGGAACTCATATTGCATTTGTCCCCCCCGCCAGAATGAATAGGTATTCAGAAACGGAAAGAGTTTCCACTCATGAATGTCCAGATGGTGTTCTTTGCGAACCAGTTTATCTCCCATGTCAATGCTAAGTATCCAGGGTCTGTGCATGATGCCTTTATCCTGAGGAATAGCAGCATCGAAAATGTGATGGCCCAACTACAGAGGCACTGGGTGTGGCTGATAGGTGAGCCCTGGTTCCCACCCAGTAGTTGGTGTATGGGTATGGTGTTGGCCATATGGGATAGTGTGTGGCTAAATGTTGTCCCTCGTTATTTGCAGGTGACTCAGGTCACCACAACCTATCATAGCTACTGACCCCTGTGAGGAATGCCAGGACAAGGGCAGAAGAACGTTATAATGAGGCACAGGGGGAACCAGAAGGATAATCAAACAAATATTTGGCCTCCTGAAGGCCAGGTTTCAGTGCCTCCATCTAACAGGTGGATCCCTGTGCTACTCACACAAGAAGGTCTGCGAGATAATCGTGGCATGCTGCATGTTGCACAACCTTGCCTTGAGACACAATGTGCCTTTTCTGCAGGAGGAGGAGGAGACTAAAGATGCCCACGTGGCAGCAGTGGGCCCTGTAGACAGTGAGGATGAGGAGGATGAGGAGGATGAGGGCAACAGAGCACCACTGATACGACAATACTTCCAATGACACACAGGTAAGACAATGTTACTTTTCATTCCATTGTCATCATTTAGGAGAACTTTGGCACTGGCATGCTGTTATTTCCCATTTCTATGCCCACTTACTGTACCCTTTCGCAATTCATTTTGCAGATGTTGGTGCCCCACTTTTGCTCCTGGTGTGATCACTGTCTTTCTTTTGTGAACAATTACTGTGCAGTTGAATTGCAATGTTTGAACCTGGCTAAACGAATACATACTTTAAAAATGTAACATACTCCATACTTGTTTTTTAAAAGGGTGTTTATTGAAGTGCTAGAAAGAAAAGGGGCAAGTGCACTGGGATGGGGTGATGATGGAGGAAATTCCAGGGTATAGTTCCAGTCTATTTGTACCACAGGTGCATAGTCCAAAGGGGACATAGGAAGTGAAGCAATGGCATTTCAAGGTGGATGGGGTGACAGAGTGGGACACAAGGGTGACAATCAGGAGAGCCTCATTTCCTGGCAGGGGTCTTAGCAATAGGCTCTGGCTTCTGCCTGGATCGCAGGGAATGTTTGCGGGGTGGTTCACCTTCTGCAGGGGGATGGGGGCAGGTGGCCTGTTGGTCCTGTGGTGGGGCCTCCTGTCCACTAGTGGAGGTGGAAGGCAGTTCAGATGTCTGGCTTGTGGCAGGTGCCCACTTTTGTGAGACTGCCTCCCTCATAATGTTAGCCATGTCTGTCAGCACCCCTGCAATGGAGACCAAGGTGGTGTTGATGACCTGCAAGTCCTCCCTGATCCCCTGGTACTGTCCCTCCTGCAGCTGCCTGTTCTCCTGCACATTGTCCAGGATCTGGCCCATCGTGTCCTGGGAATGTTGGTAGGCTCCCAGAATCTCTGTAAGTGCCTCCTGAAGAGTCGGTTCCCTGGGCCTGTCTTCCCCCTGGCGCACAGCAGTCCTCCCAGTTTCCCTGTTACCCTGTGCCTCTGTCCCCTGAACCGTGTGCCCACTGCCACTGACCCCAGGCCCCTGGTTGTCATGGGTATGAGGTGTGCCCTGGGGTCCCTGTAGAGGTGGACACACTGCTGATTGACGTGTCCAGGGGACAGAGGTATGGGTATGTTGGGTGGGTGCTGTGGTAGTGTTCCCAGATAGGGGAGGCTCTGTGGTTGTCTGTGACTGGGCCTGGGTAACCGACTGTCCAGAGGTCCCTGATGGGCCAGGTTGGTCATCCAGATCCAGGCAACCGGAGTTGCTGTCATCACTGTGGGCCTCTTCAGTTGGGGGACTGGATAGTGCTGGCACATCTTCTTCGCTGACATTGGCTGGGATACCTGTGGGGCTATAAATGCTGTGTTATTGTTTCAGTGTCTGACATATTGTGCATCAGTGGGTTGCCCTCTTTGGTTGTGTTTGCCATGGCAGTTTTAACTTGTATAAGTTGGTATGTGGTGGGCTAGCTGATTCTCTCTAGTGTGCATGCTTTGGTGATAGGTGTCCATGCAGGGCTGAGAGTGATGTCCATGCATTGGTGGTGCATGCAGGGCTGGGCATTAGGATGGGTCGGATGTGATGATGGGGTGTGTGGGAGGTGGTAGAGTGATGGAAGTGAGGGTAAGGGTGGGGGTATGTGATGGCATGCAGGTAGGGGGGTGATAGTAGTATAAAGGACAGCAGACCACCATGCCTGTGACTGCTTTTTAAATAAATCAGTTCTTTTTACATGCAGTCTGGTTTCCTCGAGGGAAAATGGGATGCATTTCAAACAAAAAAATGAAAAGATTTCCTTTCATTTTTTCAGAGAGGCAGTGGTCTGTGGGACCACCTGCTCTGAAAAAATACTTTTGCTTCCATTCACAAAGGGGCAGGGGTCCCATGGGGACCCCTTTTCATTTGCAAATGGGCTACCACCGACTTTACAACCAACTATGCAGTCCTTCATGTATTCTTTCTTTGATTAAGTGTGTGATTTTCTTTTGTAATTGAATTTCTATGCCAGTTAACTGCATCACCAAATATTTATAATTTTATGAATTCTCAACAGAATTAAATCCTTCGTAAGCACCTCTACCTGGTTACATTTAAGTACCCAAGCCCACAAGGTTATATAGGGTAACCCTTTTGAACATTCATCAATGTAGGTAGTCAGGTCTAGAAAGTTAATTTTAGTGATTGAGAACTCAGAGGTGGTTTTGATGTTCTACTTATTTGCATTGATAAGTTCCAGATATTTTTAAGGTCAGATACACAGTATGTCATCAATATAACATCCCCAATATATGATGCATGGTGTGTTTTCCTCAAATTGATCCTCCTATATCCAGATTTTTTTTACCTCACCCGTAAAGATGCAGGCATACAGTGGGGTGAATTTTGTATCAATTGTGGTCCCTTTTCTCTGGAGGTATTATTCTTTCTTGAAACGAAAGATGTTATGGATGAGGCAAAATTGGAGCTTCTCTAGAATCATTTTGTGTATGTTAAAGTAGTATAAAAATTGTGTGGATAATGGTTTATTGACTGCAGCCATCACATGCTCATGTTTGATGGTGCTCTGTAGACTTAGGATTGGTCTGAAGATCTCATAGGGCTTGTTGTTCCTTTCTGAAGATGTTCTGAGGATGACATTTTTCTTGGTATATTTGATGTATTCTTTTTCTAAATCCTGGTTGGTAACATATAGAAAGCATCCATGGAGTTTCGAGAGGCAATTGTGGGGTAAAAGAAGATTTTATCTTAATATTCTGTCTAGGGTATAAGCTGTGTGTTAGAAATTGGGTCTCTAATTGGCAGAGGTATGCATCCTGTCCAAGAAGAGACGACAATCCTAGACAGGGTAAGTGACAACACAAACTAAATTATACTGTGCTCACTCTCTGGTAGCTTGGCACAGAGCAGGCAGGCTTCTCTTAGAAGGCAATGTGTAAAGTATTTATGCAATAACTCATACACCAGAAAAAGACTCCACACCAGATTAGAAAAATAAGGTATGATTTTATATATGAAATAAGACCAGAACAACAAAACTCCACTGTGTAGAAGTCGAGAGATGAATTTTCAAAGCATAAATGCAAAATAGCGCTTAGTATCAAATAGCCCATTAAGGAGTTACTTTAGGGTGCGCTGGACCAGGGCAAAGTCAAAGTATGGGCCGACCACCATGGAGCGCAGGCCAGGTACAGGACTCACACAGACCCTAGGAAGCAAAGTTCCTTTTCTGGTCGCAACAGTGAGATGTGCGGTGAGATGCATCAACCAGGTACTCGCAGGGATGCTGATGCATTAATATGTCCGATGCAGTAATGGCAATGTGTCGGTTCTGAAGACAAGCGCTGAAATTGAGATGCATTGCTCCGAAGTGCGATGTGCTGTGCTTCTCCATGCAGTTGAGATAGGAGTCGTGCTCTGTAGACTGCTGCAGCGGCAAAGCGAGGTTCCAATGCGTCGGGCTCTCAAGGCAAAGCATTGGTCTGGAGAGAGTTGCACCAATTCTGCTTCTGCAACCGGATGATTCGCCAGTTCAGCTACATCTAGACAGGAGATGCATTGATTTCCATGAGGCATGTATGTGGATCTCCTTCCAGTGAACACAGGCACAGGAGCAGGGGTAGAGGCTTTGATATCCTTGAATCTCAAGCAATAGGAGGCAAGCCAACAAATCCTTAGAAATCACTTGGGGTGCAAGGAAGAGTCCAATGCTCCCTCAACTGGGTCAGAGAGCAGCAGGGCAGTACAGCAGAAAAGCAGTCCTTGCAGGTTAGCAGCCTAACGGAGTATCACTCCTTGTTACAGCACAGCAGTTCTTCTGACAGAGTCCAGTTGTACGTCCAGAAGTGTCTGATTTGGTGAGGTCAGAGACCCAGTAATTATATTCAGTTGTTCATTTGAAGTGGAGGAGACATACAATAAGGGTCTATAAAGTGCACAGAGTCCCTTATTCCCAGCTCTGGCTCCAGACTATCAGTAGGGGGTAATCAGCCCTTTGCGTGGGGGCAGGCACTGCCTATTTATGTGTCACATGGCAAGGGGATTTAATTACCAAGTCAAAGTGGCAGTATACTGCACAAACAGGCCCTGTAATGGCAGGCCTGAAACATGGCTAAAGGGCTACATATGTTAGTGGCACAATAAGTGCCTCGGGCCCATTAGTAGTATTTAATTTACATGCCCTGGGCACAAGTAGTGCACTTTACTAGGGGCGAAAAAGTAAATTAAATAGGCCAATTGGGTATGATATTACCATGTTACGGGGAGAGGGCACAAGTGCTTTAGCATCGGTCAGCAGTGGTAAAGGGTGCAGGGTCCTAAAGCCAGCAAAAAAGACATCAGAAAAATGGAAGGAGGCAAGCAAACAGCTGGGGAAAGACCACCCCAAGACTGTCAGGTCTAACACAGTGTCTATCCCAAGATCATCTGAAGTTTGGTTCAGTGGGGGATCTTGACCATTTGTGAGAGATAAAATGGCAAGTAAATTAATTTCTTCCAACTCTTGAATAGGCAGGGAACTTGTTGTTGGAGCACTGGTGGGTAATTGTGGCCTCGACAGTTAACAAAGAAGAATGGTCTCAATTTAAGGTGTGTTACAAATTTTAAAAGATCCACACATGTATCTACCATGTTCCACTAAGACGTAGGGCAAATATGAAGGTGTCTATTAACAATATGAGTTTGGTCCGTAGCCAGGTTGAGATTGGATAAATTAAAAATCAGTTGGTCATCTACTTTCACTCTTTTCTTCTTCCTTCTTCCAGGCTCTGGTGATTATTCCTGAGGTTGATGGTTGTTCCAGTGGGCTTGGGATAGGTTCATGTCTTATTCTGGTATCTGATGTGTTAAAGTTCCTTATACCTAGTCAGTGGCTGGTAAGTTCTCCTAAAAATATCTACTTCTAGACTCAATGTATTTGATTCCACTTTGCTTCCAGGTTATACGATGTCTGAACTTGACAATAGTTGTGTAAAAATTGATGGCAGAGATGTTTAGGGCCAGTAGGAGGATTCATTTGGTAGATTATCGATGGTGTCCTCTCTGTATTCATCACTATCTTTATTGAGTATGGTGTAACTGTTTTGAGGTACTTCTCCCTAATTTGCTCCCTCGATCTTTTTGGTGAGTTTGTCTTCCTCAATTTTATATTTTCCACACTATTCTTGAGCTATTTCAATTAATTGTTTCATCATATTATTGGACTTTTCTTTTGAATTACTCTCCTATTTTTTAATTTTAATGGATTCCATACTTTCAAAAAGTGAGAAAATAAGCACCCTTAGTCCCCATGTTATTCGATCTGTCTCAATATATTTTTTTAAGGTATGTTGCTTCCCACACTTTGCTCTTTCTGTTTCAGAACATTTCCCAGTGACCGAAAGGTGCTCTTTGCTGAAGATGGGTTTGATTTGGTTATTGAGCTGGAGCCATGTGAGAATACACTGATTACTGCATCAATATGATTGCCTCTGTTAATTCATTAGATTCTACAATCAGCCATGGATCTTATAATTTAATCTAGGCAAAAGAGTAATGGATCCTGAAATACAGACAATGATTAGGAAATAAAAGGTCTACAGATCCAAAACCTTGGTTACTGCCATACTCAATAAGTCTTTACAGAATGTGTATGTATCCCCTCAAGGGCATGACCGTCACCTTTCACACAATGACTCAGCAAAGTTATGTTAATGTACAGGGATACTGTTACACAATCAATAATTGCTAATGGCATATAACATTGCTATTGATATACAGAATAAACCTGTTATTATAGACAATATTTATCCAATGTACATGTATGTAGACAATTACTCATTAGAATAAAGAATGATGATGAAGATCCAATGCGAAGTAAAATCGATTTATTCTGTGTTTGTAAATGTCTAGTGGCAACCGCCAAATCAGCAAAATCAGTACAAAATCGGACAGCATCATTAGTAGTATAGCAATGGACTACGAAGCGTTCTGGCTCATCCCCAAAATCAAGGGTTTATATTGGATATTTCTCCATAGAACAGCATAAAAAGTGCAAAACAATTGTGGTGTGAGCAAAAAAATACATTTTCAATAGATCAGAATAAAGATTCAAAATCGTCATACTGCCTTACCACCTAGGTACTTAGGGCCATATGTACAAACACATTTTCCCATAGACATAGAATGGGTAAAACCCTTTGGTACATCTGGCCCTAACTTCCTACATAAACTTAATTCAGAGAGGCTAAATAATGTCAATAGAAACTAGTCCCATAAACAACAGTAAACCATTGTGAAATTATGGCAATATCACTTGTTAGTCAAAAGATCATTGGCAAATGTTACATTTAGTGAGCCCACGCTAAAGAGTATTCTTCAAGTAGTATGTTATTCAGAAATAAACAAACATAACTTTCTTGACTACATGAAGCAGAAATAACAAACAGAGAATATGGTGTCCATTGTGGACAAGATGGCTGATTGAGGCCTAGTTAGCATAAGCTAGGAAAAGCCACTTTAACAAGCCACATGAAAATTATTTTAAAAAATAGTATCTCGTCACTGTAAATGTGTGAATTCAAGTTAGATTACTATTCTGCATATTGTTAACAATGCAAATTTTGTTGCATACACAAAAGCTTCCTCAGTCATGCAACTGCAAGGGTATCAAATAAATCTGGGTTATCACTATTTGGTCCATACAGCGCAAATAGTGTACACCTTCTGCTTTAGCATAATTTGAATTATGACCCACCACCCATGGTTATTACTTAAACGTCTTAGTATCTGTATATGACTCAGTTTGCATCCCAATATTGCAACACCACTATTGGATATTTGTTGAGAATAGCAAGCCAATACATCAAAACCCATTTGTTTCAGTAAATGTCTATCTTTATATGCAATATGTGTTGTAACATACATGGTATCAGAGGTTTATACATAGTTAATGGTCCACATGCTAGTTATTAATACCTCACACATTGCTACAAATCATAGAGGATCTACCTTAGGTTGTAAAAGGTCTTCATCTTGGACTGCATTTGTTATAGGACCCAAAATAGACATGCATCAACATTATGTTTGTTGCTAAATTCATTTTTCATTCTCTATCCCTATTGTATTTCACCCACAACCTATTCATCTGCTGCCATTATAAACTCTACTTCTCTGCCTAAATCTGTGGTAAGTGCAGGAAACCTAAACCTCCCAGCAAACGTCAGCCCCTTCTTTGTTGTTAAGATAGAACAACAGTGCAGGACCAAAGTTTCTTAGCACTCCTGTCAAACCAAAACATATGCTTATCTGGACACAAATATAAATCAATCATGTATAACACACCAACAACATTAGATGGTGCAGATATTATATTATTAATAATATTGATAGGTTAATATATTAGTAATAATATTTACAGCTGTCCCCTCCCAAGTTACATAGTTGGCAAGCTTTTCTTCAGATCTCTTCAAGCCTCACTTAGGGCTCCCATGGGAACATTTGAAATACAATGTAACTGGACAATGTAACTGAACAGGTACATCTGAGTTAATTTTGGATTACTTTGACCACCGAAGTGTCGAATCTTTGACTTTCTGTTTCTCTTCACATATACATATGCATGTTTTGCCATGCCAGATTATTTTCATTCTTACCAACAGAACTGTGCCCCAGTGTGATGCATTGCGGAGCTTCCATGAGCCCTCAACGGTAAAGTGACAAAAATGCAATCTGCCAAAAACTTTTATATTTCCTAATGTGAAGGCGGGTTGGGAGCACACTGCCTCACATCCCAGTCTAGTTCGCCCCTTTGCATCCTGGTAAATGCAGTTCAAATTTCACGCTTACTTGAAAGTGTCCGAAGTTTTTCACTAAAGTTAGTGCAGTCATTGCTGTTCATCTCTATACACGTGTTTCGGGGTAGTTGCCCCTCATCAGTAGAGAGTAGAAGGCATCAAAAAATATCTGGGGTTGCTGGAAATGCTGCCAAAATCGTCTCAGGTCTAGTACCACTCACAGGCTCACAGGTGCGTCTCCAGAGCTCGTCAGCTCGATGGCTCAAGGGAGCCTTTTAACAGGAAGGCGGGTTGGGAGCACACTGCCTCACATCCCAGTCTAGTTCGCCCCTTTGCATCCTGGTAAATGCAGTTCAAATTTCACGCTTACTTGAAAGTGTCCGAAGTTTTTCACTAAAGTTAGTGCAGTCATTGCTGTTCATCTCTATACACGTGTTTCGGGGTAGTTGCCCCTCATCAGTAGAGAGTAGAAGGCATCAAAAAATATCTGGGGTTGCTGGAAATGCTGCCAAAATCGTCTCAGGTCTAGTACCACTCACAGGCTCACAGGTGCGTCTCCAGAGCTCGTCAGCTCGATGGCTCAAGGGAGCCTTTTAACAGGAAGGCGGGTTGGGAGCACACTGCCTCACATCCCAGTCTAGTTCGCCCCTTTGCATCCTGGTAAATGCAGTTCAAATTTCACGCTTACTTGAAAGTGTCCGAAGTTTTTCACTAAAGTTAGTGCAGTCATTGCTGTTCATCTCTATACACGTGTTTCGGGGTAGTTGCCCCTCATCAGTAGAGAGTAGAAGGCATCAAAAAATATCTGGGGTTGCTGGAAATGCTGCCAAAATCGTCTCAGGTCTAGTACCACTCACAGGCTCACAGGTGCGTCTCCAGAGCTCGTCAGCTCGATGGCTCAAGGGAGCCTTTTAACAGGAAGGCGGGTTGGGAGCACACTGCCTCACATCCCAGTCTAGTTCGCCCCTTTGCATCCTGGTAAATGCAGTTCAAATTTCACGCTTACTTGAAAGTGTCCGAAGTTTTTCACTAAAGTTAGTGCAGTCATTGCTGTTCATCTCTATACACGTGTTTCGGGGTAGTTGCCCCTCATCAGTAGAGAGTAGAAGGCATCAAAAAATATCTGGGGTTGCTGGAAATGCTGCCAAAATCGTCTCAGGTCTAGTACCACTCACAGGCTCACAGGTGCGTCTCCAGAGCTCGTCAGCTCGATGGCTCAAGGGAGCCTTTTAACAGGAAGGCGGGTTGGGAGCACACTGCCTCACATCCCAGTCTAGTTCGCCCCTTTGCATCCTGGTAAATGCAGTTCAAATTTCACGCTTACTTGAAAGTGTCCGAAGTTTTTCACTAAAGTTAGTGCAGTCATTGCTGTTCATCTCTATACACGTGTTTCGGGGTAGTTGCCCCTCATCAGTAGAGAGTAGAAGGCATCAAAAAATATCTGGGGTTGCTGGAAATGCTGCCAAAATCGTCTCAGGTCTAGTACCACTCACAGGCTCACAGGTGCGTCTCCAGAGCTCGTCAGCTCGATGGCTCAAGGGAGCCTTTTAACAGGAAGGCGGGTTGGGAGCACACTGCCTCACATCCCAGTCTAGTTCGCCCCTTTGCATCCTGGTAAATGCAGTTCAAATTTCACGCTTACTTGAAAGTGTCCGAAGTTTTTCACTAAAGTTAGTGCAGTCATTGCTGTTCATCTCTATACACGTGTTTCGGGGTAGTTGCCCCTCATCAGTAGAGAGTAGAAGGCATCAAAAAATACCTGGGGTTGCTGGAAATGCTGCCAAAATCGTCTCAGGTCTAGTACCACTCACAGGCTCACAGGTGCGTCTCCAGAGCTCGTCAGCTCGATGGCTCAAGGGAGCCTTTTAACAGGAAGGCGGGTTGGGAGCACACTGCCTCACATCCCAGTCTAGTTCGCCCCTTTGCATCCTGGTAAATGCAGTTCAAATTTCACGCTTACTTGAAAGTGTCCGAAGTTTTTCACTAAAGTTAGTGCAGTCATTGCTGTTCATCTCTATACACGTGTTTCGGGGTAGTTGCCCCTCATCAGTAGAGAGTAGAAGGCATCAAAAAATATCTGGGGTTGCTGGAAATGCTGCCAAAATCGTCTCAGGTCTAGTACCACTCACAGGCTCACAGGTGCGTCTCCAGAGCTCGTCAGCTCGATGGCTCAAGGGAGCCTTTTAACAGGAAGGCGGGTTGGGAGCACACTGCCTCACATCCCAGTCTAGTTCGCCCCTTTGCATCCTGGTAAATGCAGTTCAAATTTCACGCTTACTTGAAAGTGTCCGAAGTTTTTCACTAAAGTTAGTGCAGTCATTGCTGTTCATCTCTATACACGTGTTTCGGGGTAGTTGCCCCTCATCAGTAGAGAGTAGAAGGCATCAAAAAATATCTGGGGTTGCTGGAAATGCTGCCAAAATCGTCTCAGGTCTAGTACCACTCACAGGCTCACAGGTGCGTCTCCAGAGCTCGTCAGCTCGATGGCTCAAGGGAGCCTTTTAACAGGAAGGCGGGTTGGGAGCACACTGCCTCACATCCCAGTCTAGTTCGCCCCTTTGCATCCTGGTAAATGCAGTTCAAATTTCACGCTTACTTGAAAGTGTCCGAAGTTTTTCACTAAAGTTAGTGCAGTCATTGCTGTTCATCTCTATACACGTGTTTCGGGGTAGTTGCCCCTCATCAGTAGAGAGTAGAAGGCATCAAAAAATATCTGGGGTTGCTGGAAATGCTGCCAAAATCGTCTCAGGTCTAGTACCACTCACAGGCTCACAGGTGCGTCTCCAGAGCTCGTCAGCTCGATGGCTCAAGGGAGCCTTTTAACAGGAAGGCGGGTTGGGAGCACACTGCCTCACATCCCAGTCTAGTTCGCCCCTTTGCATCCTGGTAAATGCAGTTCAAATTTCACGCTTACTTGAAAGTGTCCGAAGTTTTTCACTAAAGTTAGTGCAGTCATTGCTGTTCATCTCTATACACGTGTTTCGGGGTAGTTGCCCCTCATCAGTAGAGAGTAGAAGGCATCAAAAAATATCTGGGGTTGCTGGAAATGCTGCCAAAATCGTCTCAGGTCTAGTACCACTCACAGGCTCACAGGTGCGTCTCCAGAGCTCGTCAGCTCGATGGCTCAAGGGAGCCTTTTAACAGGAAGGCGGGTTGGGAGCACACTGCCTCACATCCCAGTCTAGTTCGCCCCTTTGCATCCTGGTAAATGCAGTTCAAATTTCACGCTTACTTGAAAGTGTCCGAAGTTTTTCACTAAAGTTAGTGCAGTCATTGCTGTTCATCTCTATACACGTGTTTCGGGGTAGTTGCCCCTCATCAGTAGAGAGTAGAAGGCATCAAAAAATATCTGGGGTTGCTGGAAATGCTGCCAAAATCGTCTCAGGTCTAGTACCACTCACAGGCTCACAGGTGCGTCTCCAGAGCTCGTCAGCTCGATGGCTCAAGGGAGCCTTTTAACAGGAAGGCGGGTTGGGAGCACACTGCCTCACATCCCAGTCTAGTTCGCCCCTTTGCATCCTGGTAAATGCAGTTCAAATTTCACGCTTACTTGAAAGTGTCCGAAGTTTTTCACTAAAGTTAGTGCAGTCATTGCTGTTCATCTCTATACACGTGTTTCGGGGTAGTTGCCCCTCATCAGTAGAGAGTAGAAGGCATCAAAAAATATCTGGGGTTGCTGGAAATGCTGCCAAAATCGTCTCAGGTCTAGTACCACTCACAGGCTCACAGGTGCGTCTCCAGAGCTCGTCAGCTCGATGGCTCAAGGGAGCCTTTTAACAGGAAGGCGGGTTGGGAGCACACTGCCTCACATCCCAGTCTAGTTCGCCCCTTTGCATCCTGGTAAATGCAGTTCAAATTTCACGCTTACTTGAAAGTGTCCGAAGTTTTTCACTAAAGTTAGTGCAGTCATTGCTGTTCATCTCTATACACGTGTTTCGGGGTAGTTGCCCCTCATCAGTAGAGAGTAGAAGGCATCAAAAAATATCTGGGGTTGCTGGAAATGCTGCCAAAATCGTCTCAGGTCTAGTACCACTCACAGGCTCACAGGTGCGTCTCCAGAGCTCGTCAGCTCGATGGCTCAAGGGAGCCTTTTAACAGGAAGGCGGGTTGGGAGCACACTGCCTCACATCCCAGTCTAGTTCGCCCCTTTGCATCCAGGTAAATGCAGTTCAAATTTCACGCTTACTTGAAAGTGTCCGAAGTTTTTCACTAAAGTTAGTGCAGTCATTGCTGTTCATCTCTATACACGTGTTTCGGGGTAGTTGCCCCTCATCAGTAGAGAGTAGAAGGCATCAAAAAATATCTGGGGTTGCTGGAAATGCTGCCAAAATCGTCTCAGGTCTAGTACCACTCACAGGCTCACAGGTGCGTCTCCAGAGCTCGTCAGCTCGATGGCTCAAGGGAGCCTTTTAACAGGAAGGCGGGTTGGGAGCACACTGCCTCACATCCCAGTCTAGTTCGCCCCTTTGCATCCTGGTAAATGCAGTTCAAATTTCACGCTTACTTGAAAGTGTCCGAAGTTTTTCACTAAAGTTAGTGCAGTCATTGCTGTTCATCTCTATACACGTGTTTCGGGGTAGTTGCCCCTCATCAGTAGAGAGTAGAAGGCATCAAAAAATATCTGGGGTTGCTGGAAATGCTGCCAAAATCGTCTCAGGTCTAGTACCACTCACAGGCTCACAGGTGCGTCTCCAGAGCTCGTCAGCTCGATGGCTCAAGGGAGCCTTTTAACAGGAAGGCGGGTTGGGAGCACACTGCCTCACATCCCAGTCTAGTTCGCCCCTTTGCATCCTGGTAAATGCAGTTCAAATTTCACGCTTACTTGAAAGTGTCCGAAGTTTTTCACTAAAGTTAGTGCAGTCATTGCTGTTCATCTCTATACACGTGTTTCGGGGTAGTTGCCCCTCATCAGTAGAGAGTAGAAGGCATCAAAAAATATCTGGGGTTGCTGGAAATGCTGCCAAAATCGTCTCAGGTCTAGTACCACTCACAGGCTCACAGGTGCGTCTCCAGAGCTCGTCAGCTCGATGGCTCAAGGGAGCCTTTTAACAGGAAGGCGGGTTGGGAGCACACTGCCTCACATCCCAGTCTAGTTCGCCCCTTTGCATCCTGGTAAATGCAGTTCAAATTTCACGCTTACTTGAAAGTGTCCGAAGTTTTTCACTAAAGTTAGTGCAGTCATTGCTGTTCATCTCTATACACGTGTTTCGGGGTAGTTGCCCCTCATCAGTAGAGAGTAGAAGGCATCAAAAAATATCTGGGGTTGCTGGAAATGCTGCCAAAATCGTCTCAGGTCTAGTACCACTCACAGGCTCACAGGTGCGTCTCCAGAGCTCGTCAGCTCGATGGCTCAAGGGAGCCTTTTAACAGGAAGGCGGGTTGGGAGCACACTGCCTCACATCCCAGTCTAGTTCGCCCCTTTGCATCCTGGTAAATGCAGTTCAAATTTCACGCTTACTTGAAAGTGTCCGAAGAATATTTCCTAATGTATTTGGGGTTGTCAGTTTGGTTGTGACAAATATCTCTTGACATAAAGTAAACTTGCCAACATATATCAGAATAGTCAGTGGCTGCCCATCACGTATTGGATTTGCCGAAAGGGAAAATGGTGCACCTGCTGAATTAGCAAACAATAGTACCAACATTATTGGCAATCCCATGCATAATTTTCTGAGTCATGGCATCACCAATATTCAACTCTATATAATGAGACCAAGGGGGTCATTATGACCCCGGCGGTCGGCGTTAATGTGGCGGTAGTACCACCAACAGGTTGGTAGTACTTACCACCATATTATGACATTGGCGCGCTGGCTGAAGACAACTCGCCAATGTACCACTCCGACTGCCACAGCGGTAACAGCCACCAGGCTGGAGATATCCATCTTCAGCCCAGCTGCCGCCATTGTTCCGCCAGGGGGATTATGACCCCACCTACTGCCATTCCTTCCCTGTCACAGATAGAGGTTCCCCCCCTTCTTTTCCAGTAATCCCCACCCCCTACCACTCCAGTCCCCATCACCCCCCAATGTTCACGTTCCCTTCACACGCACACACATGCATACACACACCCACTCCCACATGCTTACATGCATGCGTACATCCATTCACACACACATCCGCACACACTTTCACACACTTTCAAACATACATGCAGACAAACATTCACATAACACAACATTCACGCACTCACACCTCCATACTTTCACACAAACATTCAACACGCAAAACACACCCGCATCCACGCATACACAAACATTCTCACATCCCTACACACACACACAACACCCGCCACCCCCCTTTAATGTCGGAGACCCGGCTTACCATGATCCAGGGGGTCCTCCGGCAGGGAACAGGATGGGGCACTGCTACCGCCAGTAGCGCCCACCAGCAGAACACTGCCAGGTCATATTATTGGCCATAATATGGCTGATGGCGGTCTACTGGCAAGGCACTGCTGGTGGCAGTAGCGCCACCTTACCGCCATCCACTGGCATGGCCACAGCTGGATTTCTGCCATTCTTGGCAGCCACGGCGACGGTCTATTGGCAGCCGTCACCGCAGCAGTAGGCGTTTTTTACCGCCGATGTCAAAATGAGGGCCTGAGTTCCTTTTCTGTGCTGGTAAAGTTCTGCAACAGATGGCTTTGAGCTCATAGCTTCAGTGATTTGAATAGCATTGTCGGCTCAGAGGAGCCGGCATGATTTGCATCAGCACACATCAGATCACCAAGAATATGCTCATCCACACCAGAAGCTCTAGATTTTATGTTATGGCATTACTGCCAGTGGAGATTTGGTCAACCTGTCTTGCAAACATCATTCAGGGGCACTAATTTAAGTCTCTTGGCAGACTATGGGCCTGATTACAACTTTGGAGGAGGTGTTAATCCGTCCCAAAAGTGACGGTAAAGTGACGGATATACCACCAGCCTTATTATGAGTCCATTATATCCTATGGAACTCATAATACGGCTGGTGGTATATCCGTCACATTTGGGACGGATTAACACCTCCTCCAAAGTTGTAATCAGGCCCTATATGTCTCGATTCCAGTGGGTGTACTCGTTCATTTGACACACTATTTATGTATGACACGTTTCGTTTTATGACAGGGTGTGTTAATTGTGTAGGTTATGGAAGTGGATAGTGTACACCTGAATTTGGCTTGGGGTTATTGCACCCTTTTGCTGGTTACTTACATTATCTATACCTTTACCCCTATTCTCAATGTTTTCCTTTCCTTGGTACTACTCATTCTATACCATCTGAGGTTAGGTTGTGCCTACATTACAGCCCAGGTTAGTAATCACACTACTATTATCAGATATAGTGAATATCATGTCTGTGCATGCAAATTGCTTATTTAGATACTTTGTGTGACAAGTGCTACTATCATTACCACAGTTTGAAGTCATAAGTCATTCATTGATAAATCCATCTTACTCTGGAATTTATGTCAATTATTCGTATTTCTGCAGAGTCTGATTCAGGGGTTCTGTTAGAAAACTATATGTACCTTTTGCCTTTTTTACTACAGAAGCCACATGTGGTGGATCCTATTATTTTTAATTTCCTGTAGCTAGTGTAACATTAGATATATTTGATACATTCTATGTCCCTGTCCAACCCAAGTGTTCCACAGAAGGCTGAGTGGATACAGGTCCTGCAGCCTTGTGGGCCAAGGTGCCATTTCCTTTGAAGGATTTAACACCCTTAATATTGACCCCTAAGATATTGTGATACCAAAATATAGAGGACAGAATATCGAACAGTGAGTTCATACTGGGAAGTATAGATTTTCTATTCATAACTCCTTATCTAAGTACCTTGAAGATGTATGTACCACATAAGAACATATCTGTGGAGGTAAGTATAGATAATCTAGAAATACTCACTTGACAATACTTTGTTTTTGATATTGTGTGCCATCTGTTCCCTGGTGTCGATATTCTGGGTACACACCCTCGAGTAGGATCTGTCGCTGCTAGGTTCAATCTGGAGTTGAAGTGTTGGGGAGCTGGAATCTGAATCATTTGAGAACTTGCTGCAGAACTCCAACCTGTATCTGCTTTGGTGCGCGTTTCGCTGCCACCCTGGCCACCTGTTCAGGGCTGTCACTGTCCAGGGATGAAAGTCCAACACTGACCTGAAGACTGGCCACGCCGGGGGTGTACCAGTTGCAGTGCTGCCTCCTCCCCCTCCGTGGTGAGACCTGGCAGTCCCATTCCCAGCAGCATGGCCTCCACGCTGAGAGCAAGTGGAAACCATCCTAGAGAGGGCAGCAGACAGGCCAGTAAGAGCGACAACTGTACCCACAAGGATATGGGTAGTAGAATTATACAAATTTGACAATAAAAGTACATCCTCTCTCAATCAATCATTTTGGTCTTTTCAATGAAGAATAGCAACAACACAGGCTGCTGAGATGAGCTCTCCCCAGCAGCCGCCAGTGACTGGCAGCTATCTTTCCCCCACACAATCGGAGGTAAATATATATATATATTAAATTGAACTGCCTGTTAGGAGTTTCTATATTAAAAATGGTTTCTAACATTTATTAATAAATGTGTACTTACTTCAGTTAGGTTTGGTGTTGCTTCTGTCATGCAGAGTGTAGTTCTCCACCCTCCACAGGCAGATGCGACAGCAGCTTTGGTTATTTTGTCTTTTTTATTTATAACCCTCAATATTTACTTTATGTAATGATATTTTTCTTACATGATGTACCGACGTTGCAACACACAACCTTTTTTAATCACAACAGCTCCGAAGATGTTGGGCTAATTTTTTTATTTTCTTATGGCAGCCATCCAGCTTACCCTTAGTAAACTGCTATTTGTGTGCCATTGTAGCCAGCATCTAATTTCAGAAGGTAATTGCTAGCAATTACGGCCACATGCCGTTAACGTTTTAACTGATTTAATACTTTAGGCTTTCATTCAGAAGCAGGGATTAGTGTGCAAATGGTCAAATACCTGAAATGGAATCTCAGTATTCGGAATGTAAATCTCACTCAATATCCTACTTTTCAGCATGCCATTAGCACTTCTGGTTGTGATCGTTTTTTGCCTAGAAAGCTACAGGAAGCTAGACCACTGTATGTCCTTGTATAGTGTTTGTACACAGGCTATATGTGCCTTCTCACAAACTTCATTGACCTGTTTACAACACTAGGCCAGTGCTTAATTTGTAAATGAAAACGTGCCGTTGCTCAAAGCTCGCTGAAACAAGCGGCTGCTGCAATTAAATGTGCGAACATGGAATACTGAGGCAGCGTAACACTGAAGAAATCCTGGGCCTCTTTAATCCATTTACAGCCACTCCTTGCCCCTTCCGCTCACTCTTGCAGCTTTCTGCTTTCTCCCTTTGTGACACTTTTTTTTGCTTTTCTCTTCCTCTGCCTTTCCCACATGACTTTTGCTCACAGCAAATACTTGAGGCAGTAAAATAAGTGCTGGTGCCCCACAACGGAAACCACCTGCTCAAATTAAGCACTGCACTAGGCAAGTGCTTATGCAAGAATAGATTATTATTCACTATGAATGTGATAATATTCTGTCGCTATTTTGGCTTATTCACGCTGCAAACATTCCCACCTTGAAATATGCACCTTTTCTGCCATATTATGCCGCCATTAACTCTAAATTCAGTACTGTTTGGCTAATTTTATTGCTAAATCTATCGAGGCCCCTAATGTGGAAAATGAGATAACAGAAATGTGGCATGCAAAAATCAAGGTCAGGTCACCAAAAATGAAATTTGATGAGGTGATACAGAGGCAATGTCTACAATTTCGGTTTCAAACATAAGAAAATTTGACTAATATCAGCAGTCAATTTCCATTCTCCATTTCATGATTAATGCTTACTTGTCCATGGAGAAAAGACTTGATCCAACCTGGGTCACAGTGCACGAAATGAATGCGGGCTAAAGTGCGGTAGGTTTAATTAGTAATACACATTGAGACACCCTTCAATCAGTCGGGATTAAGATAATCTAAAATTGAAGGCCGTGGTGAAATCATGATGACAGACTAGATAGCGGCATTTTAAGGATTTTTATTACCGATTTTCTGCTAATTGAAGCCGTATGATGCCAAACAATATTGAATAATAAATTAAAGGCTGAGTTGGAAAAATAGAAAAATGTGGGATAAAGAGAAATTTTACTTCACAGGGGGCCCCTTTGAAGGTGAGTACCTTGGGCAATTGCTCACTTTCCATACTTTAAAACTACTCCGAGAAAAGAAAATCAGAGTAGGAATTTAGGGTGTAAAAAAGATGGAACCTCATTTAGTGTATCTAACAGCAAGGTGTCAACCCCCATGAGCAGACTGTAGTAAGTATTCACAGGATTCAGTCTTTTTTGACTCCTCCTTCTAAAGGCTTTTTCAAATTGACATGAGAACTTTAAATAAAATGAACAATGTTGTATGTGTTTGGTGGGAATTATCTACAATGGCAGAAAATAAATCATTTCTGAAGTTTCCCTGGGATACTGAACCCTCGAAGCAGGCATCTTAAAGACATGAATAATCTGTCGGCCTGGAAGAAATTGTAATTACGCTGGGGTGATCGAAGTAATTTCAGTAATTACATATTACTCTTGAGATGCAAAATTACTGAAATTACTCAATTACGCCAGCTTGAGTAATTAAGAGTAATTTGGGAATAAACTCTGAGCACAGGAGCCCAGAAACAATGAACTAAAAGCGAGTGAGCAGATTCTGGCTACTGTTCTTCGTGTCCTGTAGCATTTAGTGATAGTTTCTTAAGGCAAAATGCATCTTTGGGCTCATTCTGGACACAAGGGTGCGCTTTGCACTAAGAAAATAGCTATAAATGCTGGATTATGTTACTCATACAATTATGCATAATTGCAAATAATTGTATGGTATGAGTAATTATGCTAGAGAGAAGTACACCAGTTACAGCCACCCCTACTTATCTGGGCTGAGTGGTCACTTTCTGCAGTTCATTATTCACAGCTGGGGCAACACAATGAGTTTTGCAAAAATACTAAGGCCTGATTACGAGCTTGTTGGTCAGAAAACCTGACCGCCAGAGCCGTGGTGAGGAGACCGCAGCAGAGCTGTTGGTCTCCCCACGGCCCCATTACGAGTTTTCCACTGGGCTGACCGGCAGAAACCAAGGTTTCTGCAGTCAGACAAGTGGAAAATGTGTGGCTGCACTGGACTCACATGGAGCCGAGTCCAATGCCGTTGCACAGGGTGCCCCCTAGCAAACTCAGAATGCGAACTGTCTGCACAGCAGTGTGCATTCCGACAGTGCTGCAGTGGGAGGCACCTGCACTGCCCACAACAATGTTGTAATACGGCAGTCCGACCACCACAGCCGCAGCGGTCTGACCTCCACTGCGAGTCTGGGGTTTTTCAGACCGCCAGATTCGTAATCAGGCCCTCATTTGAAAGTTGCACTGATATAAGTTCATGATTATTTTCGTTCAAAAAATCTCCATGGGTTGATAATTTGCAGTGCATTTACAGTGATTCCTGAGATGTCTGAGTCAGATATTATCTTGCTTACAATATGATTCTAATTAATGTATCTTACATTTGCTGAAATGAAGTGAATAAAGTCCAATTAGGTAGAACTTTACTTTTGAAAATAGATTCCACCAATATACCATGGGTGATGTAAACTTATCTGTATATTAGTGCTAGGTCCAATTAAATACACTTTGACAAGATTTTGTCAGAAAGCAGACTCGGTCATAGATAGTACTTAATTTGGCATATATTTGGGTACATTTCTGTACTGTATATGTGCTTAGAACAGTCCGCACACGATGTGATTCTATCCATCAGTATACATTTATGTCTAGGAACAATTATTTACACAAAATTTGTATGATATGAACAATGGTGCACATATTGCAATATTTAAATTCTTAAATTCTTTCTGCTACATGAGTACTTAATTGAAACAGTAGACAGGGCCACTTAGCTTACTCTGTTTACACTAACCTCATTCTTACTCGTTTTCTATCCTTCTCATCAACTGAAAAATTGCAGTTGTTTATTGTTTCACTCCTCCTCATCTTTTCCAAAAAATGTTAGGGGCTCATTTTACTCCTTCACTGTTATTTCATTAATAAATGTTCAATCCTCCAATGTGCTACATGTCCCTGGGCTCTTCAGTCTTCCGATTTTCCAAGGCAAAGGTGAATAAACTACTTTGCGGATAGGAATAGCTACATGCTTTCACAGTGAAATTAGCTTTTGGGGCCTCGTCACTGTAGGGACTTGCCAACTGTAAATGCTCTATTGTAATACTTTTTAAGTCGAGCCTCGACAGTGGGCATGCGCTGTTTCTCGACATGCCGACATGCTGTACCCCTCTGTGGACTTTCAGCATGCATATCGCTTGTCATTGGTTGGTTTTTGCGCCTTTCTAAATTTCTTACTTTTCATTGGTAAATCGCGGCCATTTGTTCCTCCTTTTCGTGTGTTGTTCCCTTCCATAACGACTGGACTTTTCATGTCTTATTTCACTTCTTGCTATTTAAGTTCATTATGGCACACTATTTCTTTGGGTTGTCTGGGCTCCTGTGTTTCGAATGCTGTATTTGTTGGCTTTCAGAGGCAAATGCGCACAGCTGAGGTTTTCAACCACAGGTTTTTTTGGTTTATCTGAGAAACACACTGGTTACTTTGATTGCCAATCTCCGTTGATGGCATTATTTATTTACAAACACATGACCTGGGGATCATACTTGAGTTTGTGTGGTTGTTGCAGTGCCAGCACCGGCATGGCTCCCGCCTACCCCTTCTGTAAACTGTGATCCACTTGGAAAGAAAAGCTGAGTTCTGGCCGAAAACACACTGCAAACATAGGCCCATATTTATACTTTTTTAGCGCCGCATTAGCCCCGCTTTTTGATGCAAAAACGGCACAATCTTACAAAATACAATTGTATTTTGCAAGTGTGTGCAGCTTGTGCATCAAAAAAAGGCGCAAATGGTCACTAAAAAAGTATAAATATGGGCCATATTTTTAATGCAGCTGCTGGAAACACTGAGCAGTCTCCGTCCACACAAAAAGAGCACGCACAGTTTAAAGTGAGTGTAATGTCGTCACCGGTGCTGGACAACACCACCACGCAGCGACGAAAGTGGTGAGTGCAATGTTACCCCTACGATCGGGGTAGAATGGACTGCACCGGGACGAGTGGGAGGAGGGGATAAATAGAGGGAAAAAGGGCGCGAGCTTGAGATAGAATGCGAGAGTCAAATAAAGAGTGTTGTCCCATCACGCAGGTCTCCGTGTGTTCATTAGCGCCGACACGTGACATAACAATTGGCGACGAGGTGGGCCTACCACCAGTGGTAGCATCACCACCAACTACTCCCCACCCCCTCGAGCGGACAGAACGGCCAGCCAACACCACAGAGCCTCACCTACCTGCCGGGATAGAGGAACTCGGCGGACCCCACGACAGAGGCGGTCCGAAGTGGCACCCCAGGTCCGACACACCGCGGAGGGCGACGCAGCCATAGAGACTCGGCCTCTCCTGCCACGCATCCCTAGAGCGGAGCAGCCGGCGCGCTGCCGTACTCAAGGTACCCGCCCCGCTCCACCAGGAACAAGCGCTGCTCGGCGCGAGGGCTGCACGCCCTGTAAAAGTGCCCCGCCCCTCTCGGAGGTCTTCCGGGAACACGCGCTGCCTAGCGAGGGGACCGCACCCACCGGGAAGGCACGCCGCCCCTCTTGGAGGCCTCCCAGCAAGCGCGCTAACCAGTGCAGAGCCGGCACGCACCGGAGGAAGTGACCATCCCCTCCCGGAGGATCCAACACAAACGCGCTGACCAGCACAAAGGCAGAAATCATCAGGCAAGTGCCCCGCCCCACCCATAAAGACTGTTAAATACACAAACGGCTAAACAAACACAGGCTCAAGAGAAAAGAGCACCAGGGGGCCCCACCCTCCGAGAGGACACTCACACACAGCCCAGCTCCAACATCACGCTCCCTGTGGGAAAAAAAGAAAAAGCAGCAGCAAGGCACAACAGCCTACCTGACCCATCAGGAAGACGCAGACAGCAGGCCCTTTCTTTGCAGGACCACTTATTGCCTCACAACCCCAAACACTGACCACCATGGCAGGTGTACCACCGTTAGGGCCTTTCACCGTCACAGGCGCCCCCCGCCCAAGCAGCAAGATGGAGAGTCTATGTGGAACTCCTGGAGACATATTTTGAAGCCCTAGACATCAAACCAGAACGGCGCAGACCCCTCCTTTTCCACATTGGGGGTGCAGATATCCACAGAGTATTTAAATCTGTCACAGAAGCACGGCCACGCACATACGAAACACTAAAAGATGCAATTACCGCGCATTTTGAACCATACGCCAACGCTGACTACGAAAGGTTCCTATTGAGCCAAGACCGCCAAACCACGGATGAGTCCGTCGATGTCTTCTATGCCAGGCTGAAAGACCTAGCCAGCACCTGCACCCTGACCGACGAAGAGGACGAAATCCGAGCACAGTTCATACAGGGATGCTCCTCAACGAAACTCTGAGAACGCATCCTCCAGCAACCCAACATGCTGATGAAGGATATCCTCACACTGGGACGCTCCCAAGAATTGGCACGAGCTCGGGCAGCCCACATGGAACAGGCACCGACAGCCCAGGCAAAGTCAGAGGCAGCCAACGCCGTGACAACACACACAATGCGACCAAAAGGGGAACCCTATAAAGGAAGGCTACGAGGCAGACCATGCATGTGGTGCGGCGGCCCAGCACCACACCCGACCACCTGCCCAGCATGGGGAAAGATATGCAGTGCATGTGGCAAACTCAATCACTTCGCCAAAGTCTGCAAATCAGCACCGAAGCAAGCAACAAACACCACAAGAAAGACCGTCAAAATGGTGGAGACCATGCTGAGCCCAGACTCAGACAGCGACATGGACAATGACCAACACACAGTCCATGTCATTCACGCTGTCGGAGGCCAATGACTACCCACTTGCACTGTTGTAGTCAAAGGGTCCCCAACGCCGGCACTGGTAGACACAGTAGCGTCCATAAATCTAATGGCCATGGACGTATATAACAGCTTACTGCGCCCACTACCATCGCTCCAACCCACGAACACACAGGTATTCGCATTTGGAAACAGTCAACCCCTAGAAATAGCAGGGGTTTTCACAACCTACATCACCCACGATGGCACGGAAACGGCCACAAAAGTCTACGTCTCAAAGGACGGCACAGGATTCCTCCTCGGATGCCGAACTGCTCAAGATCTAAACCTGGTACACTTTGCATTCGCCATCCATGAAACCACACTCCAATTCTTAACGCAGGAATTCAAAACATTATTTGAAGGCATCGGATGCCTCAAAGGACCGCCGCTACGACTACACATCGACGAGTCGGTCACACCCACAGCGCTTAGACACCGCCGAGTGGCATTTCATCTACGACCCAAAGTGGAACAAGAACTACGACTCTTGGAACAGGCAGGAGTCATCGAAAAAGTATCGGGCCCCACACCATGGGTCTCCCCCATCGTAGTAGCGCGGAAGCCCAAACAACCAGATGCCGTCAGAATCTGCATAGACATGCGCATACCTGTGAGAAGGTAGCCTCTTTCTAGCCTTGTTACCCCCACTTTTGGCCTGTTTGTGAGTGTATGTCAGGGTGTTTGTCACTGTTTTCACTGTCTCACTGGGATCCTGATAGCCAGGCCTCAGTGCTCATAGTGAAAACACCATGTTTTCAGTATGGTTGTTATGTGTCACTGGGATCCTGCTGGTCAGGACCCCAGTGCTCATAGGTTTGTGGCCTATATGTATGTGTCACTGGGACCCTGTCACACAGGGCCCCAGTGCTCATAGGTGTGCATGTATATGTTCCCTGTGTGGTGCCTAACTGTCTCACTGAGGCTCTGCAAACCAGAACCTCGGTGGTTATGCTCTCTCATTACTTTCAAATTGTCACTGACAGGCTAGTGACCATTTTTACCAATTTACATTGGCTTACTGGAACACCCTTATAATTCCCTAGTATATGGTACTGAGGTACCCAGGGTATTGGGGTTCCAAGAGATCCCTATGGGCTGCAGCATTTCTTTTGCCACCCATAGGGAGCTCTGACAATTCTTACACAGGCCTGCCACTGCAGCCTGAGTGAAATAACGTCCACGTTATTTCACAGCCATTTTACACTGCACTTAAGTAACTTATAAGTCACCTATATGTCTAACCTTTACCTGGTAAAGGTTAGGTGCAAAGTTACTTAGTGTGAGGGCACCCTGGCACTAGCCAAGGTGCCCCCACATTGTTCAGAGCCAATTCACTGAACTTTGTGAGTGCGGGGACACCATTACACGCGTGCCCTACATATAGGTCACTACCTATATGTAGCTTCACCATGGTAACTCCGAATATGGCCATGTAACATGTCTATGATCATGGAATTGCCCCCTCTATGCCATCCTGGCATTGTTGGTACAATTCCATGATCCCAGTGGTCTGTAGCACAGACCCTGGTACTGCCAGACTGCCCTTCCTGGGGTTTCACTGCAGCTGCTGCTGCTGCCAACCCCTCAGACAGGCAGCTGCCCTCCTGGGGTCCAGCCAGGCCTGGCCCAGGATGGCAGAACAAAGAACTTCCTCTGAGAGAGGGTGTGACACCCTCTCCCTTTGGAAAATGGTGTGAAGGCAGGGGAGGAGTAGCCTCCCCCAGCCTCTGGAAATGCTTTGTTGGGCACAGATGTGCCCAATTCTGCATAAGCCAGTCTACACCGGTTCAGGGACCCCTTAGCCCCTGCTCTGGCGCGAAACTGGACAAAGGAAAGGGGAGTGACCACTCCCCTGACCTGCACCTCCCCTGGGAGGTGTCCAGAGCTCCTCCAGTGTGCTCCAGACCTCTGCCATCTTGGAAACAGAGGTGCTGCTGGCACACTGGACTGCTCTGAGTGGCCAGTGCCACCAGGTGACGTCAGAGACTCCTGCTGATAGGCTCCTTCAGGTGTTAGTAGCCTTTCCTCTCTCCTAGGTAGCCAAACCCTCTTTTCTGGCTATTTAGGGTCTCTGTCTCTGGGGAAACTTTAGATAACGAATGCATGAGCTCAGCCGAGTTCCTCTGCATCTCCCTCTTCACCTTCTGATAAGGAATCGACCGCTGACCGCGCTGGAAGCCTGCAAACCTGCAACATAGTAGCAAAGACGACTACTGCAACTCTGTAACGCTGATCCTGCCGCCTTCTCGACTGTTTTCCTGCTTGTGCATGCTGTGGGGGTAGTCTGCCTCCTCTCTGCACCAGAAGCTCCGAAGAAATCTCCCGTGGGTCGACGGAATCTTCCCCCTGCAACCGCAGGCACCAAAAAGCTGCATCTCCGGTCCCTTGGGTCTCCTCTCAGCACGACGAGCGAGGTCCCTCGAATCCAGCGACACCGTCCAAGTGACCCCCACAGTCCAGTGACTCTTCAGCCCAAGTTTGGTGGAGGTAAGTCCTTGCCTCACCTCGCTGGGCTGCATTGCTGGGAACCGCGACTTTGCAAGCTTCTCCGGCCCCTGTGCACTTCCGGCGGAAATCCTGTGTGCACAGCCAAGCCTGGGTCCACGGCACTCTAACCTGCATTGCACGACTTCCTAAGTTGGTCTCCGGCGACGTGGGACTCCTATGTGCAACTTCGGCGAGCACCGTTTCACGCATCCTCGTAGTGCCTGTTTCTGGCACTTCTCCGGGTGCTACCTGCTTCAGTGAGGGCTCTTTGTCTTGCTCGACGTCCCCTCTCTCTGCAGGTCCAATTTGCGACCTTCTGGTCCCTCCTGGGCCCCAGCAGCGTCCAAAAACGCCAAACGCACGATTTGCGTGTAGCAAGGCTTGTTGGCGTCCATCCGGCGGGAAAACACTTCTGCACGACTCTCCAAGGCGTGGGGGATCCATCCTCCAAAGGGGAAGTCTCTAGCCCTTGTCGTTCCTGCAGTATTCACAGTTCTTCAGCCTAGAAAGAGCTTCTTTGCACCAACCGCTGGCATTTCTTGGGCATCTGCCCATCTCCGAGCTGCTTGTGACTTTTGGACTTGGTCCCCTTGTTCCACAGGTACCTTCAGACAGGAATCCATCGTTGTTGCATTGCTGATTTGTGTTTTCCTTGCATTCTCCCTCTAACACGACTATTTTGTCCTTAGGGGAACTTTGGTGCACTTTGCACTCACTTTTCAGGGTCTTGGGGAGGGTTATTTTTCTAACTCTCACTATTTTCTAATAGTCCCAGCGACCCTCTACAAGGTCACATAGGTTTGGGGTCCATTCGTGGTTCACATTCCACTTTTGGAGTATATGGTTTGTGTTGCCCCTATCCCTATGTTTCCCCATTGCATCCTATTGTAACTATACATTGTTTGCACTGTTTTCTAAGACTATACTGCATATTTTTGCTATTGTGTATATATATCTTGTGTATATTTCCTATCCTCTCACTGAGGGTACACTCTAAGATACTTTGGCATATTGTCATAAAAATAAAGTACCTTTATTTTTAGTATAACTGTGTATTGTGTTTTCTTATGATATTGTGCATATGACACTAAGTGGTACTGTAGTAGCTTCACACGTCTCCTAGTTCAGCCTAAGCTGCTCTGCTAAGCTACCATTATCTATCAGCCTAAGCTGCTAGACACCCTATACACTAATAAGGGATAACTGGGCCTGGTGCAAGGTGCAAGTACCCCTTGGTACTCACTACAAGCCAGTCCAGCCTCCTACATTGGTTGTGCAGTGGTGGGATAAGTGCTTTGAGACTACTTACCACTCTTGTCATTGTACTTTTCATAAGAGAAAAATATACAAAACAAGGTCAGTGTATATACACATAGCCAAAAAGTTTTGCATTTCCTCTTTTCACTCTTTTCTAAGTGCTGAAAAGTACTTCTAAACTTTCAAAAAGTTCTTAAAAAGTTTAAAAAGTTTTTTCTGTCTTTCCAAAAAGTTCTGAAAACTTTTTTCTCTTTGTCTATCACTTTAACTCTCTCTAAAAATGTCTGGCACAGGCCAAAAAGTTGAACTGTCCAAACTTGCATATGATCACCTTAGCTGGAAAGGAGCAAGGAGTCTCTGCATAGAGAGAGGTTTGAGTGTAGGGAAGAATCCTTCCTTAGAACTGTTAATTAATATGCTTAGAGTACAGGATAAGGCCATAAGTGCCCAATCTGTAGAAAAAGTAGCTAATGGTTCTCAATCTGATCCAGGGACTCCCCCAGGAAAAGGTTCAGGAAAGAAACTTATCAGCCTGCCCATTACTAGACAGTCTAGCATAGTTGGTACAGAGGTTGAATCACACCATACTGATGGTGTGCTCTCACATTATACTGTTAGCCAAGCTGTTAGGGTGCCCTCTGTAAGAGACAGGTCTCCTTCTGTTCATTCCCATCATACCTCTGTATCTAGAAATGTCCCTCCCACCCACCCTGATGACAGATTGTTAGAAAGGGAGCTCAATAGATTGAGAGTGGAACAAACCAGACTGAAGCTCAAGAAGCAACAGCTGGATTTGGATAGACAGTCTTTAGAATTAGAGAAGGAAAGACAGAAGTTGGGTTTAGATACCCATGGTGGCAGCAGCAGTATTCCCCATAGTCATCCTGCAAAAGAGCATGATTCCAGGAATCTGCACAAGATAGTTCCCCCTTATAAGGAGGGGGATGACATTAACAAGTGGTTTGCTGCACTTGAGAGGGCCTGTGTTGTACAGGATGTCCCTCAAAAGCAGTGGGCTGCTATCCTATGGCTATCATTTAGTGGAAAGGGTAGGGATAGACTCCTTACTGTGAAAGAAAATGATGCCAATAATTTTACAGTTCTTAAGAATGCACTCCTGGATGGTTATGGCTTAACCACTGAACAATACAGGATAAAGTTCAGAGAGACCAAAAAGGAGTCTTCACAAGACTGGGTTGATTTCATTGACCATTCAGTGAAGGCCTTGGAGGGGTGGTTACATGGCAGTAAAGTTACTGATTATGAAAGCCTGTATAACACAATCCTGAGAGAGCATATACTTAATAATTGTGTGTCTGATTTGTTGCACCAGTACCTGGTAGACTCTGATCTGACCTCTCCCCAAGAATTGGGAAAGAAGGCAGACAAATGGGTCAGAACAAGGGTGAACAGAAAAGTTCATACAGGGGGTGACAAAGATGGCAATAAGAAGAAAGATGGTGAAAAATCTCAAGATAAGCATGGGGATAAGGGTAAAACCAAAGATCCCACTTCAAATCTTAAACACTCTTCAGAGGGTGGGGATAAAACAAATTCTTCCTCTTCTTCCCAACCTGCACACATTAAAAAGCCTTGGTGCTTTGTGTGTAAAAATAGAGGCCATAGGCCAGGGGATAAGTCCTGTCCAGGTAAACCCCCTGAGCCTACCACCACTAATACATCAAGCTCTAGTGCCCCTAGCAGTAGTGGTACTAGTGGTGGGACTGCTGGCAACAGTCAAGCAAAGGGTGTAGTTGGGTTCACTTATGGGTCCATAGTGGAAACTGATGTAATCAGTCCCAAGACAGTTTCTGTCACACCTAGTGGCATTGGCCTTGCCACACTGGCTGCTTGTCCCCTTACAATGGATAAGTACAGGCAGACAGTTTCAATAAATGGTGTTGAGGCCTTGGCCTACAGGGACACAGGTGCCAGTTTCACTTTGGTGACTGAAAACCTAGTGCCTCCTGAACAACACATCATTGGACAACAGTATAAGATTATTGATGTCCATAACTCCACTAAGTTTCTTCCCTTAGCTATAATTCAGTTTAGTTGGGGTGGAGTTACTGGCCCTAAGCAGGTGGTGGTATCACCTAGCTTACCTGTAGACTGTCTCTTAGGTAATGACCTAGAGGCCGCAGGTTGGGCTCATGTAGAGTTTTATGCCCATGCAGCCATGCTGGGCATCCCTGAGGAATTGTTCCCTCTCATTTCAAGTGAAATGAAAAAGCAAAGGAGAGAAGGCCTGAAAACTCAGGATCCCTCTTCATCAACAGGTAAAAAGGGTATCACAGTATCCCCTAACCACCCTACCATTCAGGATACTATTCCTGTGGTGGGAGAAACCTCTCCTGGGGTGGCACCTGTTCCAAGGGAATCATCAGCTGGAAAAGCTGGACTCCCTGAGGTGGAAGTACCTCTCTGTGGGATAACTAACATTGATGAGAAAAACAGCACCATTTTAGTTAACATGGAGCATCCCTCCAACCCTCCCAGAGAAACTTTAGTGCAGAAACCCTGCACTACCTCACAACACTTAGGACAGCATCCCTGCCCTAGTGTGGAGCTCATAGGACAGCATCCCTGCCCTGCTCCAACTCAAGAGAAACAGCATCCCTGTTCTCTCTTCCAGCCAGATGGACAAAGTTTTTGCCCAGCTATGGCTTTTCTGAGACAGCATCCCTGTCTGGCATTTCCATCACTACAAATAGGTTCAGTGGACAATTCCCACTGCTCTAAACTAAAACTTACTGATAGAAACTCTGAAAATACATCTTCACATTGTTGCTTAGCTAAAAAACTTCAAACAGGGTGGTTTACATCCCCACAGGGAAGTAACCATATAGTGGATGATAAAGGGAGTAACCAGTCTATTGCAGAGCTACTCTCTACTTATCACCACTTAGACAATAAAGTCTCAACTGGCCAAGGTTAGCCTTATTGTCCTTCGTTTGGGGGGGGGTTGTGTGAGAAGGTAGCCTCTTTCTAGCCTTGTTACCCCCACTTTTGGCCTGTTTGTGAGTGTATGTCAGGGTGTTTGTCACTGTTTTCACTGTCTCACTGGGATCCTGATAGCCAGGCCTCAGTGCTCATAGTGAAAACACCATGTTTTCAGTATGGTTGTTATGTGTCACTGGGATCCTGCTGGTCAGGACCCCAGTGCTCATAGGTTTGTGGCCTATATGTATGTGTCACTGGGACCCTGTCACACAGGGCCCCAGTGCTCATAGGTGTGCATGTATATGTTCCCTGTGTGGTGCCTAACTGTCTCACTGAGGCTCTGCAAACCAGAACCTCGGTGGTTATGCTCTCTCATTACTTTCAAATTGTCACTGACAGGCTAGTGACCATTTTTACCAATTTACATTGGCTTACTGGAACACCCTTATAATTCCCTAGTATATGGTACTGAGGTACCCAGGGTATTGGGGTTCCAGGAGATCCCTATGGGCTGCAGCATTTCTTTTGCCACCCATAGGGAGCTCTGACAATTCTTACACAGGCCTGCCACTGCAGCCTGAGTGAAATAACGTCCACGTTATTTCACAGCCATTTTACACTGCACTTAAGTAACTTATAAGTCACCTATATGTCTAACCTTTACCTGGTAAAGGTTAGGTGCAAAGTTACTTAGTGTGAGGGCACCCTGGCACTAGCCAAGGTGCCCCCACATTGTTCAGAGCCAATTCACTGAACTTTGTGAGTGCGGGGACACCATTACACGCGTGCCCTACATATAGGTCACTACCTATATGTAGCTTCACCATGGTAACTCCGAATATGGCCATGTAACATGTCTATGATCATGGAATTGCCCCCTCTATGCCATCCTGGCATTGTTGGTACAATTCCATGATCCCAGTGGTCTGTAGCACAGACCCTGGTACTGCCAGACTGCCCTTCCTGGGGTTTCACTGCAGCTGCTGCTGCTGCCAACCCCTCAGACAGGCAGCTGCCCTCCTGGGGTCCAGCCAGGCCTGGCCCAGGATGGCAGAACAAAGAACTTCCTCTGAGAGAGGGTGTGACACCCTCTCCCTTTGGAAAATGGTGTGAAGGCAGGGGAGGAGTAGCCTCCCCCAGCCTCTGGAAATGCTTTGTTGGGCACAGATGTGCCCAATTCTGCATAAGCCAGTCTACACCGGTTCAGGGACCCCTTAGCCCCTGCTCTGGCGCGAAACTGGACAAAGGAAAGGGGAGTGACCACTCCCCTGACCTGCACCTCCCCTGGGAGGTGTCCAGAGCTCCTCCAGTGTGCTCCAGACCTCTGCCATCTTGGAAACAGAGGTGCTGCTGGCACACTGGACTGCTCTGAGTGGCCAGTGCCACCAGGTGACGTCAGAGACTCCTGCTGATAGGCTCCTTCAGGTGTTAGTAGCCTTTCCTCTCTCCTAGGTAGCCAAACCCTCTTTTCTGGCTATTTAGGGTCTCTGTCTCTGGGGAAACTTTAGATAACGAATGCATGAGCTCAGCCGAGTTCCTCTGCATCTCCCTCTTCACCTTCTGATAAGGAATCGACCGCTGACCGCGCTGGAAGCCTGCAAACCTGCAACATAGTAGCAAAGACGACTACTGCAACTCTGTAACGCTGATCCTGCCGCCTTCTCGACTGTTTTCCTGCTTGTGCATGCTGTGGGGGTAGTCTGCCTCCTCTCTGCACCAGAAGCTCCGAAGAAATCTCCCGTGGGTCGACGGAATCTTCCCCCTGCAACCGCAGGCACCAAAAAGCTGCATCTCCGGTCCCTTGGGTCTCCTCTCAGCACGACGAGCGAGGTCCCTCGAATCCAGCGACACCGTCCAAGTGACCCCCACAGTCCAGTGACTCTTCAGCCCAAGTTTGGTGGAGGTAAGTCCTTGCCTCACCTCGCTGGGCTGCATTGCTGGGAACCGCGACTTTGCAAGCTTCTCCGGCCCCTGTGCACTTCCGGCGGAAATCCTGTGTGCACAGCCAAGCCTGGGTCCACGGCACTCTAACCTGCATTGCACGACTTCCTAAGTTGGTCTCCGGCGACGTGGGACTCCTATGTGCAACTTCGGCGAGCACCGTTTCACGCATCCTCGTAGTGCCTGTTTCTGGCACTTCTCCGGGTGCTACCTGCTTCAGTGAGGGCTCTTTGTCTTGCTCGACGTCCCCTCTCTCTGCAGGTCCAATTTGCGACCTTCTGGTCCCTCCTGGGCCCCAGCAGCGTCCAAAAACGCCAAACGCACGATTTGCGTGTAGCAAGGCTTGTTGGCGTCCATCCGGCGGGAAAACACTTCTGCACGACTCTCCAAGGCGTGGGGGATCCATCCTCCAAAGGGGAAGTCTCTAGCCCTTGTCGTTCCTGCAGTATTCACAGTTCTTCAGCCTAGAAAGAGCTTCTTTGCACCAACCGCTGGCATTTCTTGGGCATCTGCCCATCTCCGAGCTGCTTGTGACTTTTGGACTTGGTCCCCTTGTTCCACAGGTACCTTCAGACAGGAATCCATCGTTGTTGCATTGCTGATTTGTGTTTTCCTTGCATTCTCCCTCTAACACGACTATTTTGTCCTTAGGGGAACTTTGGTGCACTTTGCACTCACTTTTCAGGGTCTTGGGGAGGGTTATTTTTCTAACTCTCACTATTTTCTAATAGTCCCAGCGACCCTCTACAAGGTCACATAGGTTTGGGGTCCATTCGTGGTTCACATTCCACTTTTGGAGTATATGGTTTGTGTTGCCCCTATCCCTATGTTTCCCCATTGCATCCTATTGTAACTATACATTGTTTGCACTGTTTTCTAAGACTATACTGCATATTTTTGCTATTGTGTATATATATCTTGTGTATATTTCCTATCCTCTCACTGAGGGTACACTCTAAGATACTTTGGCATATTGTCATAAAAATAAAGTACCTTTATTTTTAGTATAACTGTGTATTGTGTTTTCTTATGATATTGTGCATATGACACTAAGTGGTACTGTAGTAGCTTCACACGTCTCCTAGTTCAGCCTAAGCTGCTCTGCTAAGCTACCATTATCTATCAGCCTAAGCTGCTAGACACCCTATACACTAATAAGGGATAACTGGGCCTGGTGCAAGGTGCAAGTACCCCTTGGTACTCACTACAAGCCAGTCCAGCCTCCTACAATACCCAATCTGGCAATCAAAAGGGAGCGACATTTAACTCCAACGATAGATGGCATCCTTGGCGAACTTCCAGGATCGTACTGGTTCTCCAAAATGGACCTCCGATCAGGATATCATCAAATCATGCTGCACCCAGAATCACGGCCCATCACCACCTTCTCCACCCACAATGGCCTCTGGAGGTACAAGAGGCTGAACTTCGGCATCTCCAGCGCAGCGGAAGTCTTCCAGCATGTCATCAAAGAAGTCCTGCAAGGACTCCTGGGGGTCCTCAACGTAAGTGATGACATCTTGGTCCACGCACCCACTGTCGAAACACACCTGAAGAGGTTGTGGGCAGTGCTCGTGAGACTACAAATTAGAGGGCTGACACTACACAAAGACAAATGCGAATTCCTAAAACAAGAAATTTGCTTCTTTGGCTATCGTTTCTCGAAAAACAGAGTAGGGCCAGACCCCCAGAAAGTCAAGGACATCCAAGAGGCACCAGCCCCCACCTCGGTGTCAGGAGTAAGGAGTTTCCTGGGTATGGTCACATACTGCAGTCGATTCATGCAGAACCTGGCAGACATCACAGGACCCCTGCAGCAGCTTACACAAGCAAATCGCCAATGGCAATGGGGCGAGGAACAAGAGAGCGTGTTCCAAGCCACGAAAAGAGCACTTTCCGCAGAGACCACACTTGCATTCTTTGACCCGCAACGACACTCACAGTTAGTCGTCGACGCCAGCCCCACTGGTCTAGGAGCAGTGCTGGCACAGAAACAAGAGTGCAGAGAGTGGGCCCCCATCGCTTTTGCCAGCCGCACACTCACTCCAACGGAGCAGCGGTACTCGCAAATCGAACGAGAAGCAATCGCAATACACTGGGGGTGCCGTCACTACCATCTTTACCTGTATGGAAAGCCGTTCTCGGTGGTGACAGACCACAAACCACTTCTACCTCTGTTCAAAGGCTCATCCTCAAAACCGCCACCAAGGATAGAGAAGTGGATCCTGCAACTTCAAGGATACGACTTCACACTGGAGTACCGACCGGGCACAAAGAACCCGACAGACTTCCTGTCCCGACATGCCCGCACAGCCACGCCCCAAGAAGTGGAGGAAGCAAGGGAAACAGAAGAGTATGTCAGGATGGTAGTGGAGTGTGCCAGACCCCTGCCTATACCACTCGACGAAGTCATCACAGCAACTGCCCAGGACGAGTGCCTGCAGATAGCCATAGCAGCCACCAGAACAGGAAACTGGCAACCCCTCCAACGCCCGACACCTTTCGAACACAAGAAGCCCAAACCCGGCTGCACGCTCTATTCAATGTACGACAGGAACTCTCAGTGAGAGAAGAGGGCTGCCTGTTAAGAGGTCTCCCTTTAGTCATTCCGTCCAGCCTAACAGCCAGAACAGTGTCCCTGGCGCATGGAGCACACCAAGGCATTGTTAAGTCAAAAGCCCGCCTCAGAGACAAAGGGGGTGATTCCGAGACTGGCGGGCGGCGGAGGCCGCCCGCCAGCCTACCCCCGACAAAATACCGCTCCGCGGTCGCAAGACCGCGGAGGGTATTTTGAGATTTGCCCTGGGCTGGCGGGCGGCCGCCAAAAGCCCGCCCGCCAGCCCAGGGCAAATCTACCTTCCCACGAGGACGCCGGCTCCGAATGGAGCCGGCGTAGTGGGAAGGTGCGACGGGTGCTGTTGCACCCGTCGCGTATTTCAGTGTCTGCTTTGCAGACACTGAAATACTTTGTGGGGCCCTCTTACGGGGGCCCCTGCAGTGCCCATGCCATTGGCATGGGCACTGCAGGGGCCCCCAGGGGCCCCGCGGCACCCCCTACCGCCATCCTGTTCCTGGCGGGAGACCCGCCAGGAACAGGATGGCGTTAGGGGGTTTCAGAATCCCCATGGCTGCGGAGCACGCTCCGCAGCCAT
Organism: Pleurodeles waltl; assembly: GCF_031143425.1. Classification (NCBI taxonomy): domain Eukaryota; kingdom Metazoa; phylum Chordata; class Amphibia; order Caudata; family Salamandridae; genus Pleurodeles; species Pleurodeles waltl. The sequence goes on from NC_090442.1 coordinate 375,298,579, forward strand.
GGAGGATTCTCCCGAGCAGCGGAAAGTCGGCGGGAGACCGCCGACTTTCCGTTTCTGACCGCGGCTGAACCGCCGCGGTCAGAATGCTCGACGGGGCACCGCCAGCCTGTTGGCGGTGCTCCCCTGGTCGGTGACCCTGGCGGTCACCGGCCACCAGGGTCAGAATGACCCCCAAAGTGTGGTTCCCGGATTTGGACAAATTGGTGGAAGACACAGTTAAACGGTGCCTAGTGTGCCAAGCCAGCGGCAGCCCCGACCCTGCAACGCCGATTCTTACTGAGGAAGGGCCCACAGCACCGTGGAAACGAGTCAGTGCAGATTTCGCAAGCCTCCCTGATGGCTTGCATATGGTTATAGTGATGGACAACTACTCGCGCTATCCGGAAGTGGAAATAGTACACTCCACGTCTGCCCACGCAGTCATCCCCAAGTTCGAGAAAATGATGGCCACCCATCGACTCTTCAGTGAGGTGCGCACAGATAACAGGCCACCTTTCTACAGCCATGAATGGGCAGAGTTCCTGGCGTCAACAAACACCAAACATCGGCACACCGTGCCGCGCTGGCCACAAGCAAATGGAGAGGTAGAGAGGTTCGTACAGACACTAAACAAGGTCATCTGCATAGCTGTGGCGGAAGGCGAGAACCCAGAGAGAGCGATATATGTCTTTTTGAGAGAATACAGAGTCACCCCACACGCCACCACAGGAGCCTGCCCCAGCCAACTCTGTTTCGGGAGAGCTGTGAATGACGCCATCCCCCATCACCCATCATGGGCGGCAAGGCCACCGCCGCCGGACGAGTCGACAGCCAAAAGGGCCAGTACCAACGCGCAAGCCTCAAAAAAGCGGAGAGCCCGCGAAGTGACAGTACAAATAGGCGACACCGTCCTATTAAAAGACCGCCACCCAGGAGGAAAATTCCGTCTCCCATTCAAGGTACGGCTGTGGACCGTGACTGCAAAAAGAGGCACCATGATAACAGCCCGGCGAGGACCAGAGACGGTAACACGCAACGCAGTTTTCTTCAAACGAGTACCCCAAGCAACACCCGATGAAAGAGATGCAGAGAGCACCGACGGGTGGGCAGACTTAGAGGCGGGCACCGAAATCCCCGAGCCCATGAGCCGACGAGCGGGAGGCGACCCAGAGCACAACACAACCCACCCAGCAGTAGAGCAAAGGTAGACACAACCCACCGGAGCTATAATACCCTATGAGAGGACAGAAGAGACCCAGGGATCGGACAGGACAAGGAATGGGAGGTACATGCTAAGGCACAACCCGGGCCCCTCCCGACGATACGAGGACTATGCCTGTGATTGACTAACCTGAGAACACCCTCCGGGAGAGGGGAGAACCATTCTACTAAAAAGAGCAAAAGAGCCACAAGGGCCAAGTACACGCGTTACCCGTTTTATTTCTTTTGGTTCCAGTTAAATCGTTCCCTTCCCCATTGGGGAGGGATGTAGTGTCGTCACCGGTGCTGGACGACACCACCACGCAGGGACGGAAGTGGTGAGTGCAATGTTACCCCTACGATCGGGGTAGAATGGACTGCACCGGGACGAGTGGGAGGAGGGGATAAATAGAGGGAAAAAGGGCACGAGCTTCAGATAGAATGCGAGAGTCGAATAAAGAGTGTTGTCCCATCACGCAGGTCTCCGCGTGTTCATTAGCGCCGACACGCAACATAACAGTGAGCAAGGGTCCCGGTGAGCAGTTTTGCCTCTATACCTCTCTGCCAGTACTGGGCGGGCACAGATCTGAAGCTGTCCTGTGCCAGGGTAAATAACTAACACAATCTTATTTTTTTATCTAATTTATGACAATGGTAGTTTTGATTTATAGTCCTCTAAAATCCACAACAGCAGATACCAGAATGCAGTGTAAGACTCATGACAGGAAGAGCGGAGCCGCACATGCTGCTTGTTTACAGTGTGTGCTCTCCTGAAGGGGCATTCAGTTCCGAAGGCAGATTCAGTCCCAGCAGCCCAAGTGCTGCGGCGTGTGATCTTAACAAGCGCAATTGTATGCTACCCTCAGACAGCATTGGTGCTATCCGAAGAAAGGATCGCTGGGGTTTCTGAATCCCGTACATTGTGCAATGCTTGTGTTTATTTGCAGTTGCTGCAACATAGAGTTTCAAAGCCTAGTGGGTCTCATTACAGAATGTAAAGTGTGCACAACTGCTTTGTTTGGCTCACACAGTGTATGGCTTCAGGCACCCCAACTATGCACGCTTTCAGTGTCTCCTACATAAATAACCAGATCCTGCTGAGACATCTACGACTGTGACAAGTTTTGTTTAACTCACTGAATCTTGCACATGTAGCTTTAATGAGACTATGCCCAGACTGAGCTGTTTACTCCCTCTCCTTAGTTTCATTTTAGTTTGACACCCAGGCAGTTCTCCCATGGCCCTGGGTGCAACTTGTGATGCGACTGTGTTACTGGGGGTAGCTAAGACCGTTCTAGGTAACTATGATGACAGGAATCAGGTGCATGAGTATCTGTCGTGCAGCAGGTGCAGTGACACCAAGATCTATCCTTCCCAGTTATGATTCTATTTTATTACTGAATCGTTCACAGGAGTGAAGCGGGGACATTAACTCTGTTTGCATTAGGGCCAGTGGTTCCCTTGCTAGTGACAGGCGATGGATGATAGAAGCAGGAGGAGGCTGACAAAATTTAACCAGGGGTCTTGCTGTGTCTCATCTGTACCACCAGCATGTCCCCTTAACACTTAGCCCTGTCTGGGGTCAAGGTTCATGACCTGGCACACACAGGTGAAGCACACTAGGACTTCTCTTAAACATTTGTCTGCTGCCACTACCCGGGTGCATGTGTAACCTTGGCACTGCCTGTGTTTACATTGTTAAGAACCGCAAGCGCTCAGACGTAGGTCCCACTTCTCTCTGATCAGGCAGTGTCTTCCTCTTTGGTCAAACTTTGTCTCGACATTTTCTCTTAGCCTTCCTACTGCTCTGGTGTTCAGGAATTTAATCTTAATATGTTGTTTTCAATTAAAAACATGCAGTTTTTTTAATTAGACATTGTACTTAGTATTGTATTCTAGTTTGCCAGGCTGAGGTTTTTAAGCATAAAAGGCACTAAATCGATGCTTTAACTTGAGAACGAAGATAAAATCTTGGTATGAACACAGTTCTCAGACAATAGGATAACTGCAGCCATTGGACTTGCTGTGAGTGGATTCATTCTGCAGTCTTGCCAAATGAAAATACCATTCTTCTGAATCAGTCAGCCTCTGCATTTCCCGCCGACCAGTTTGCCACTCGTGTGCATTTTGAGTAGACCCCCTCTTTGTTTAAGGTAAACTCATTTGCCTCCTCCTGCTGGCACACACTCCGCAAACTTCAGAAAATCTTCAGATGGATCCCTGCTGGAGGGCAGTCACTCACTACTGCAACGCCCTCTACGCCAGCAGCTCAACTAGAAACATTAAAAAACTACAACTCATCCAGAACGGTGCTGCAAGACTCATCCTGGACCTCCCATGCTGAGAACATATCCCCCAACACCTGAGGACCCTCCACTGGCTCCCGGTTGAGAAACAAATCACCTTCAAGCTACTCACCCACACATACAAGGCCATACACAATGCAGAACCAGCCTACCTGAACCACAGCGTCACCTTCCACACTCCCGACAGATCCCTCCGCTCTGCCCAGCTGACACTGGCCACCATCCCTCGCATTTGTAAAATCACTACCGAAGGACGATCCTTCACATACATCTCAACAAAGAGCTGGAACGACCTCACCCTGCACCTCAGACAAGCCCATCGCTCACCATCTTCAGGAAGAACCTCAAGACGTGGCTCTTTGAATGAGGCCTCCTCCCCTCCCCCTCGTGTCTTGAGACCCTCACGGGTGAGTGGCCGTGCTTTACAAAAACTGATTGATTGATTGATTGAACCACACTTCTAGGCACACACACCAAAAGTGTAAACCAACCGATTATGAAGCATAGTGGCAATGAGTATGGGTGACCGAAAACAAAAGGCAGCTCCTGAATTGACTGCACCTAACAAACTTGGTGGAGGATCTCACAGTGGTTTGTTCTTTAATAGCCTGAACATGAAAAAGATATGACCCAATAAATAGTCAACTGTGAAGTAAATAAACAGGGCTTCTTATCCTTCCTGACCAGTCGTGTCATGCTTTGTGATCCTGAGTGCATCAAATAATGAACATACGCCAAAGTTGCTTTATCTGCCAGAACATTACACCATTTATAATCTGCTCTCAAGGGCAATATGTGGAGATAGATATTGTCACTCACTCATCTGCAAGCTCAGGCAACACTTGTGCTCTTCAACACTCCTAGCTATTCCAGTGAACGTCACAGATACCTAATTGTGAACCTGTCCATTTTACACTTTTTGCAGCATGTGGCTGTACCTCCAGTGATTACACCCCTAACAACTGTTCACAATACAGCACACACATCTCTCCCTTGTGGCACTCACCAATTACCTCACTTCAATAATAACTCTTATTCACAGCACTACAAAGCCAAGAATATGTGCAACTGTGCTCTATAAAGATAAGTTTCTCTACAAAAAGCAGTGGTACTCCCGTACATAGAAAGAACAACCATCTCTGCCCATTAGTCAAACTTATTCATCCTACCTCTAGGCTGCAAAAGGCATGTAATGTGCTTGCTCAAGTGCTCTGCAAAGCGCTGCACAAGCTGATTCTGTGTGCTATAGATGTTTTGGCAATACGTGGAAGTCCAACAGGTGAGTAATTGGTGATAAATGGGTATATCTGTGCCTTCCATGGAGCGTGAGGTTGACAGAACACTGAAGCAAATTTGCACATACTTAACACCTTGTCTGATACTTTTCGGCAATTAAACAAGGTATCTATCAATTTATGACAAAACAATAATTATTACTAATGGCCTTACGTTTATTTGATGGCTTTTTTCGACTATATATTAATTACGTCTCTCACCATTAATTTACCACAAACTTTGTTGTATTTAATGGCTAATGTAATATAATGGATAATGTCCTGCATGGCTAAACACTTATAAGGTCCCAAAGGCGAGACCTATTGGCTATGCCAATGATTGCTAGTACTAGACACTCTGGGGGTGATTCCAACCATGGCGGTCGGTGATAAAGCGGCGGCCAACCCGCCAACAGGCAGGCGGTCCAAAAAATGGTATTCTGACCCTGGCGGGAACCGCCAACACAGCCCCCCACCTTAACACTCCGACCGCCACGGCGGGACACACAAACAACGCGGCGGTCACCGCCAACAGGCAGGCGGCAGACAATGTACCGCCCACACTATCACAACTCACCAATCCGCCACCTTTTCCGGGGCGGGAGCCCCGCCGATAAAAACACGGCGGAAACAGACTACGAACCGGAAAACGCTCACCTATACACACTCCACGAGGACGGAGAACAGCATGGAACCCGAATTAAACATCCTACCAGCTATTGTCTACCTGCTCATCTACCACGAGTACGAACGCCGGCGCAGACGACAACGGTGAGTACTGCACCTACGAAACAGGGGGGGGGGGAGGAGGAAAGCTTACGTGCACACACATATGCGACCCCCCCCCCTCAACTATCTACACACCAATGCAGAGCACCAAGTCACAGTGACACCACCCAAACCCCCCGGAATAATGCAAAGACATAATTAAAGTGAGAAACAAAATTTATGTATAAAATAGGTTCTTTGAAGTCATGGTAAAATAGCAATATGAATTGTAAAAAATCAAGTAAGAACATTGCGAAACCGATAAACATAGGCAATAAGTCCTGCACAGTCACTTAAATTTCCACTGTCCGTGGGCCAAAGTGTATCAACACATGGGCAAAGCCCACACAGGAGACCTGAGTCCGTTGGAGAGAACACTGCTGGGGCATCAGATGACAAAACTACAGGCACCTCAGGGGGAAGGGAAGGGGGGGCACCTCAGCCACATGAGTCCACGACGCCAGATCCACGAAGGGTCCACCATGCCGACTGTGCCATCCTGGGGAGTGCAAAGCCACAGTTTCACAAGTCTCTACAGTGGGTGGTCTGCCCACTGTGCCATCCTGGGGAGTGCAAAGCCACAGTCTCACAAGTCTCTAAAGTGGGTGGTCTGCCCACTGTGCCATCCTGGGGAGTGCAGAGACACAGGCCATCAGGTGGATTACAGACTCCACAGGTAATGGAGGAGGCAGGGTGCCCCGAGTGCAGCGTGAACACTAGCTCGACACAGAACCGGCACTGTCAATGGGCCAGCGGTGCTTGACAGGAAGGGCCCAGCAGAGCGGTGCTTGACAGGAAGGGCCCAGCGGAGCGGTGCTTGAGACGGCGGGGCCCAGCGGAGCGGTGCTTGAGACGGCGGGGCCCAGTGGAGCAGTGCTTGACAGGAAGGGCCCAGCGGAGCGGTGCTTGAGACGGCGGAGCCCAGCGGAGCGGTGCTTGAGACGGCGGGGCCCAGCGGAGCGGTGCTTGACAGGAAGGGCCCAGCGGAGCTGTGCTTGAGACGGCGGGGCCCAGCGGAACCGTGCTTGAGACGGCGGGGCCCTCTTCAGCGGTGCCTTTCTGCACGGTGGGGCCCTCTTCAGCGGTGCCTTTCTGCACGCCAGGGCCCTATTCAGCGGTGCCTTTCTTCACGGCGGGGCCCTATTCAGCGGTGCCTTTCTGCACGGCGGGGCTCTATTCAGCGGTGCATTTCTTCACGGCGGGGCCCTATTCAACGTTGCTTGTCCAGTCATTCAAGGGAGCCAGACCTGGCCAGGACTCCCTGCTTAGTCGCCCTCCGACCGTGCAGTTGCTGGACCCTTCTGTGACGGAGTCCTGGGCCCGTGGGTGTCCTACCTCACACCCGCGATGGGGCTTGTGGGGCCCTCCTGGTCCGCGCTCCCGCTGGCTGACTTCTCCGCCCTGCTGCCCTAGCCCTCTTTCGATGAGGCTCTCTGGCCCTTGCCTCCCCTGGATGTTGTGGCAGGTGACGGCCCAGGACTTTGCTCCTTGGGGGCAGCCATGTCAGTCTTCTCGCGGCGGCCCTTGATTTTACGGGTCCTCTTTCCAGGGGGTGGGGCTGGCTGTCCCCTTGCTGCTGGCCGATGTATCAGTGCTGGGAAAGGGTGGACTCCAAAACCCGTGCACAATGGTGACACTTGAAGCTGGGCTGGTGGTGGCTGAGGTGCTCTTGGGACTCTTAGCAGATGGAGGGGGTGGGTCAGGTGGGGCAAAGAGGTTAAGTTTGGAGAGGTAAAGTTTTTTAGGACCAATGTAAAGGGTAGGTGTAGTGGGTATGGGAGTGGAGGAAGAGGATGTGGTTGTAGGAGAGTCAGGTGTGCTGTCTTTGGGTGCAGGTGCTTGTGACGTAGGCTGTCGTGAGGTGGTTGGCTGTTGGGTGGGTGGCTGCCTGCGTTTGTGTGTCTTGGAAGAGGGGGTGACAGACACAGTGGGAGAGGACACAGGGGACGTGTAAATGGCAGTGGGGGTGGTGACTGCACGTGTGCGGACTGTACTGGAGGGTGTGCTGGTGATGGAAGTACTGGCTGATGGTGGTGTGCATGCAGGTGTGAGTGGAGACGTCACAGGGAGGGAGGAGGGAGACGAGGAGGAGGGGGACACAGAGGTGGTAGTGACTGTTGGCATGTCTGCATCTGGGTGTTGCTTGGGTGAATGCTTGTGTGATCTCTGGTGCTTATGTCTGGATGAGCTGCCCTTGGGTGTTGAGGTGTGTGCAGGCTGGTCTGATGGTGTGGATGGGATAGGCTGAGGAACAGGAGACAGAGACAGGGTGGAGGCAGTTAGAAGAGGGAGACTGGAAACAGGGACAATGGCTGCCGTCAGTGCTGAGGCCAGAGCATTGAACGATAGTTGATGGGCAGCCTGACCCGAATGAATGCCCTCCAGGTATGCATTGCTCCGATGCACCTCCCTCTCTACCCCCTGGATGGCATTCAAAAGGGTAGACTGCCCAACAATGATGGTCTGTAGGAGGTCAATGACCTCCTCACTGAGGGCAGCAGGGGTAACAGGGGCAGGGCCTGAGGTGCCTGGGGCAAAGGAGATGCCCGCCTTCTTGGGCGAGCGGGCACGGAGCGAAGGCTGAGGGGCTGCTGGGAGGGCGGAGCTGGTGCGCTGGGTGGCGGCTGTACCTGTAGAGGCGGGGGGCCCGGATGTTGCTGCCACCACTAGGGAGCTCCCTTCCGAGGACGTGTCGGTGTTGCTGGTGTCACCACGGGTCCCCGTTGTGGTGCTCCCCTCACCCTCCGTATCACTGGTGACCTCGGTGTCTGTACCATGGCCCACCGGGGCCTTGTGAGTTGCAGCTCCCTCGTGCTCCGATGCCATTTTCTCCTCCGCCTGATGATGCTAATGCACACATGCACAAGAAGATAAAGAAAAAGGGTGGGGGGAGAAATAAAAACAGGTTGAGTGCATGCATTGTCAACACCGTTGGCGGAGAGGACAGACACAGGAGCCTCATGCACTACGCCGCACAATCGGGGTACACTACTCAGTACTTGTGACTAGGCCAACAGGTCTATGGACAACAAATGTGCACATGGGTGATGCTGGACCATCGATTGCTGTACTTGGCACCCTACAGAGGTGGGGGGTGGGGGCACAGGGCCATGCCTAAAGGAGGGGACTACACTACAGAAAGCGCCCTGGCCTAATGTCACCCACAGCCCTCCTCCCCCACCCAGACGCCTCCACTGCGTGTAAAGATAGCAGAATGTGCTGGTACTCACCCCCTTGTGTCTGCTGTGATGTCCTCACGCGCCCATCCAAATCGGGGTAGGCCACCGCCAGGATCCGGGACATCAGGGGGGTCAAAGTACGACTGGCGCCCCTCCTACGTTGGGAGGCCATCCCCAGCAGTGACTCGGCGGTCTTCCTGGTCCCGCGGCGGATGTCTTCCCACCTCTTTCGGCAGTGGGTGCCCCGTCTGTTGTGGACCCCCAAGGCCCGGACTTCCTTGGCGATGGCACACCAAATGTCGACTTTCTGATGGGCGCTGACCTATTTGACATGTACAGGGTGGAATAGGAAATATCATCATTTTTCTGCATGTTAGATGTGATTGCCCCCCCCTCCCCAACCTTGCCATGTGGCACATGCTCTCATCTGTTGTGCCTTGCACTACTCATTCTCTCCCCACCCCACCATCTTACATCCACCATACACAACCCAGGCATAGCCCATTCAACGTGCACCCAGTGTACTTACCTGTTGGTCTGGAGGACCGTAGAGTAGCACATACTGGGGGAGGACCCCATCCACAAGTTTCTCCAACTCTTCAGAAGTGAACGCAGGGGCCCTTTCCCCAGTCGCAGCAGCCATTGTCTCTTCCAGACCGAGGTCACAGCAGCACTTGCAGTATAGGTCCTCTCCTGTGGATGATCAGGTCTCGAGTGATTAATCAGATAGAAAATGGCGGTCACGCCCGCAGAGGTGCGTGCCGCCGCGGTGCATACCGCGTCCGCCGGCGCACCTCGTCATTGGCTCCTGAAACCCATAGGGTTCAATGTTAACCAATGCGGCTTCGCACAGCGGTCTTCGACCGCCTACCGCCACGGTGTGCCACGCCAGCGCATTGACCTCACATCCCACTGTCACACTTCTCAGGTCAGGCAGCCGCCATTTCAAGGGCCCACATGGCTTAATTTCTACTGCGTCACACAGGCCTAGGCCTTGCATTGCCACTCATACAAGCCATTCAATGCATAGCGATTCGTGTACTGTGCAAGCTGTGGTTACGTACCTGTGGGTTGCTTGACTCTGTACTCCATGTTGTCCTTCCTAGGCACCGTCCGCTGGGACTTGCGAGGAGAAGGAGGAATCCTCCCGTGTACCGACCGCTGGTGGACCTGTCGACAATGGAAGAACAACATATTATACTTCGATACCGACTTGACCGAGCCACTATACATGAACTGTGTGCCCAGCTGGAGCCAGCCCTGATGTCCCCCATCCGCCAACCCACAGGAATTCCCCCTCTGGTGCAGGTTCTGTCAGTCCTCCATTTTTTGGCAAGTGGGTCTTTTCAGACAACAGTGGCCATGTCATCAGGGATGTCTCATGTTTTCTTAGATTTTGTCCAGAGTGTTGTCTGCCCTGATGAAATACGTGCGGAGCTACATTGTTTTCCCTGAGGAGCGTGATTTGGCCACTGTGAAGGGTGATTTCTATGCCCTTGGACATATCCCCAACATCATTGGTGCCATTGATGGGACCCATGTGGCTTTAGTACCCCCAAAAGACAATGAGCAGGTGTACAGAAACAAAAAAAATTACCATTCGATGAATGTGCAGGTGGTCTGTTTGGCTGACCAGTACATCTCCCATGTAAATGCCAAGTTCCCTGGGTCAGTGCATGACGCGTATGTTATGCGAAATAGCAGCATCCCTTATGTGATGGAACAGCTACAGAGACAACGTGTGTGGCTAATAGGTGACTCTGGTTACCCCAACCTGCCTTGGCTATTGACCCCAGTGAGGAATCCCCGGACCAGGGCAGAGGAACGGTACAATGAGGCCCATGGGCGAACTAGGAGGATCATAGAAAGGACCTTCGGGGTTCTGAAGGCCAGGTTCAGGTGCCTGCATATGACAGGTGGATCCCTAATGTACTCACCAAAGAAGGTGTGCCATATCATCGTGGCCTGCTGTATGGTTCACAATCTTGCATTGCGACGCCAGGTGCCTTTCCTGCAGGAGGATGCTCCAGATGGTGGTGTTGTAGCAGCTGTGGAGCCTGTGGACAGTGAAGAGGAGGAAGACGACGGGGACGACACGGACAACAGGGACACAGTTATACAACAGTACTTTCAGTAGCACACAGGTAAGAATCACCCACGCCATTTTACATTTACTTCAGGCCTCCTGCATCTCTACTTTCTGTGTTTCCCCCCAGTTCCTTTTAACAGATTTTTGACTTTCCCTTCCCTTTTCAGAGCTGTATGACCCACTGCATGACTTCTGCTTTGTTTGACCATGGACTAAAGCTCATTGACATTGGTATGTTGTCATCACAATGTAACTGAACATTATTGAACCGTTATGTGTAATACATTTGTTAAGAATACAAGCAGACTCCAGATTTTTGAAGTGCAATTAGTGATTTATTTTTAGTGCTACATATAGGTCCATGATAGTAAAACGGTGATGGGTGGGGGTGGAGTAATGTCCATGGCAGAGTCCAGTTCTCAGTTTCACAGGTGCATTGTCCATATGCCTGTGGAAGGATGGAGCAGGGGCTGTTTAAGGTTGGACAGGGTGACAATGTGGGACAGTGGGATGACATCGGGGGTATCTTATGCTGGCGGGGGTCTTGGCATCCTACTCTGTCTTCTTTTGTGATCTCAGGTTCCTCTTGCGGGGTGGTTGTTCTTCAGCAGGAGGTGGGGTTCTGGTGGCCTGTCGTTGTGTGGGGGCCTCCTGTCCACTAGCGCCGGCGGAGGTGGTAGGCTGTTCCTGGTCCAGGCTAGTGACAGGGGCCCTTTGGGGTGCCACATGGTCCCGCAATGTGGTGACTATCTGGTTGAGGGCCAGGACTATGGTCCCCATTAAGGAACCGATGTTCCTGAGTTCGTCTCTGAACCCCATGTACCGTTCCTCCTGCTGTGCCTGGATCTCCTGGAACCTGGACAGTACCGTCGCCATTGTCTCCTGGGAGTGGTGGTATGCTCCCATGATGGTGGTGAGGGCCTCTTGGAGAGTGGGTTCCCTGGGCCTGTCCTCCCCCCCCTGTCGCACTGCAGCCCTCCCAGTTCCCCTGTTTCCCCGGGCCTCTGTCCCCTGGACGGTGTGCCCACTACCACTGCCCCCAGGTCCCTGTTGTTGTTGGGGTGGTGGGTCAGCCTGGGTGCCCTGTAGTGGCGGACACACCGCTGATTGACGTGTCCTGGAGACAGAGGCATGGGCCCGCTGGGTGGGAGCTGTGCTGATATTCCCAGAGGGGGTTAGGTCTGCTGTGGCCTGTGTCTGTGTGTGGGGAACCGACTGTCCAGAGGTCCCCGATGGTCCGGGCTGGTCATCAGGTTCTAGGTCGACAGAGCTGCTGTCATCACTGGGGGCCTGTTCTGGGGGTGGGATGGACAAATCTGGACCCTCCTGGCCGGTGTGTTGGCGTTCGGGCCCTGCAGGGGTAAAAGAGTATGGTTATTGCTTCTGTGTGTGCCATGGCGTGCGATTTGTGGGTGCCCTTGTCCCCCAGTGCTGGCATTCCCTTGTGGGAGGAGATGTGAGGGTGGTTTGTGGGGGGGATGGGTATGTGCAGTGGTCATGCATAGGTGATGGGTGTCCATGGTTTGTGTTGGCATTCAGGGTTTGGTGTTGGGTTGGGTGGGTTGTGCTGGTGAGACATTGGCAGGGAAGATGTGTGCTGGGGGGTTGGGGATGAGGGTGGAGGTGTGGGTTGGCATGCTGGTGGTTGGGGGGGGTGAAGTAGTTGAGATTAGACTTACCAGAGTCCATTCCTCCGGCTACTCCAGCGAGGCCGTCAGGATGCAGGATGTTAAAGACCTCTTGCTCCCATGCTGTGAATTCGGGTGGAGTGGGTGGGGGTCCGCCGCCAGTCTTCTGCACAGCGATGTTGTGTCTTGACACCATCGAGCGCACCTTCCCCCGTAGGTCGTTCCAGCGCTTTCGGATGTCTTCCTGATTTCTGGGATGCTGTCCCACAGCGTTGACCCTGTCGACGATCCTTTGCCATAGCTCCGCCTTCCTGGCTATTGTGGTGTGCTGCACCTGTGTGCCGAAGAGCTGGGGCTCTACCCTTATTATTTCCTCCACCATGACCCTGAGTTCTTGGTCCGAGAACATGGGGTGTCTTTGGGGTGCCATGGGGTGGTGTGGATGAGGTGTGGGGTGCTGTTTGTGGTGATGTGAGTGGTGGTGTGTGGTGATGTGTGCGTAGATGTGGTGTGGGTGATGATGTTGGGTTCCTGTGTGTGTTGTGGTTTGCGTTCCCTGTGCTCTCTCTCTGTGTATTGCGCCTTGTCTCTGAATTTCGATTGGTGGGGGTTTGTGGGTGATGTGGGTGTGTGTTTTATATGGTGATGGGTGTGTGGGAGTGGTGTGTGTATGTGTATCAGGTGTGTGTATTTTGAATTGTCCAATGTGGCTGTGTTTTGTATGTGTGTGTGTATTTTGAGCGCGGCGGTGTGTACCGCCAATGGAATACCGCGGTTGAAAGACCGCCGCGTGGATTCGTGGGTCGTAATGGCATGGGCGTGTTTGTGTTGGCGTGACAGTGGAGGTTTGGTCATCTCCAGTTTATCGCTGCCCGCTGATGAGGCGGCCTTCCGTGGATGTCGGGTTTTTGGCGGTTTGCCAGTTGGAGGTCAGAATGACCGTGGCGGTTTACTGTGGCGGTATAATGGCGGACTTCTGACCGGCGGTAAGGGCCTTTTACCACCGAGGTCATAATGACCCCCTCTACCTTGTGAGCTACAAGGCATACTCATTGGTGACATATTGAATATTTGAAAGTAGGGTTATTTCCTATTAGAAGGATTATTTTGAAAGGTTCACCTGCAGGTTTAAAAGTTGCAGCAATCAGCCCACACAAGCAGACCTAGTTTGTCAGAATACTGTATGTCAGGCAGGTTATGTGACAACATTTTGTTAAACAAATCGATCTATCACAACATCAGCAACAAAATAAAATTTAACCGAAATATCATTAGGATATACATAAATTATCTATTCGCAGGACCTGGCTCTCATTACCATTGTGGCAGTACTATAGGGGAGTATGCTGCTAAAAATGAAAAGATTGCTTTAAAAGTGCAGATTATAGTAAAAAATATGAGGTAAAGGAGAATGCTGAACCTCTACATTATCAAGGTGACTTGTTGATCTTATTACTACATTGATATCTTCGTCTGGTATCAGCACTCACCTTATGAGTGTGACTTTTAGCATTGCTATATGATTATTATTGACTGGAGAAGGATATTTAGTATTTTCATTGTCTTTGCATAAATATCTCTGTGTAGTTTATGCAGATTGCCTATTTGTCATTGTAGGCACTCAGTGGTGTGCTGCAGATCAATCACAACTGTCATTAAACCAATCTATGTTACTGTGAATGATTTACTCTTGTCATAGTTCTCTGCATAATGCATTATATGTTGACTCTTACGCTATTATGCACCCACAGACATGATATATGTGAGTGTATGTTGATTAGTTTGATGTTATTGGTGTTGCTTGTGTTGCTAGTATGCATTTAATGGCTGCTGGGTTGTGATATAAAGTCTTCTGTGCCCACAAGAGTTGTCTTGTGTGTCTTTTTCCACATTCCTAAAATATAGTTTGATAAGGAAAAGCAGTTTAAACTATTCACGGACATCGCAAATGCTGTGTTTTCTAGTTATCAACATGGTTTTACAGTTTTGCTGAGCTGCCCAGGATATTTGTGGTAGTTTTATAGGTTGAGCCTAGGCAGTGCCTGCACTGTCTCTTTGAGGCATGCTGTAACCAGTTTATAGGCTGTCATCCCGCCCAGTAGCTTTTTATTTGTTATTTGCTGTGTCTTTAAAAAAGGCTTCTTTGGTATTGAGTAATTTATCTATTTAGTCCCGCCTTGTGCACATTTGTTTGCCCCCCTGGAGCATGGACTAGTTAACTTGCTCCACTGTCATTCTTATCTGTTGTTTTTGTGCACTATTTTTTTTATTGGTTACGTGTCTGCTTCTTTACTGGTTGTGTTTGGAACACTGTGCCGCTACCATGTGGAGCTCCCATCATGATCTGTGGTTGAATCAGCATCCGGGGCTTAGCAAGATGGCTGGTGGGTGAGCGGAGTGGATCGGAGCAGCAGCGGCATTCGGAGCAGTGGGGCTTGAGGCACATTGTGGTGGCATAATGTTGTGCAGATCGGGGGACCCATGCTGGAAGTAGATGGTGTGCAGCAAGTAGAGAGCAGTGCTGTGTGCTGAAGGGTGGGGAGAGAAGATGCTTGCTTACACATCTGGCATGTAAGAGACAACAAGGGCAGTAAGACAACACCGACCCTGAGAGCAGAAGAAGCAGCGCACAGGAGGAAAACTTTTGGGGTAGATCTTTCCCCATGCCAGTAGTGAACTTTGTCATTGACTGATTTTAAGGCATCTTAAGACCCCCAGCAAGCAGTGAGTAGCACATAAAAACCAAGCCAACGTCCACCACCCTTGCAGAAAAAGAGGTTAGGTGAAGACACACCAAGGAGCACCATACCCAGACTTTAATCAACACTCTGTTGCTTCGTAGTAGTTACATCTGAGATTTTACACCCTTTCCCTGAAATCCAACTTAAACTACCTGAAGCAAAGAAATAATCAGTTGCACTCAGCGGGTAATGCAGTGTCCACTATGTTTTTTTAAAACCCGAGATCATCACTAGAATTGATTCAAGGGGATCGGTAGGGGTTAAAGAAGCTGGTAGGTTAGCTCTAGACTGCCCTTTATCTAGCGAGGGCCCAGCGGTGCAGTGGAAGCAGTCTGTGTAGCACAGATGCAGCTTGAAGCTCTCTTGCAACTCTTTGGCATCCCCCAGTAAGGGAATATGATTAAGACCATGAATCGAATTACCTGAGATGGATCATTGAAAGCACAAGTCATTGATACGGCTCTAAAATCAATAAAAATGAAGAAATTGTCTCCAATGACTAAAGGGTCCAAACTACGTCTAAGTAAAGAGATTCAGCTACAGGACTCCCCAAGGGAGCAGCAGCAAGGGGTTATTCAACAGGGAATCCCCGTTGTAACCTCTTCTGTGCACCCCAAAACACTAAGAATACAAGAGCCAGAGACCCCGGACATTTTGCATCCAGATCAGTCTGCATTACGAATGGAGCCAGCGAATCCTATCCCTAAAGACCAGCTAAGGCCTCTATTTGATGCTTCTGACACCCTCACCCTCTACCTACATACCCCTTGTTTTCAACGGGCCATCCAAAACTAGAGGAAAGAAATAGGGTTCTATCTGAGCCTGTTGATCAATCGAGAGGTCAATTAATAGGTCGACGGAGTAGTCTGAACTTGGCTGTGGTGACTGCATCAATGGCTCCATTGTAGGATCCTCTGGTTTCAGAAATACAAATTAACCTAATGTAGGCATCAACAGATCAATTTGCCACCCCAACAGAAAGACCAGTAGCCTCAATTGCATTTAGACCACTTAAGCACTCCATAGTGATGCCATCAGTTGAAGTTAGCCTTAACCAGATTCTTAAGGAGCTGCAGGACCTGGAAGTGTTGCAGGAAGAAGCCAGCAGGAAGAAGAACAAACAGCTGGGTCAGATAAACTCCAATATACTCTATCTATTTTCTCTAATCTCTCAGGTGGAGCAGAGGGTCTTTGATTTGGAAGATTCAAATAAAAAATGCAAAATGGAGACATCATAAATGTAGGCAGAGCTCAAGGAACTTCAGTTAAAACTGGATGAAGCAGAAAATAGTTCTCAACACTCAAACCTAAGGTTCGTTGGAATACCAAAGAGTATGAACCAGGATTCACTGTCACAAAGGTGGTTTCAGATTTCATCTGCAAGCATATTTTTCCTGACAAGGCAGTAACAAATACAGATCTACAATCATGCAGGTGCACCGTGTACCAGTGATGAGGTCTCCAAATCTGAAATATCCACGCACTATCCTGGTCAACTTTGGTGACTTTAGAATCAAGGAACAGACCCTGACACATGCCATTAGAACTAAAAGCTATAAATCTGCTGATAATTTTTCCTTTAGGGTTTTCTCTGAATGGCTATTAGAGCTGTTTGGTGCCATCAACAGTTCACAGCCTTGATTGACGACTTTAAGAAACAAGGGGCGCCCACGGGTCTAATCCACCAATCCAAGCTCAAGGTGTTTTATAAGGGGCAGGCCTATATCTTTCATTTCATCAATCAGGCGAAAGGATTCTTGCAGTCAATTAAAAGTGGTTCTGCTAGGAATGATTTGTGAATTAAGTTCTGGTGTTTTCTGATCTCTGGCTCTTATCTTTGCCAAGAGGGAATGGGTGGGCAATTGTATTTATTAATTAATGTCCATCCCGGACCACCTGCTATATTTTTCCCAGATGCAGGTTCTAGGAGTGCCATGTCAATGCACTCCATTCTAGGGTTTGGGAAGAGGGCCGGGCCAAGGGACACAAGGGAGGGAGGTGCACTGTTGAGGAAGGAGCCCATGAGGGGTCGGGTTTCTTGGGGTGCAGTGAGGGTTGGGGCACAGTAGGGGCCAGGGTCTGGGTTGGGTGGGGAGAAAAAAAGCAGGTGGGAAATTAGGGGAAAGTCCTTCTTTTTCATTATTCATTTACCCATGTACTCAGAAGAAGGCATTCTAGTAGGAAAGCCGCGGCACCAGCAAGAAAAGGACTTGATCAATAGACACAAGCCAAAAGCTTTCAACTGTTGATGGTCGTACCACAGTAGTTAAAATTATGATTCTTCCTTTATTTCTTTTCATTTTTTCCAGTGTGATGATCAAAGTCCCCTAGAAATTCTTTAGGGAAGATGATCAGCTATTGCATCAGTTTGTAAGGGCTAATAAAAAACCTTGTACTAAGCTCAAAACACTTCAGCTAACTGTCGAAGATGGTGGCTTAGCACTACCACATTTCAAGAAATATTATGAAGCAGCATATTTGGACTGGACTATTAGAGTGGCTACATCTCATTAATCTAACAACAACTTTTATCTTTTTAACAGATGCTGTTTGAGGATAATATCCAGCTTTCTCATTTCATTAAAATCCAAAGACTTCGGAAGTAAACTAGGTACAAATTTCCTTATTTCATTAGGTAGAAATGTTGAGCTCCGAGAGGAGTACCATTTTTCCTGATTTCACGTCTCAATCCTGCTGCATCAATCTTAGACTCTGGGTCTTCAGATACCTGCATATAATATTAGAGATAGGGAGACGCCGGGGTTTTTCAGGTTCAATGATTCTATTCTGGAAGGGACAGTTAAGTCATGGGAGTTACTTAAGATGAACAATGCAGCCACTCCCGATTCCCTAATATTTTGATATCTCCAGATTTCCTATTTCATCTATTCAATGCAGACACCAACCCAATGCAGGCAACAACTCCATGAAAAGATTTTTCCTAAGGCTTTAAACAGGATCGAGACAACCACTGGGTATATGATGAATCCCCATCTTTGAAAGCAGTATAATATATTTTCTCATAAAGCTTTAAGGGGTGTTAATTTTAATATAAAAAATGTTTTTTTTTGTTTTTTTTTTAATGAATGCTCTACTATACACCCCTTTGTGTCAATAACATGTTTCCATCTGTTTCAGGATAATGTTTTAGATGTAACCAAGGTACGGGGGATTGGCTACATGTTTGTTTTACCTGTCCAGTCTTAGATGAGTTTTAGGATAAAGCAATTCAATGGCTTAGCAGTAAACATGAGCATGAGCGCAAAGAAGAAACACAAAAAGAAAAAGAAGTTCACTTGCAGTCAAACATATCGGCAATCGCACAATTACCCATGTAACAGGGGCTGTCTGAAGGCTGTAACAAAACCGTCTCAAGGAGGGACAAATGTAAAGCATTTACCAATGAAAACAAAGGATTTTTGAAAGGCAAGCCTAGGAATGAGTGAAAGTGATGGGCGTGTGGTGTGTGTTGTCAAAAGCCCACAATACTTGCAACAGGTCAAAGCGCTTGTGCGCTCGACCCAAAAAAATAGACATGTTGATCTGAGGATGGAAAAATCTCCACAAGAAATACACTTTTAGGTCACTGTTGTCGCGAAAGCTGTGCAGGTCCCAGAGCATGTCATGCATCCTCTCCTCCCAGCTAACATCAGACAGGAGCTAAGCTGAGATGTGGGGCCATATGTACAAAAGCTTTTTCCCATAGACACAGAATGGGTAAAATCCTTTGGTACATCTGGAGAGGAGGCATGACATGCTCTGGGACCTGCCACGGCTTTCGCGACAACAGTGACCTAAAAGTGTATTCCTCGCTACTCCTACTAAAACAGCATAGGACATCTGGGACCAAGTGGTGGTTACCTAACACACGTATATCCCTGAACCTCGATTATTTTGCCAGCAGCCACACCCCTAACCTTCCCTGAATGGGTGAAGGGCAAATGCAGGATATTATGAAACCTTTTTAAGGGAGAGGTTATAAAGTCTTTGGAAAATTGAAAACAAGAGTTCCAGGTGTCTGAAAATGTTTGCCTTTAATATTACCAATTTGGACACTGAGTGCTCCATTCACCTAATGCACTAGCAGCATCATTCTGATTGAAAACCTAATTTGTAAATATAAGGGTGTGAATGGTCTAATATTGAAAACTTATCACATTGTCAGGATGGCAAACTCGTTGCTAAGAATTAATTTAAGATGAAATAGGATCAGGGTATCAGGAAATCTATCCCAGATAAGCAGTAGGAATGATCCCTTCAAATACGCTTGTGTCCCTCAGAGGGAGTCAGCCTACAAAGTGATGTATCAGTTACATCTAACACCTGTTCACCTTGGCCACAAGTTCCCTCAGTCTTCTAACAGTTGCTGGCTGTGTGACAATCTACTGTTATTTTATACATATCTGGTGGTTCTGCGTTGTGATGCAAACCTTCTGAAAGGAAATCACGGGACATATAAAGGGGACACCAGGTTATCCAGTCCAAGCAGATCAGAGTACTCTTTTTCTAGGGTTGCAACCAGCAAGCATAGAAGGTATGATATCAGTTGCCTGGGTCCTCATCGTGCATATATCAGGAGCTGCTAAGAAAGAGCAATAGATATTGTACAGAGGGGGTGAAACAGGGAAAAGTAAAGGGGTGCAGGAACTGTTTAGGAGAGGGGGTGCGTTAGTTTGCTATTGTTCAGTTCACTTTTTCAGGCATTTTAGTTTGTACAGCAAGAAGCCGAATGATGTTGTAGGCACACCCAGTCTGGTCCCAATAAAGCAGCGTTTTTGCACCTAAAGAGCACTTGTGCTTGCTTTCTCCTTCTCCTCCAATCACAGGGTTGGCACAGGAACCCTTGGTCGTGACATGCTTCTTAAAAAAGCATCCGACCTGAGCACTCCAGCAGCAAGGCAAATGCAGACACATCTCCCTCTCAACCTGCATCAGAGCTCGCAAGGCAAAGAAGATATTATGAAAAATGCACCAAAAATAAAGGCCTGGCAAGTTGCTGCTGAACCAGGAAGTATAACTTGTATGAAAGCAACGATTACCACGCAAGACACGAATAAATACAGTTGTGAGATTATATAACCTTGAATTTACACTGTTCATGGTTATGAAGGTTGTGTTCACTAAGAGACATACAAAATTTTACAAAAACTGCATGGGCTTGTTAATTTACGTGTAACATAAACACATCCCTATATGCAATCCACATGTATTGCACACCCACAACAAACACAAGTTAATTGTCATCTTTTGACAACAGCGCCCAATAGCAAAAACATGAGTGGAAACTGAGAAAAGATGACTTAACAAAATAAAAGAAAGTTAGATTTAAAAAGAAAACTTTGCAATTTTCTTTGTTCTGCTGGGCACGTTTTTGCCAGTCATAAGCCTTCTGTAGGTGGGGCACAAGAAGTAAGGACAATATAGTACCTAGATCATGCTGGGAGCAGAGGACGGGCACTAATTAAGTTGAAATCAATTAGTGCTTGATCCCTGTTCCACATATAGGAATGAAAGTGATGCCAGACATGCCTTGATGAATTAAAAGGCTGTAATGAAGTGTGCCACGCAAACCAACAAATGGTGAGCAACAGTAGGGCTCCAAGCCCTTTACTGACCACAACAGCGTCTCGCATACAAGACGCATGTGCAAGCACATGCACTCGCAGATTTGACCCTATAAATGGTTGTAAATGTGTGTTGTACATGTAAGAGTGCCACATTTGGTAAAAGGTATGTCCTGTGCCACAAGTGCATACGACACTCTCATTCCCCAACACATATATCCCATTCATACTCACTCATCTTCATCAAACCCAAAAGAACACGTTCACTGGCACACATGGCAGCCATGTTGTAGAATTCAACCCATGGTCAAAGTATTTTGTTCAAACTATAGTACCTGCCTCTATGGACATTAGGCTTAAAGTTAATGAAGTTGGACATGGGGGTGTCTGGTAACAATGGTGAGTTGTTTAGCCTTCAGTAGCTCACAGTGATTTTCAATCATCAGAAGTAGCTCTCACCGCAGAAAAGATTAGAGACCCCTGTGTTACAGCAATGACAACCTACCTTCTCTTAATGCAACAGTGTCTGTGGTCCATGACCCTCAGCCTCTTCTGCACAGCCTCCTCCAAAGTGAACAGAACACTTTGTGCCAGACTTAGAACGTAACCTTTTCTGCAGAACTAATCAGGCCCCTGTATTTGATGCACACTCCAACATGGTTTGCCTGAGCTTCAGATTTACCTCGGTCTAGCAAGACCAAATAACAGCAAGTGGTACTTTGTGCTTTTAATATAAGGCAGAATCACCCAATATTCCCCCCTGGAGGATTTATTTTACAAATTGCTTAAATACTGGTTGGACATGATTGAACTAATACAAGTTTTTGTACAACAGTATGCTCTTTGTTTTTGAATTTGTATTCATAGGCACTGTAAAAGATTTGTACAATGCATTTTTAAGTAATTTGTAAACACAAATCCTCCAGAAACATTTAGCTGTTTGATTACTTTGTGCTTTTAGGTGATATTTTCACTTAAAACATTGGAATTGCATATCTCCTGTTGTATTGATAGGATTTTTGTCATGCTGGTATCATTTTAGATATTGCAATGTACTCTACTTTTCTGGAATTGTTTTGTGATTTTTATTGTATTGTGTTTTAACTTTATTACTAGTTGTGTGCTGCATAAATACTTTAGATGTCAATTTATTGACTTCTGTGGTTCACCCTGACAAGGATTGTGGTTGTTGCCTGAGTGGGGGTCCACCCCCTCATCCAATAACCCAATTTCTTACATAGAGCACTTTATATGAGAACAACACTACACTAGCCTCCATTGTAACAGGAACATGAAGAAAATGTAAACTCAAGCGAAAATTAGGAAGGTCAATGGCATTTTATAACATAAATAGTTATTTCTCAGGACAAATTATGCTTCCTTTAGAACAACACAATGGAATCCAGAATCCAGGAATCACCCTAATGAGCCTCACAGGTAATTCAGGATCCCAAAAGGCTTTGCTGCATGCTACTGCACCTCTTCAAGTTAAGGGTTTGACTGGTCTGTAGGGCAACCAGGCAGTGCCTGATGAGCTTGTCTGACAGGTACTCGTGTGGGGCCAGTTTTTGCCTTTTTGTGGGCCTATTCCATGGTCAGTGGCTCATTTTTACTGTTACGTTCCATGATATTAAAGAAACATTGCCTGCACCAACCACAAATCCATGCAGTCTTCAATACCTTGCAAAACACCTGTACAGTGTGTCTTTACAAGTTCAAAACAGCCTTAATCTGTAAGTATGGGATACTTTTTTTTAGTTTTATGATTCACTAATGAAGGTTGCTGCAGCGCCACAGAATTCTAGCTATTATCTGTACTGTGTAGTGGATTCTGCGCTAGAGGTCGATGGATCGAAGCGAGATAGGTTTGAGGGGATGTCATAAATGAGTAATGTAAGCATCAACAATAATCAGCATAATCAATAATGTTAAACCTTAAACAAATACCCACACCAGTTTATTAAGAAGATTTATAAAATGTATTTCCCTAGATTAACAATGCTAATGTTACTAAAATATCTCTCAAACACAAATGATAAGCATATAGAATTAATAGTGGTTGATTAGAACATCTAATATGTCTCAGTTTAATCAAAACAACCAAACAAATAATCTCCAAGAGAATTACACTTATTAATAATACCAGAACTGGAAATAATGGCAAAGTATACATTAGCACAGCACTCAAAAAATGTCAATGTAAGTCATGAGCATTTCAAGTTAATTCCCTCACTAACCACAAATTAGCATTAACATGTTGGGCTTCATGTAAAATGAATATGAAAACACAAATTTAGAAAAACTCTTTAACTCGGGTTGTTATTAAAAAACTATTATTAATATGCAGCAATAAAATTATAAGTTGCAGTTGGTACCTGGAAAGCAAATAGACACAGTTAACATTTCAATGACATACATTACCAAAATTGATAGCAACAGGCAGTCTACTTCAGCAAGAGGACATCATCAGGTATGTCTTCAGAAGAATTGGGCCTAACAATAGCTAAACCTACACTGCTACAGGAGCACTGGAATCTAACAGCTTCGTTCTGTCCCGCTAAAATCTGCAACCTCATCTCCTTCTTCTTCTCATCTGACTCTAGAAAATCCTATGTAGGTTGTTATACTAATCACTAAAAAGCTTATGATTTGTCAGTTCATGGGGTGGTTACGCTTCAACCAATAGAAAACTAAATTGATAACCTAAAATACGACAATACTACATTAACTAGAACATTTTCTCAACAGAAACTTTTCCTCTTCTGACTCGTCTGTAGCTCCATTGTTCCATCTCGCCCCAAACTTCTCTTCTCAGGAAGAAACTTTTACAGTTACAAACTTCACTTCCATCCTCTAAGGAAAAATCACGTATTAGTAACATTTTCAAACAATAGAACATACAACTTATGTAATGCTCAGTTAAAACATGGCCTTGTAAGACATAATTCAGCAACCCACTAGGGGTAGCTGTGGACACATCTATTAAAACATTGAATGCACATTTATGTAAACATTGAATTATGGAAAATAACCACATTTAGTTAGAATTTTGCTCAGTTACGAACAGAAAATGAACTGTGGCGACCATTCTCAAAAGTCACCCGTTTTACATATTAATTCATCATACATTTAGTATACTAGAATCACTAATAAAAATAGTAGAAAATTCACACTCTTACAATCCCTCCTCTGATGACTATTTATGTTATCACATCAATCTATAATAAATTAATTTATTATCATAAATTCTCAAATTTTAGTCCCATTTATTTTCGCATTATTTCTCTTTCTTCTTTTACTTTCTCCATAAAATGTATTCATCTGAATTTAAAAATGTCTTCTATTCTTTTCCTATGTTCTTCTTTCAAATTTTTTTATCATTTTATATATTCCCCAAATTCCAATTAGACAAAATACAATTATTGATAACCATTTTGCCATTGTCAAAATAATACTTCTTCCCGCATTACTAAACCAATTTCCCACAGCTTTAATCCCTTTGCCAGCTTTTTCCCCAAACTGTAGTTTCTGTTAGTTCTTTTAAATCTTCTTTATTAGTGGTTAAATTTTTAATCAACTCTTTAACTTTGCCTGAATTGTCACTTATAAATAAACAACAATGATTTGAACCAAGTCATCTAGAAACTCCTCCCTCTTTCCCTAAAAGAATGTCTAATGCAAGGTGATTCTGAAGTGCCATAGCTCTTGAAGCAGCCAATTCTGTATCTAGAAGAATGATATCTCCAGAATATCTTGTCAACATGTTATCCACTATTGTAGACAACTTTTGTATTTTGATTGAATTCAAGACTACTCCCACTGAAGGAATTATAGCACCAAAAATGTCTCCCACAATGCTAGAAACTGATTCTCGCTTGGGTCTCATTTGAAATTTAATTGTTTCAGGAATCTTACTCAAGTCGTCAAACTGATAGATTTTTAGAAAGACTGTTTCCAAGTAACATGTTCCATACCATTATCTAGGAAGACGGTATTATGCATTTCTCCCACAACTATAATAAATTCCGGGTACTGGTGGGTCCTGTCCATTCATCATAAAATCCCACTTACTCCTGAACATAAAAACATGTCTAGACTCACTCTTTCGTACAAACACTCTATTATTCTTACTCCAAGGTCTGTATATACAAAGTATTCCCACGTGTTCAGCATCTATTGTTAGTTTTCCTTGTTTAGTAATGTCAGTATACGCATAATCAACTCCAGGTTTTCTATTTATTATTCCCTTATCTATCTTTGCCTTTAATTCTCTTATTCTGTCTTCTGTGTTATCTAAAAATGTATTTTCTACAGGAATTAGTGAACACATCTGCTTATTTCCATGAACAAAACCAGCACCAAAAGTTAAAGTAGGCTCAAAGAAATCTCTCCTAATAACTATGTTATTATCTTTGGCTATTATATTCAAATAAACTATGACAAGTACAAATGACAATACCATGTCATAATTTAAATAGAAATACTGGACATATTCTTGATTATAGAAACACGTTAGCAAAAGAGTACAACTTATAGCGTAAGTAACAGGCAAACTATGGTAAGTACTTAATTCTTCCACTGAAGTCGGAATCTGTGTACATACATAACAATCTTTTGTGACCATCACATCAACATACTCATGCAATAAGCAATGGAAAACACTTGAAGAAAGCTCTTTCTCCTCATGTAAGTATTTGACATCTATTCTAAATTTATCTTTCGTTAGTGATGTATCAGTTATATCTATGGAACTATCAATCTTCGTACTCTGGTTGGCTCCATTCATCTCATAAACAGACACCCCTACTAACAACAATAAACACGTTAACACACTCACTGCCACCAAACCAATACTTTACACTTTACAACAACTAATTATACTGTTTTTGTCATGTACGTTACTCATATTTTCTTTATTATAAAAAAAATGAAAAATTCCTACATTTTCAAACATTCAAAACAAAACTAAAAAATCCCTCCTAATTTTTTTTTCCCTTAAAAATTCATTCACTCTGGACAGTCCTTTTGTCAATTTCAGTATAGCAGCTCGTCAAATCTAGTTATTTATTTGTCGATTCCAGCAAGTATAAGCATGACTTTTCATATAATGTTTCCAATATATTTTCCCAAAGTCTTTTCTCGCACTTTTCATGTGGCAAAGTAAATATTTTCAATGTCTCTCTCAAAGCAATAGCTCAAATATTCTTCTTGCCAGTCATTTGTGATTAAGTAGGCCCATTCTGGCCCTGCACATCTCTTGCTTGTAAATCTTTCTTTTTGGTCTTCTGCCATTTTCACCTTCTTCTCCACTAGTATTTTCTCCTTCATGCAATTCTTTTTCCTCTTGAATTGGTGGAACTACATTAACCCTTCCACTCGTTGGGCTTATCTCTGGTCAATTGTCTCCTTCCAATGTCTTTTTCGGCAACAATATTCCCAAGATTGAGTCTTCACTTGCCTTTGAACCTTTTTCCTCTGAAGTTCCCGCAACTGCTTCAGGAAGAGTATAGTACACTTGAGCGGGACTACCCTCAATTCCTTTCTCAATGGGGTCTTTCCTTTCTTCAGTTTGGTATGTCAAACAACCTGCTTCTGGGGACACCCTCCTTGGCGCAGATCTTCCTTCAGGTGATTCTTTCTGTTCACTCTCATTCGAGGATACCCTCCTCGGATCAGAATCAGTCTTTTTCCTTTCTTCTCGGACTGACTCTTCTACTCCTTTTACAGATTGCTCAACTTCTTCAGTATTTTGCTCTTTCTTGTCTGTTATAGAAGTAGGCACATCTCTGTCATTTTTGATATTCTGCTCACTTTGTTTCTCTTTGCTCCCAGTGTTTTCAACTGTTGGTAATCTCAACAGTTCCTCTTCTCTTTCTGTTGGATCATGCACTTTTCTCGAGTGGCTTGCATGCACGCGATTCGGTAAACCAGCTCACTTTACAGCTGTCATTGTAGTGAGCACAATTTGATATGGACCCTTCCAACGTGGTTCCAGGCAAGACTTTCTCACGTGCTTCCATATGAGCACCCAGTCTCCAGCTCTTAAGCTGTGGCCTTGACCTTGCGTATGTTCTACTGTTGTTGCTTCCACCTGATGAGAAAAAGACCGAAGCACATCAGCTAGGCTTTTGCAATAATCTTCCACCATATCATCTGCAATATTCACAAGTGCCTTTGCAGGTATTGCTGGCAAACTCATTGCTCTTCCCATCAAAATCTCATGTGGAGACAACCCAGTCTTCTTATCAGGAGTGCTTCTCATTGACATTAGCAATAGTGGCAAAGCATCTGGCCATTTTAAATTTGTTGACTCACACACTTTTGTCAATCGTGATTTTAATGTTCCATTCATTTGCTTTACAAGTCCTGAAGCTTCTGGGCGATAACTGCAATGTAGACTCTGCTGAATGTTTAATGCAGAAAAAAGCAATTTTATCACATCATTATTGCAGTGCGGTCCCCTATCTGATTCAATTGAAACCGGAAAACCAAAACGTGGAATTAGTTCTCGCAAAAGTAATTTAGCTACTGTAACACTGTCATTTCTCCTAGTTGGATATGCTTCAATCCAGAGACTGAAAATGCACACAATCACCAACACGTATTTCAAACCAGCACACACAGACATCTCAATGAAATCCTTTTGCATTCTACTGAATGGACCTCTTACCACACCTATGTGTCCCATGTTGTCCCATGTTGACAATTGCTCCTTTGCCAACATTCATCTGCTGACAAAATACACACCTATGGCAAACCAACTCAGCCAACTGTCTGAATTTTGGATTGTACCACAACTGTTTAAAACTCCTGATCATCGCATCTCTCCCTATGTGTGTCTGACCATGATAGTATCTAGCCATTTGGGTCAACAAACTGTTTGGTAATACTACTTTCCCCTCTACTGTCATCCAAATTTCATCCTCCCTTTGAACGCAACGATGTTTTATCCAATTCCTACGCTCTTCATCTGGAACATTGTTCTGTATGGCTTTCAACTCCTCCAATGTCTCAACTATCTGCATTGCATTGTGCATACACCTCATCATTTTCAGACATCAATTCCCAATTTCCTTGGAATGAAATCCCATTCAGAGCACAACATTTTGCCACCAGGTCTGCATAAGCATTTCCCAATGTTACATAATCTTGCCCTCTCTGGTGTGCACTGCATTTGATCACGTACATTTTCTCAGTCTTTTGTACAGCTTGTAACAAATCATGTATTCTTTCTCCATTTCTCCAAGGTGAACTTGATGAAGTCAGGAACCCGCTTTGTGACCAAATTTGCCCACAATTGTGTACAATACCAAATCAATACTGATTTTCAGTGTAGATTGTTACTTTTATCTGGTCTGACAATTGGTATACTCTAGTAAGAGCCACCAATTCAGTGACTTGTGCAGAAATTACTCCTTTAAGCCATGAAGCTTCTAATATGCCAGTAACTGTACACACTGCATATCCTGCTTTCAATGCTCCCTTGTTGTCTCTTAAGCAAGAACCATCGACAAAGACAATTTGATCATTGTCTTCCAAACAATTGTCTTTAATATAATCTCTTGGTTTGGTGCATAGTTCTGTCACCTCCAAACAATCATGTTCAATGTCATCTATTTTATTTGGATCTTCTCCCTCATTTGGTAACAATGTTGCCAGATTAAGCACTGTGCACCTTTTGATCGTTACATTTGGTGCTCCAAAACTAACTGTCTCACATCATGTCAATCTTGCATGTGTCAGGTATTGTGTTTTTGACCTGGTCAATTGAATTTCTATCGAATGAGGAACCATCACTGTCAGAGGATAACCCATCACAATGTTTTCACTTTGAGTTATACTCTGCTCAACTGCTGCAAATGCTCGGAAGCATGCTGGTAAGGCTGCTGCAATGTTGTCCAAAGTAGCTGAAAACTATGCTACTGGACGATTGACACCACCATGTGTTTGTGTCACCAGACAAAGAACATCCATCTCGCTCATGACAAAACAACAAGAATGGTTTTGTGTAATCAGGCATACCTAAAGCTGGAGCTTGACACAAACTCTCTCTCAGTTCAGTAAATGCTCTCATGCATTCCTCATCTATCATTATGGGATCTGAAACATCCTTCCGTGTCAATCTCTGCAGTGGCTTAGAAATAGCTGAAAAATTTGGAATCCACTGGTGACAATATCCTACCATTCCCAGAAACATCCTCAACTCTTTCTGCAAACTCTGTATTTTCATTTTCATTATTGCCGCTACTCTTTCTCTTGAAATTCTCCTTGACCCTTTCTCGATCAAATGGCTCAAATATTTCACCTCCTGCTGACAGTACTGCAGTTTAGTAGGAGATACCTTATGACCATTGTCTCCAATAAAGTTCAACAATGCAATTGTATCGTCTCTATAACCTCCCTTCGTCTTTGATGCAATCAACAAATCATCAATGTACTGCACTAATGTCCATTGGTAAGGCATTACCAATGACTCCAGGTTCTTTTTCAAAATCTGATTACAAATTGATGGTGATTCTGAAAACCCTTGAGGAATTCTACACCAGCAATAAACTCTGGTGAGGAACTTGAAACAAAAGAGATATCTGCTGTCCTCATGTAAAGGTACTGAAAAGAAAGCTTGGCACAAATCAATTACTGTGAACTATTCTGCAGCACATGGAATCTAAAACATTATCAGTATTGGATTTGGCACAACTGGACATCACTTCACCACAATATTATTTTTTCTTAAATCCTGGACAAGACAAATTTTCCCATTCGGCTTTTTCAAACCCATTATTGGTGAATTACACGGACTGCTCATCACTTCTTTTAAGACTCCCTGTTCCAAAAACTGTTCAATCAAAGGTCTTATCCCTTCGATTGCCTCATTTGTCATTGGATATTGTGCAGTCTGCGGAACCACTACATTCTCTTTCACTGTTACTTTGACTCCTTCGACTCCTTTAATCAAACCACTGTCTTTTCCTGAAAAGTCCCAAACCTTTGACATAACTCTTTCTCATAGATCAATTGGCAGATCTTTATTTTCAAAAACTGGAAAGAAATTAATTAAGTCTACCGAATTGTTATCCTCTTTTGCCTGCTCATTTTCATCTGTCTGATCATCGAGATTTAACAAAGAAAATTCTCAAGACACCGTCCTTTTCCCAACATCAACTGACAAATCTTCTTCTTCATCACTGTTTGTCTCAATTTCAATCCCTTTTATTGAACACAAAATCAAACAATTTATTTTGCACAATAAGTCTCTTTCCAATAATGACACTGGACTAGGATCACAAACAAAAAAGCTATGGTAATCTCTAAAATTTCTAACTTTCACAAGAACTGGTTCCGTAAGGGTATTGACCAAATGTTTATTTGCAACTCCTACTATTTACACTGTCCTTTCTGAAATCGGTAGATCTGGAACTTCTACAGTTCTTACTGTCAAGCGTGTCGCTCCTGTATTGACCAGAAAATTAACCTCATGACCATATACTTCACCTTTCACAGAAGGACCTCTCTGATCCATTTCTACTGATGCAGCCATCATTCACTCCTCCTCATCTGAGCTATCCAAAGGCCATTCAGCTTTTATTTCATCCTCACTGTGTAAAGGAAATTGTTCATCTATTTTTACACATCTTCTCTTACCCTGATTTGTGACCAATTGCAAAAGCATTACTTGTTGCTGATCCATAGGGCTCTGTATCATTTAAACCTGTCTCGGCATGTGCATTTGCTGTACAGGCACCATCTGAACGCGTGGCTGCATTTGTTGCATTTGTGGCATTTGTACCTGATGTACCTGATGTTGTGCATTCTGTACCTGTTGCATTGGCTGTAAAGGCTAAAAACCTTGCATATTATTCACATTGTTCTGGAAATTTTGGCTTTGACCTCCGATTCTAGGTCCTCTCATGCTCCGAAATGAATTGACACCATTTGTCTCTTATACAATTCCTCCATGATTTAACATTGGACACTGTCTTTTCCAATGTCCAATTACTCCGCAAATATGACAAGGCAACACCATTCACCTTTGCTGCTCATCCTGCATCACCACCAAACTCAAATCCACATTTTTATTTACTGCCGGAAGCATCAATCCGCCTCAATCTCTGCCTCGACCTTGCCTCAAAAACAAACCATTTCCATGTGGCAGCTGTTGAAAATCTCCCTGTAATCCTGTCTGTGCAGCCTTGATCTGCATCACCATCGGTTTCTCTTTCTGCTTTTTCTGATTCATCTCAATTTCATCAGTACAGTATTTAGCATACTGCAACACCTCATCAATCAGCTTTGCTTGCCAGCAAATTAAGTGATTATTAATCATTTGATCTATTTCTGGTTTTAACCCTTCAACAAACCTGAACACCAAATGATTCATGCTCTCTTTCTCAGTTGTTTCCACACCACTGAGTTGTATGAACGCCTTCAACAACCTTTCATAATGTGCATGAACCGATTCCTTTCCATGACCTTATAGTAATGTTTCATTACTTCAGGAGATGGCGCACCTGTGTTCAAATCTCTTTGCGGTTCACTCATTGGCCGATCAACACTCCTTTTGCATTCAATCCACAAATCTGTGGAACAACAATATCAAAAAGTGGATTCAGATCTTCCCAGAGACACTTTGTAATCTGTTTGCTGGTACAACTCCATTGGTTTCTCTCTCAACCTCGGGTAATCATTTGTAAAGCTTAAAATGTCACTCCTGCTAACACGTCCCTCTATGATAAATTTCTACACATTGGGACTCGTTTTAGGCCAATGAATCTTTTGACCCTGTTGAGAGACACCTTAGGACGAGATAGCTAATCAACATGTCAATCAATACGTCAATAATATCATCAATATTTATCACAATAACGCATTTCACTTTAGTCAAAGACATTAATCAAACACAAGACACCACCATGACCTTGCAGTCATGAATAACCACACCAGTTTAGTATGAATTTAGTGATATTTATTCCCTATTGTTTACAATACTACTAGCAAATTTATTAGTCTCAAAACCAGGAAACACATTAGCATAGTCATAATATGGCAACTCTGATAAGATTTCATCAAGGCAAGAATCACAAACATTAGAATATAGCACGGCGTGAACATAAACTAACATTAGCAGAGTATATCAACACATTGTTCAACAAACCATAGATTCAGTAATTTGTCCGTTTGCGTCAGTTTAGTGAACCCCTCACCTAACTCTAATTAACATTGGCATGTTGGGCTTCATGCAAAACAATTTCGCAACACCAATTTGGAAAACATCTATCTATGGCTCCTGTCAAAAGAAAAGCAGTTGGTACCTAGAAAGGAAAAGCAAACAGACAATCACAATTTCATTGTCATATAGTTACCCTCCAAATTTGGTCAGCAATCAAGCTCTGTCTTCGTCTTCAGGACATCAGTTGAATCGCCATCAGTAATTCAGCTCCGGATAAAGGGGCCCTTCCCTCATAAGGAGGTAATGTGTAAAGGGGTAGACTAAGGACAAGGATGGTTCTAAGTAAGATCAGCAAAGTCACTCGGCAAAGTGACAAAGTCTCTGGATCATATCAAATCACATCAGCATCTCCCTAACTAACTCATTTCCGTGTGTCAAGAGGTTTTATCCCTTTTTCTTTGTACATTCCCCTAAAATCTGATTGGATAAGGGGTTGCACCCCACTTATCTATAACCAATTAAAAATACATTGTCAGCAATTTTGTCACCCCACAACATTTCCCACGTATTTTAATGGTGCTT
Source organism: Pleurodeles waltl (assembly GCF_031143425.1). Taxonomy (NCBI): domain Eukaryota; kingdom Metazoa; phylum Chordata; class Amphibia; order Caudata; family Salamandridae; genus Pleurodeles; species Pleurodeles waltl. Next base: position 375,331,056 of record NC_090442.1, read on the forward strand.
CTGATTGACGTCTTTAGGGGGTGGTGTGTCCGGTATGATTTCATCATCTTGGGGTCCTTTGCACATCTTCAGTCAGTGGCTCCATTGTCCGTACCGGTTTAGGCGACCTTGTTAATCTACACTGTTGCATTTAGCAAAAGAAATGTTACTATAGGCAGGGTGAATTTCATAAGAACGGATCTACTAGAGTTACATTCAGCTTCTAACTTTTGGAAAAAACAAGAGTTCATGTCCTTTTGCAAGTCTGCACACTGCACGATAGAAAAATACATTTAATATGAGAGTCAGGCAGCTAGGCCTCGACTCATGCTAACTAAGGGCTACCGCTTTATTAGCAAAATCTAATACATTTAGGGGGTCATTCTGACCTCGGCGGTAAAAGGCCCTTACCGCCGGTCAGAAGACCGTCATCATACCGCCGCGGCTGCGGTAAACCGCCACGGTCATTCTGACCTCCAACTGCCAAACCGCCGAAAACCCGACATCCACAGAAGGCCGCCTCATCAGCGGGCAGCGATAAACTGGAGATGACCAAACCTCCACCGCCACGCCAACACAAACACGCCCATGCCATTACGACCCACGAATCCACGCGGCGGTCTTTCAACCGCGGGATTCCATTGGCGGTACACACTGCCGCGGTCAAAATACACACCCAGCTCCAAAACACAGCCACATTGGACAATTTGAAATACACACACCTGATACACATACAAACAACACTCCCACACATCCAGGCAACTATAAAACACACACCCACATCACCCACAAACCCCCACTACTAGAAAATCGGAGAGAAGGCGAGAGAGAGAGAGAGAGAGCACAGCTATCGAAAACCCCAACACACACAGGAACACAACATCATCAACCACACCACATCTACGCACACATCACCACACACCACCACTCACATCACCACAAACACCACCCCACACCTCATCCACACCACCCCATGGCACCCCAAAGACACCCCAGGTTTTCAGACCAAGAACTCAGGGTCATGGTGGAGGAAATAATAAGGGTAGAGCCCCAGCTCATCGGCACACAGGTGCAACACACCACAATAGCCAGGAAGGCGGAGCTATGGCAAAGGATCGTCGACAGGGTCAACGCTGTGGGACAGCATCCCAGAAACCGGGAAGACATCCGAAAGCGCTGGAACGACCTACGGGGGAAGGTACGGTCGATGGTCTCAAGACACAACATCGCTGTGCAGAAGACTGGCGGCGGACCCCCACCCATTCCACCCGAATTCACTGCATGGGAGCAAGAGGTCTTGAACATCCTGCATCCTGCGGGCCTCGCTTGAGTAGGCGGAGGAATGGACTCTGGTAAGTCGAATCACAACTACTCCCCCCCCAACCACCAGCATGCCAACCCACACCACCACCCTCACCCCCAACCCCCCAGCACACATCCTCCCTGCCAATGTCTCACCAGCACAACCCACCCAACCCAAAACCAAACCCTGAATGCCAACACAAACCATGGACACCCATCACCTATGCATGACCACTGCACATACCCATCCCCCCCCCACAAACCACCCTCACAACTCCTCCCACAAGGGAATGCCAGCACTGGGGGACAAGGGCACCCACAAATCGAACGCCATGGAACACACAGAAGCAATAACCATACTCTTTTACCCCTGCAGGGCCCGAACGCCAACACACCAGCCAGGAGGGTCCAGATTTGTCCATCCCACCCCCAGAACAGGCCCCCAGTGAGGACAGCAGCTCTGTCGACCTAGAACCTGATGACCAGCCCGGACCATCGGGGACCTCTGGACAGTCGGTTCCCCACACACAGACACAGGCCACAGCAGACCCAACCCCCTCTGGGAATACCAGCACATCTCCCACCCAGCGGGCCCATGCCTCTGTCTCCAGGACAGGTCAATCAGCGGTGTGTCTGCCACTACAGGGCACCCAGGCTGACCCAACACCCCAACAACAGGGACCTGGGGGCAGTGGTAGTGGGCACACCGTCCAGGGGACAGAGGCCCGGGGAAACAGGGCAACTGGGAGGGCTGCAGTGCGACAGGGGGGGGAGGACAGGCCCAGGGAACCGACTCTCCAAGAGGCCCTCACCACCATCATGGGAGCATACCACCGCTCCCAGGAGACGATGGCGACGGTACTGGCCAGGTTCCAGGAGATCCAGGCACAGCAGGAGGAACGCTACATGGGGTACAGAGAGGAGCTCAGGAACATCGTCCTGGCCCTCAACCTAATAGTCACCACATTGCGGGACCATGTGGCACCCCAAAGGGCCCCTGCCACTAGCCTGGACCAGGAACAGCCTACCACCTCCGCCGGCGCTAGTGGACAGGAGGCCCCCACACAACGACAGGCCACCAGAACCCCACCTCCTGCTGAAGATCAACCACCCCGCAAGAGGAACCTGAGATCACAAAGGAAGACAGAGTAGGATGCCAAGACCCCCGCCAGCATAAGATACCCCCTGATCTCATTCCACTGTCCCACATTGTCACCCTGTCCAACCTTGAACTGCCCCTGCTCCATCCTTCCACAGGCATATGGACAATGCACCTGTGCGACTGAGAACTGGACTCTGCCATGGACATTACTCCACCCCCACCCATCACCGTTTTACTATCATGGACCTATATGTAGCACTAAAAATAAATCACTAATTTCACTTAAAACACTCAGGAGTCTGCTTGTATTCTTAACAAATGTATTACACATAACGGTTCAATAATGTTCAGTTACATTGTGATGACAACATACCAATGTCAATGTGCTTTACTCCATGGGCAAACAAAGCAGAAGTCAGGCAGTGGGTCATACAGCTCTGAAAAGGGAAGGGAAAGTCACAATTCAGTTGAAAGGAACTGGGGGGAAACACAGAAAGTAGAGATGCAGGAGGCCTGAAGTAAATGTAAAATGGCGTGGGTGATTCTTACCTGTGTGCTACTGAAAATACTGTTGTATGACTGTGTCCCTGTTGTCCGTGTCGTCCCTGTCGTCTTCCTCCTCTTCACTCTCCACAGGCTCCACAGCTGCTACAACACCACCATCTGGACCATCCTCCTGCAGGAAAGGCACCTGGCGTCGCAATGCCAGATTGTGAAGCATACAGCAGGCCACGATGATCTGGCACACCTTCTTTGGTGAGTACATTAGGGATCCCCCTGTCATATGCAGACACCTAAACCTGGCCTTCAGGAGGCCGAAGGTTCTTTCTATAACCCTCCTAGTTCGCCCATGGGCCTCATTGTACCGTTCCTCTGCCCTGGTCCGGGGATTCCTCACTGGGGTCAGTAGCCACGGCAGGTTGGGGTAACCAGAGTCACCTATTAGCCACACACGTTGTCTCTGTAGCTGTTCCATCACATAGGGGATGCTGCTATTTCGCATAACATACGCGTCATGCACTGACCCAGGGAACTTGGCATTTACATGGGAGATGTACTGGTCAGCCAAACAGACCACCTGGACATTCATAGAATGGTAATTTTTCCTGTTTCTGTACACCTGCTCATCGTCTTTTGGGGGTACTAAGGCCACATGGGTCCCATCAATGGCACCAATGATGTTGGGGATATGTCCAAGGGCATAGAAGTCACCCTTCACAGTGGCCAAATCACCCTCTTCAGGGAAAACAATGTAGCTCCGCATGTATTTCGTCAGGGCAGACAACACTCTGGACAAAATCTTACAAAACATAGGCTGAGACATCCCTGATGGCATGGCCACTGTTGTCTGAAAAGACCCACTTGACAAAAAATGGAGGACTGACAGAACCTGCACCAGAGGGGGAATTCCTGTGGTTTGGCGGATGGGGGACATCAGTGCTGGCTCCAGCTGGGCACACAGTTCATGTATAGTGGCTCGGTCAAGTCGGTATCGAAGTATTATATGACGTTCCTCCATTGTCGACAGGTCCACCAGCGGTCGGTACACGGGAGGATTCCTCCTTCTCCTCGCAAGTCCCAGTGGACGGTGCCTAGGAAGGACAACATGGAGCACAGAGTCAAGCAACCCACAGGTACGTTCACCCAGCTTGCACAGTACACTAATCGCTATGCATTGAATGGCTTGTATGAGTGGCAATGCAAGGCCTAGGCCTGTGTGACGCAGTAGAAATTAAGCCATGTGGGCCCTTGAAATGGCGGCTGCCTGACCTGAGAAGTGTGACAGTGGGATGTGAGGTCAATGCGCTGGCGTGGCACACCGTGGCGGGAGGCGGTCGAAGACCGCAACGGCAAGCCACATTGGTTAACATTGAAGCCTATGGGTTTCAGGAGCCAATGACGAGGTGCGCCGGCGGTCGCGGTAAGCACCGCCGCGGTACGCACCGCCGCGGGCGTGACCGCCATTTCCTATCTGATGAATCACTCGAGACCTGATCATCCACAGGAGAGGACCTATACTGCAAGTGCTGCTGTGAACTCGGTCTGGAAGAGACAATGGCTGCTGCGACTGGGGAAAGGGCCCCTGCCTTCACTACAGAAGAGTTGGAGAAACTTGTGGATGGGGTCCTGCCCCATTATGCGCTACTCTACGGTCCTCCAGACCAACAGGTAAGTACACTGTGTGCACTTTGAATGGGCTATGCCTGTGTTGAGTGGGGTGCAGATTAGATGGTGGGGTGGGGAGACAATGACGAGTGCAAGGCATGACAGATGAGAGCATGTGCCACATGGCAAGGTTGGGGAGAGGGGGGCAATCAAATCTCTCATGCGGAAAATTGATGATATTTCCTATTCCACCTTGTACATGTCAAATAGGTCAGCGCCCATCAGAAGATCGACATTTGGCATGCCATCGCCAAGGAAGTCCGGACCCTGGGGGTCCACAACAGACGGGGCACCCACTGCCGCAAGAGGTGGGAGGACATCCGCCGCGGGACCAGGAAGACCGCCGAGTCACTGCTGGGGATGGCCTCCCAACCTAGGAGGGGTGCCAGTCGTACCCTGACCCCCCTGATGTCCCGGATCCTGGCGGTGGCCTACCCCGATTTGGATGGGCGCGTGAGGACATCACAGCAGACACAAGGGGGTGAGTACCAGCACATTCAGCTATGTTTAAGCGCAGTGGAGGTGTCTGGGTGGGGGAGGAGGGCTGTGGGTGACATTAGGCCAAGGCGCTTTCTGTAGTGTAGTCCTCTCCTTTAGCCATGTCCCTGTGCCCCCGCCCCCCCCCCCTCTGTAGGGTGACAAGTACAGCTATCCATGGTCCTGCATCACCCATGTGCGCGTTTGTTGTCCCTAGACCTGTTCGCCTAGTCACAAGTACTGAGTAGTGTACCCCGATTGCGCGGCTTATTTCATGAGGCTCCTGTGTCTGTCCTCTCCACCAACGGTGTTGACAATGCATGCACTAAACCTGTCTTTATTTCTCCCCCCACCCTTTTTCTTTATCTTCTTGTGCATGTGTGCATTAGCATCATCAGGCGGAGGAAAATTGGCACCGGAGCACGAGGGAGCTGCAACTCACAAGGCCCCGGTGGGCCATGGCACAGACACCGAGGCCACCAGTGATACGGAGGGTGAGGGGAGCTTCACAACGGGGACCCGTGGTGACACCAGCGACACCGACACGTCCTCGGATGGGAGCTCCCTAGCGGTGGCGGCAACATCCGTGCCCCCCGCCTCTACAGGTACAGCCGCCACCCAGCGCACCAGCTCCGCCCTCCCAGCAGCCCCTCAGCCTTAGCTCCGTGCCCGCTCGCCCAAGAAGGCGGGCATCTCCTTCGCCCCAGGCATCTCAGCCCCTGCCCCTGTTACCCCTGCTGCCCTCAGTGAGGAGGTCATTGACCTCCTGAGGACGCTCATTGTTGGGCAGTCTACCCTTTTGAATGCCATCCAGGGGGTAGAGAGGGAGGTGCATCGTAGCAATGCATACCTGGAGGGCATTCATTCGGGTCAGGCTGCCCATCAACGATCGTTCAATTCTCTGGCCTCAGCACTGACGGCAGCCATTATCCCTGTCTCCAGCCTCCCTCTTCTAACTGCCTCCACCCTGTCTCTGTCTCCTGTTCCTCAGCCTATCCCATCCACACCATCAGACCAGCCTGCACACACCTCAACACCCAAGGGCAGCTCATCCAGACATAAGCACCACAGATCACACAAACATTCACCCAAGCAACACCCAGATGCAGACATGCCAACAGCCACTACCACTTCTGTGTCCCCCACCTCCTCGTCTCCCTCCTCCCTCCCTGTGACGTCTCTACTCACACCTTCATGCACACCACCAACAGCCAGTACTTCCATCACCAGCACACCCTCCAGTACAGTCCGCACACGTGCAGTCACCACCCCCACTGCCATTTACACGTCCCCTGTGTCCTCTCCCACTGTCTGTCACCCCCTCTTCCAAGACACACAAACGCAGCCACCCACCCACCCAACAGCCAACCACCTCACGACAGCCTCCAGCCCATGCACCTTCACCCAAGGACAGCACACCTGACTCTCCTACAACCACCTCCTCTTCCTCCACTCCCATAACCACTACACCTACCCTTTACCTTGGTCCTAAAAAACTTTACCTCTCCACTCTTGACCTCTTTCCCTCACCTGACCCACCCCCTCCATCTGCTAAGAGTCCCAAGAGCGCCTCAGCCACCACCAGCCCGGCTTCAAGGGTCACCGTTGTGCAGGGAGTTTGGAGTCCCCCCTTTGCCAGCAGTGATACATCGGTCAGCAGCAAGGGGACAGCCAGCCCCCCCCCTGGAAAGAGGACCCGTAAAGTCAGGGGCCGCCGCGAGAAGACTGACACGGCTGCCCCCCAGGACCAAAGTTCTGCCACTTCACCTGCCACAACATCCAGGGGAGGCAAGGCTCAGAGAGCCACATCGAAGGAGGGCAAGGGAGCGCGGACCAGGAGGGCCCCACAAGCCCCATCCCGGGTGTGAGGGAGGACACCCAAGGGCCCAGGACACCGTCACCGAAGGGTCCAGCAACTGCACGGTCGGAGGGCGACTGAGCAGGGAGTCCTGGCCAGGTCTGACTCCCTTGACTTACCGAACAAGCACCGCTGAACAGGGCCCCACCGTCCAGAAAGGCACCGCTGAACAGGACCCCGCCGTCCAGAAAGGCACCGCTGAACAGGGCCCCGCCGTGCAGGAAGGCACCGCTGAACAGGGCCCGCCGTGCAGGAAGGCACCGCTGAACAGGGCCCCGCCGTCCAGAAAGGCACCGCTGAACAGGGCCCCGCCGTGCAGGAAGGCACCGCTGAACAGGGCCCCGCCGTGCAGAAAGGCACCGCTGAACAGGGCCCCGCCGTCCAGAAAGGCACCGCTGAACAGGGCCCCGCCGTGCAGGAAGGCTCCGCTGAACAGGGCCCCGCCGTCCAGAAAGGCACCGCTGAACAGGGCCCCGCCGTGCAGGAAGGCACCACTGAACAGGGCCCCGCCGTCTCAAGCACCGCTCCGCTGGGCCCTTCCTGTCAAGCACCGCTCCGCTGGGCCCTTCCTGTCAAGCACCACTCCGCTGGGCCCCGCCGTCTCAAGCACCGCTCCGCTGGGCCCTTCCTGTCAAGCACCGCTCCGCTGGGCCCTTCCTGTCAAGCACCGCTCCGCTGGGCCCTTCCTGTCAAGCACCGCTCCACTGGGCCCTTCATCTCAAGCACCGCTCCGCTGGGCCCCGCCGTCTCAAGCACCGCTCCGCTGGGCCCTTCCTGTCAAGCACCGCTCCGCTGGGCCCTTCATCTCAAGCACCGCTCCGCTGGGCCCTTCATCTCAAGCACCGCTCCGCTGGGCCCTTCATCTCAAACACCGCTCCGCTGGGCCCTTCCTGTCAAGCACCGCTCCTCTGGGCCCTTCATCTCAAACACGGCTCCGCTGGGCCCCGCCGTCTCAAGCACCGCTCCGCTGGGCCCTTCATCTCAAGCACCGCTCCGCTGGGCCCTTCATCTCAAGCACCGCTCCGCTGGGCCCTTCCTGTCAAGCACCGCTCCGCTGGGCCCTTCCTGTCAAGCATCGCTCCGCTGGGCCCTTCATCTCAAGCACCGCTCCGCTGGGCCCCGCTGTCTCAAGCACCGATCCGCTGGGCCCTTCATCTCAAGCACCGCTCCGCTGGGCCCCGCCGTCTCAAGCACCGCTCCGCTGGGCCCTTCCTGTCAAGCACCGCTCCGCTGGGCCCCGCCGTCTCAAGCACCGCTCCGCTGGGCCCTTCCTGTCAAGCACCGCTCCGCTGGGCCCCGCCGTCTCAAGCACCGCTGGCCCAATGACAGTGCTGGTTCTGTGTCGAGCTACTGTTCACGCTGCACTCGGCCCACCCTGCCTCCTCCATTGCCTGTGGAGACTGTTATCCACTTGAGAGACTGTGGCTTTGCACTCCCCAGAATTGAACAGTGGGCAAACCACCCACTGTAGAGACTTGAGAGACTGTGGCTTTGCACTCCCCAGGATTGAACAGTGGGCAAGCCACCCACTGTAGAGACTTGTGAGACTGTGGCTTTGCACTCCCCAGGATGGCACAGCGGGCATGGTGGCCCCTTCGTGGATCTGGCGTCGTGGACTCATGTGGCTGAGGTGCCCCCCCTTCCCTTCCCCCTGAGGTGCCTGTAGTTTTATCATCTGATGCCCCTGTAGTGTTCTCTCCAACGGACTCAGGTCTCCTGTGTGGGCTTTGCCCATGTGTTGATACACTTTGGCCCATGGACTGTTGCAATTTCAGTGACTGTGCTGGACTTATTGCCTCTATTTATCTGTTACGGAATGTTTAAACTTAAATTTTTTTTTTCATTTTCCTATTTTACCATGACTTCAATGAACCTATTTTAAACATAAATTTAGTTTCTCACTTTAATTATATCTTTGCATTATCCCGGGGGGTTTGGGTGGTGTCACTTTGACTTGGTGCTCTGCATTGGTGTGTAGATAGTTGGGGGGTGGGTGTATTGCGTATGTGTGTGCCCGTAACCTTTCCTCCTCCCCCCTCCACTGTGTCGTAGGTGCGGTACTCACCGTTGTCGTCTGCGCCGGAGTTCGTACTCGTGGTAGATGAGCAGGTAGACGAGAGCAGGTAGGATGTTCAATTCGGGCTCCATGCTGTCCTCCGTCCTCGTGGAGTGTATAGAGGTGAGCGTTTTCCCGTTCGTAGTCTGTTTCCGCCGTGTTTTTATCGGCGGTGCTCCCGCCCCGGAAAAGGTGGCGGATTGGTGAGTTGTGATAGGGTGGGCGGTACGTTGTCTGCCGCCTGCCTGTTGGCGGTGACCGCCGCGCTGTTTGTTTGTCCCGCCGTGGCGGTCAGAGTGTTAAAGTGGCGGGCTGTGTTGGCGGTTCCCGCCAGGGTCAGAATTCATTTTTTTTTACCGCCTGCCTGTTGGCGGGTTGGCCGCCGCTTTATCAACGACCGCCAGGGTTGGAATGACCCCCTTAGTCTTTCAATATAAATGTAAAACACAATTTTAATAAACATTTCACCTTTATTAGTCAGTTTCATTAGTCCTCGTATACATTGGCGACCACTCCTGTGGTCACATTTCAAGTGCACGTTTTAGCAAAACAGGTTAATACAGTTTCTATTCAGCATTATTATACATTAGTTCATAAACATTTCATGTTAATATAGATTATATAAGCTACGTTATCTCAGTCCCTCCTCTGATGACCCTAGTCATCACACACACCTTTCCCTTTCAACCTTTCACTTTAAATTTTTCACTTTGTGCATAATGTGCATTTCACCATCTTGCCCTTTGTGTGAGCTTTCCTAAATTTCATTAAACCTTTTCTCTCTTTCATTCTCTTCATTTCTTTTACTTTGTTTTGTCCATTTTCTTCTAAATCTTTCATTAATTGTGCATGCTCCCCATAAACCCAATAAACAAATCAGGACGATTAATAGACCTCCTAATATTTTTGCAAGGACCCCATTCCAAATATTACTAAACCAACTTCCTATTCTGGCAATTCCCTTTCCAACTTTCTCCCAAACTCCAGGTTCCTTCAGCTCCTTCAAATCTGCACTATCTCTAGTTAGGTTGGTAAGCATACCTCTAATCTTTTTACTATTATCAGGTATGAACGAGCAACAATGACGCTCGTTAAGCATCTTACAGACTTCGCTCCTCTTCGCTAAAAGAATGTCTAAAGCAAGCCGATTTTGAAGAGTCATAGCTCTTTCCGCAGCAAGTTCAGTATCCATCAGGAGTATAGCCACTGTGAAATTTGTTAGCATGTTATCCACAATAGTAGACAACTTTCAAATCTTTATGGAGTTTAACATAACCCCCACTGAAGGAATTAGGCTCCAAATATGTCTCCAACGACAGCAGCCGCTGTCTCTCTCTTTTGTCTAGCATGTTGTAATTCAGACATTTTAGGTATTTGTTTTAAGTCGTCAGTCTGGTAAATCTTTGGGAAAACTATTCCCAGATAACATGTCCCATACCATCCCTTAGGGAGACGGTAATAAGCATTAAGCCCACATATATAATAGATCCCAGGGATCGCTGGATCCTGTCCATTTAACATGTATGTCCACTTACTCTGAAACAAAAACACATGCCTGCATTCACTCGTTCCCACAAATAAAGTATCATGATCAGATTTTGGCCTATAAATACAAAGCCTTCCTACGTGTAATACATGTATAGCTAATTTGCCTTGCGTCTTTATTGCGGTGTAAGCAAAATCATTTGCATATGTGAATTTTTCTAACCCCTTTTCTAGCCTTTCTTTCAGTGCTTTGCGTCTATCATCAGTGTGATCTAAAAAGCTCTTCTCTACAGGTGTTAGTAGACAGGTTAAATTGTTGCGGTGTGCATAAGCTGTGCCAAAGGTTAGTGTCGGCTCAAAGAAACCTCTAACTAATTTTATGCTATGCTCTTTAGCTAACTTGTTAAAAAAATTCAATCACAGGCACAAGAGAAAACAATACATCTAAATTAGAATAAAAATATTGCACATGTTCTTGGTCATAGAATCTTGTTAGCAGCAAACTACAGCTTATCCCGTACGTTAGTGGCAGACTATGGTAAATGACCCCTTCTTGCACTGATGAAGGAATCTTTGTGCACACATAACAGTTTCTCGCATCCATTGTATCAACCAACTCATTTAGCAAGCGATAGAAGACATTAGTAGAAAGTTCCCCCTTTGAATTAGTTCCCTCATGCAACTATTTTGTATCCTGCTCAAACTTTTCCCACGGTGTTAGTGTAACAGTCTCAGGTTTTGAAGCATTGTTAGTCACCATTTTATCCAACCAAGGCATTCCCACAATCACACCTATAATTATTATTGCACACACAATACCTAATATAACACTTAACCAACCACACACTTTACCCTTTTTGTTACCACCTCTAGTGTAAGCCATGATCTGTAAATAATCAGATAGCAGAAGTTATAAGACAAACAATCAACTTGAGGACGATTTTAAAGCTCTTTTTTTTTTTTTTCTTCTTAATGAAAAGTCTCTTTTTTTTTTTTCTGCGAGTATTTACAGCGCTCCACTCACCCCAGGACCCTTTTGTCAAATCAGGCTAGCAGCTTGTCATAATCGGTTTTCAGAGTCAATTCAGGTTATCAGTGTCACATCTGGTAATTTCTTCAGTCACTTTTCTCAGCTTTTCAGCTTTCAATTTCAATTTTAACACAGTCTTTTCCTGAAGTGGCATTCAAGTATCGTAGTATTGGCCTGGTACCTCTCGATCAAAACAGAATGCTAAGAATTCTTGTTGCCATTCAGATGTCGTTGCATATGCCCATTCAGGACCTGCGTACCTTCTGTTCGCGACCCTTTTTCTTTTCAGTCTGCGTTCGCTTTGCAACTCTACTTCACTAAGATCCTCCCTTCTGGTTGTATCAATTTCTTCCTCTATTGTATCACCTGGGATGACCTTTTCTCTTGCAGCTTGTTTCTTCGGCCAGTTATCACCTTTATGCGTTTTCTTCCTGCTTGGCTTTTCAGCACTCAACATCACCCTCCTCTTGTGCTATGGTGTTTTCTCTTGACGGACCTGCAAGTGCCTCAGGAGGAGTTGGTGTGCTTTGACCTCCCTCTGCTCCTTCCCCCTCGTCTTCAGAGTCTGTAACGGGTTCAAGTTCTAACCCGTATCTGTCTACTTCTGGGAGAACCTCTCCATGACTTAGTTCTCCTGCTGCCTCTACTGAGATAGGCTCATTGTCACCTCTCTCAAACTCGTTTACTGTTTGAGGGACTAAGCCGTACTCAGTGGGCTCTCCTTCAGTCTCAGTTCCCCTTTGAATATTCTCCGGCCCTGAGACTTCCTTCTCTGGAGTTGCTGAGTCGGAAGCTTCAAGTTCCTCATCAGTCGGACATGTCACCTTCTTTGTGTGACTGGCATGTATCCTGTTTGGAACGCCTGCACATTTCACAGCAGTGGTTGTTGTCAGTATTACTTGATATGGCTCCTTCCAACGTGGCTCCAAACATGACTTCCTCACGTGTTTCTTGACAACCACCCAGTCACCGGCTTGCAGGGTGTGACCTGGATCACTGATCGGTGGCAATGTGTTAGCCTCCACCTGGTAAGAAAAGAGCGAACCACATCAGCCAGACCCTTACAGTAGTCCAACACCATATCATCCGTGATATTCACAAGAGCATTTGCAGGCACTGCGGGCAATCTCATAGCTCTGCCCATCAATATCTCATGGGGGGATAGTCCTGTCTTCTTATCAGGTGTGTTTCTCATTGACATCAGTACTAAGGGCAATGCATCTGGCCATTTCATATTGGTAGCTGCACACCTTTTTGCGATTCTCGACTTCAAGGTACCATTCATCTGTTCCACTAATCCTGATGCTTCAGGGAGGTAGCTACAATGCAGCTTCTGCTCAGTGTCCAAAGCAGCACACAAGAGGTTAATCACCTCATTGTCGAAGTGTCTGCCCCATCTGATTCTAAAGAGACCGGAAATCCGAACCGTGGTATTAATTCCCTAAGCAACAACTTTGCTACTGTGAGACTGTCATTCCTACGTGTAGGGTATGCTTCTATCCAATGACTGAAAACACACACAATCACCAACACGTACCTCAAGCCTCCACACACAGGCATTTCAATGAAATCCATCTGCATCTTGCTAAATGGACCTCCAGCTCTCCCTATGTGGCTCAGAGTCACCACAGTCCCTTTTCCCGCATTCATCTGTTGAAAGATGATGCACCTGTGACAAGTAACTCCTGCAGCTTGTCTGAATTTTGGATTGAACCAATCAATTTTGAACAATCTGATCATTGCATCTCTTCCAAGGTGAGCCTGACCATGGTAAAGCCTTGCAAATTGTGACAAAAGACTGTTTGGCAAAACCAACTTCCCCTCCTCTGAAACCCACAAGTTGTCAGCCCTCTGTACACATTGCATTCTCTGCCAGGAGCGTTTGTCCTCTCTGCTAGCATAGCCCTGCAGTGATTTTAGCTCATCTAATGTATCAACCACTCTTAATGCAAAGTTTAGGCATGTTTCATTCTCAGTTTCAGGTAGTAGCTCCCACTGTTCCTTGAACGATATACAGTTCAATGCGCAAAACCTTGCGACTTGATCTGCATAGCCGTTTCCCATTGACACAGTCTTGTGACTTGACATAAGCATTGCATTTCACCACGGCAATTTCAAGAGGTAACTAAATTGCATGCAACAAATCCTTAATTTGTTCGCCATTTTTCACTGGTGAGCCAGAAGAGGTCATGAAACCCCTCTGTGACCATAATTGGCCCAAATCATGTACAATACCAAATCCGTACCTGCTGTCAGTATAGATAGTGACTTTCAGATTTGCACCTGCGTGGCATGCCTTAGTAAGGACAATCAATTCAGCCACTTGTGCAGAGTACACTCTTTCGAGCCAGGAAGCTTCTAGGATGCCAGTGATTGTACACACGGCATAGCCAGCCCTCATTATTCCGACTGAGTCCCTCAAACATGATCCATCAACAAACATAATGCAATCATTTTCTTCTAGCTGTGTATCCTTAATGTCAGATCTTGGTTTGGTGCATAGTTCTGTTACCTCAAGACAATCATGCTCCACTTCCTCTGTTTAACTAATCTCAGCCTTTTCAATAGGATGTAGAGTTGCCGGGTTCAATATTATACACCTCTTGAGAGAGACATTTGGAGACCCCAATATAATGGTCTCATATCTCGTTAGCTTAGCATTTGTCATGTTCTGAGTCTTAGTTCGGGTCAACAGAATTTCAACTGAATGTGGAACCATTACTGTCAAAGGATGTCCCATCACTATGCCTTCACACTGTGTGAGGCTCTGACCAACTGCTGCAACTGCACGCAAACAACCTGGTAAGGCTGCTGCGACTGGGTCCAAAGTAGCTGAAAAATATGCTACTGGGCGGTTTGCACCTCCATGGACCTGTGTTAAGACAAAGAACAAGGATCACGTTCATGACAAAACAGTAGAAAAGGCTTTGTGTAATCAGGCATACCCAAGGCTGGTGCCCTGCACGTGCACTCTCTCAATTCCATGAATGCCTCAAGCTCTTCTTCGGACAAACTTATGGTACTCGGGTCATCCTTAATTTCCTTGCCTGTCAGTTTTATCAATGGTTTAGAGATAATCGAGAATCTTAGGGATCCACTGGCAACAGTAGCCCACCATTCCCAAAAACATTCTGACATCTCTCTGTGTTGTCGGTGGGTGCATCTGCAGTATGGCTGTCACCCTTTCTTTTGATATTCTCCTAGACCCTTTCTCAAGTGCCCTAAGTACTTCACCTCTTTCTGACAGTACTGCAGCTTCTTTGGGGACACTTTGGGGGTTATTCTAACTTTGGAGGAGGTGTTAATCCGTCCCAAAAGTAACGGAAAAGTGACGGATTTACCACCAGCCGTATTACGAGTCCATTATATCCTATGGAACTCATAATACGGCTGGTGGTATATCCGTCACTTTACCGTCACTTTTGGGACGGATTAACACTCCTCCAAAGTTAGAATAACCCCCCTTATGTCCATTCTTTCCCAAATGGTTCAGTAAGGCAATTGTGTCATACCTGCAATCGTCTTTCGTTCTGGACGCAATCAACAAATCATCAATGTACTGCACTAGAGTCAAACTGAAAGGCAGTTCCAATGACTCTAAGTCCTTCTTCAATATCTGATTGAAGATAGATCGTGACTCCGAAAACCCTTGAGGAATTCTGCACCAACTGTACACCTTGTCCAGGAATTTGAAACTAAAGAGAAATTGGCTGTCCTCATGAAGAGGCACTGAAAAGAATGCCTGTGACAGGTCCACCACTGTGAACCATTCTGCATGACACGGAACCTGAAACATGATTACTGCTGTTGTACCTGCTGCATTTGTGCTGGTTGAACACGCAGCATTTGTATTTGCTGCATGGGCTGTAACCCCTGCATCGGAACCATGTTATTTTGGAAGTTCTGATTTTGACCTCTCGATTTAGGACCCCTCATATTTTGAAATGTACCAACATCAGTGCTTTGTTGAACGACACCAACATGCACCACATTTGGGCATTCCCGCTTCCAATGCCCCACGCCCCCACATGCGTGACATGGTGACATCTTTTTCATCCCCTGCGCATCATTTTGAACCACCACAGTATTCAAATCTGGACCGCGATTCACAAAACCCCGACCTCGGCCTCTCGGCTGTGCCTAAAACATGCCAATCCCTTGCGGTTGCTGCTGTTTTATCTGCTGGATTCCATTTCCCTGCATACCTGACTGCGCTGTCTTAATCTGCATCACCATCACTTTCGCCTTCACCTTTCTCTGCTTTAACTCAATCTCATCACTGCAGTATTTCGCATACTGCAACACCTCATCAATCGGCTTGGCCTGCCAACAGATCAAATGATTCTTAATCATCTGTCTAACCTCTGGTCTCAGTCCTTCAACAAATGTAAACACAAGATGGTTCATGTCTTTCGGCTCAATAGTCTCAGTGCCACTGTAATGTTTGAACGCTTTTAACAACCTCTCATAATAAGCATGGATTGACTCTTTGACCTCCTGTGAGGTCCGGTCGATTTTCTGCCAATCAGTCACTTTCGACAACACTTTCTGCTTCAAGAACTCAATCACTTTATGATAGTACTTCATCACCTCCTCAGATAGTGCTCCAGTCACCTTATCCCTTACTGGTTCTTGCGTCGGCCAGTCCACACCTCTTTTGCACTCAAGCCATAAGTCAGGTAGAACAATGATCTCAAACAGGGTATTCAAGTCCTCCCAGAGACACTTCGCAAGCTTCACAAACCTGTCTGTCTGCTGATACCACTCTATCGGTTTCTCCCTCAACCTGGGATAATCATTTGTAAATGACAGAATGTCTCCCCTAGACCACGGTACATGGACTAGAACCCCTCCAGCTGTTTCTCTCATTGGTAACATCTTTACTGTTCCCGTATCTGGTGAAGCTTTAGCTTGATTTGATTCCGGACTGTCACCTTTCTCCTTATCTCTTTTCTTTGCCCAGCTGCCTTCCCATTTTTCTAGTGCACTCCAGATCTGTGCACTGTGCAGTATCTCTTTAAGATGCTCTTTAATTCCGGTAGATCTCATGTGCTCAAAATCTTAAGAATCAAAGTCTAATCTGTAGCTTCTTTTCAAATGTTTAGTATTCTCAATGTATATATTGTATTTGTCTGCCAGGTTCGCCAACCTCTGATGTACCTTGCCCACCTCTTTAGTGATCTTGGGGCACAGATACCTCAATTCTGCTTCTGTGCATGACTCTAATCGGGTTACCCCCATTGTTCCTTCAGCATCTACTCCCAGTCTCACAAAATGTAGGTATTCTTCCCTTTCTGGCTTTTCTGCAGTTACTGCAGTGTTTTGTGAAGCATAGGTCTTTTCTAACCACTCAGAAAAACCTTGCAGTGAAATATTCCCTGCATGCATCATTGGCGACTGTGATGAGTTTGTACTTATTGTCTGTGGGGTCAGCACACCTAGCCCTGCTTGCCTCATTGCCTCCAAAGGTGATTCGATCGGGCTAAGGTATATCAAGGACCTGGGTCCTTCAGCTGATTGCTCTCTTGGTGCCATTAATTGGGGAGTTCCTATGGACCCTCCTCTTATTGCCTCTTGGGTCATCACTCCCTGATCACACACACCAGGCTTACCCTGTGCATACAATGGTACTGGGGGACCAACTGTAATTGGAAGTGATATGGCAGCTGGTGTCTGACCTGGTCCCAAACCCCGTGGAGCAGTAACTCCCAGAGCTTGACTCACAGTGGTTGGTGCAGGTACTAACAGAGGTCCTGCCGCTGGATTATAACCCGGAATCAGCTGTTGCTGTGGCTGGGGCAGCAACTGCGGAGTAGGCTCAATCTGCACTAACCTCAATCTTTTATAAATCGGATCGGGTGGCACCATCAAACTTGTAGTAGTCTCTAGTACTGGGACGTCTGGATAAATCCTCTGTATCTGTGGCGGAGGTTGCAACTGTATCTGCATGTCTGGCGCAGTGGGTACACTGACACCCTTCTGTATCAAAACTGTATCACTAGTCTGCACTGTATTTGTAACTTCCTTACTCTGTGTCTGGTTCCCAGGACCCGAACTAGTGCTCGGGCGTTGTCATTTACTGCATAAGGTGGCGAGTGATCATGCAGCACCGGGTTAAGAAACTCTTCATCGTCTGAGTCATCTTCATCTATCCAAGACCTCTTAGTCTCTTTTGGCTTACTAGAGCCCTTATCTGTCTTACAGGTTGCTTTCTTTCCCTGCGTCTCGTCTTCTTGTGTTATTGCTGGAAACAATTTGAGTCCGTCAACTATTCCCCTTCTCCACATTTTGCTCTTGTTGTACCATCTAGCCTCGGCTAAAGTCTTCTCTGCCCTTTTCATCCTCCTCTCAAATTTTTGCTGTCTTTGTCGTATGGCCATTAAATCCCAGACTGCTAATGCCTCATACTGGGCTGGTCTCGGAGGTGGTTTCTGCACACTTAACATCCACCTCAAATTTTCTAAAATTCTTGTATTGAACGTTCCGTGCTCTGGAAACGCCAAACATCCCTCCTTCTCTGTTCATCCATAGGCAAGGCGCGACTCCCTTTTCCTCCATTACTATATAAGCTGGAGTACCCTCAGGCGGTGTAGGCTCCCCTCACTCGCCGTAATGTATGCCTCTCCTTTCAGAGCGCTCCTCAAAGCTTTAAGAAAATTCAATTTTGCGTCTTTTATTTTGTTTGAACCTAATCAGGAAGTGACTTTAATTCCCAGGACACTCTTCACCCACCTCTTCTCAACCTATTGTTTCTCACGGACGGCTGCCAATCCATGCCCAACCCCTATCGGCAACTGACCTATCCCAGTGCGGCACCACTGACGTCACACACACACACACACATACTGCAGCTGACAAAGTCTTGCGGCTTGTCCTCATTACACTAGATTAACACCAAACTAATGCAAAATTTATGCGAGCACCTTTAACAACAACAAGCAACTCAAATTTGCCGGTTCACTACAGGAAGGGTATACAATCGCTTCAGAACTTTACAGAGATTTCACTTGAAGCCTCGGCCGCTACTCTCTCCTTCTCAGTTCTCGCATACGCAAGCAGAATTCGACCCGCAAATCCTACTCTCGACTTGTCAATGGTTTGTTCTAGTGCACTATAGAACTTGCCAAATCTCCATCGAAGGTTTCATACACACAATTTGACTCAAACTCAACTTGTCAATCACGCCCGATTGACCTATTAAACCGCACAAATTACAACATAAGCCAAAGTGTCTCCTACACTTGTCAATATACTCCGGAGTCTTAGACCACGCCGGGTCTGTATATTACCAACCAACCACATGGATAATTTTTTAGCACAAAGCAACTCCTTCTAAAACATCATTACCTGGCCTAAACACACATAACTTCACAAATCACCTGCAAAGTGCAAAAGCTGAGCAAGCGCAAATTCTATACCATGCATGCTAAAACGCCAAGAACATTCCCAACTCACTTAGGCAGGCTCCGAGATCCCGGGAAAGTCATGGGGAATTTAGAAACGCATCATACCTCTAATTTGCATTATCTCAGAAAAACAATCTAAACAATAATTCTCCGTCCTACGGCCCCAAAGGGCGGAACCCGTCGCTCTGCTACCAGAACTGCTAACGCGTCCCTCTATGATAAATTTCTACACATTGGGACTCGTTTTAGGCCAATGAATCTTTTGACCCTGTTGAGAGACACCTTAGGACAAGATAGCTAATCAACATGTCAATCAATACGTCAATAATATCATCAATATTTATCACAATAACGCATTTCACTTTAGTCAAAGACATTAATCAAACTCAAGACACCACCACGACCTTGCAGTCATGATTTACCACACCAGTTTAGGATGAATTTGGTGAAATTTATTCCCTATTGTTTACAATACTACCAGCAAATTTATTAGTCTCAAAACCAGGAAACACATTAGCATAGTCACAATATGGCAACTCTGATAAGATTTCATCAAGGCAAGAATCACAAACATTAGAATATAGCACGGCGTGAATATAAACTAACATTAGCAGAGTATATCAACGCATTGTTCAACAAAGCATGGATTCAGTCATTTGTCCGTTTGCGTCAGTTTAATGAACCCCTCACCTAACCTCTAATTAGCATTGGCATGTTGGGCTTCATGCAAAACAATTTCGCAACACCAATTTGAAAAACATCCATCTATAGCTCCTGTCAAAAGAAAAGCAGTTGGCACCTAGAAAGGAAAAGCAAACAGACAATCACAATTTCATTGTCATATACTAACCCTCCAAGTTTGGTCAACAATCAAGCTCTTTCTTCGTCTTCAGGACATCAGTTGAATCGCCATCAGTAATTCAGCTCCGGGTAAAGGGGCACTTCCCTCATAAGGAGGTAAAGTGTAAAGGGGTAGACTAAGGACAAAGATGGTTGTTAGAAATGTGTTTTTTGGTTGGCAGTCAGGTTACCCTCTGTCCAAGCAAGAACCCTCACTCTAGTCAGGGTAAGTCACACACAATCCAAATTATCATGTGCCCACCCTCTGGTAGCTTGGCACGAGCAGTCAGGCTTAACTTAGAAGGCAATGTGTAAAGCGTTTGTGCAATAAATCATACAATAACACAATATAGCACCACAAAAATACACCACACAGTGTTTAGAAAAATATATAATATTTATCTGGGTATTTGCAGGTCAAAACGATTAAAGATGCAACATGAATTTGTAAAGATATCACTGAAAAGTGATATGAAGTGTCTTAAGTCTTTAAAAAGTAAATAAAGTCTCTTTCAAGCACAAAGTACCTGGTTTGGAGTGGAAAAACTCTGCAGAGGGCTGCAGAAGAGGAGATGCATGGAAAAATGGTGTGTGTGTCGGTTACGCCCCTTCACACACGGACTTGCGTTGTTATTTTTCACTCGGGGAAGATGTGCGTCGTTTTCTGGCACACGGACCGTCTCCTTCTGTGGATCGTGGGATTACCAGATGTCCCAGGGTCTGTGCGTGGATTCCTCGGCTTGTTATCCGGCTGCGCGTCGTTCCTGGGGGCTGTGCGTGGAATTTTCTTTCTCACGGCAGGCGTTGCGTCGATTTCCTCTCTGGAAGTCGGGCGGCGTTGTCCATGCGAGGCCGTGCTTCGAAGTTCCGGTCGCACGGCAGGCGTCACGTCGAGCGGCGTCTTTCTGGATCTGTGTGGGGTGAATTTCTCACCGCGGAGCAAGCTGTGTGTCTAATTTTTCGGCGCACGAGGAGTCCAAATGAAAAAGAGAAGTCTTTTTGGTCCTGAGACTTCAGGGAACAGGAGGCAAGCTCTATCCAAGCCCTTGGAGAGCATTTTTGCAGCCAGACAAGAGTTCAGCAAGGCAGCAGGCCAACAGCAAGGCAGCAGTCCTTTGTAGAAAGCAGACAGGTGAGTCCTTTGAGCAGCCAGGCAGTTCTTCTTGGCAGGATGCAGGTTCTGGTTCAGGTTTCTTCTCCAGCAAGTGTCTGATGTGGTAGGTCAGAGGACCTGTTTTATGCCCAAATGTGCCTTTGAAGTGGGGGGGAATTCTAAGAGTGGCTAAGAAGTGCACCAGGTCCCCTTTCAGTTCAATCCTGTATGCCAGGGTCCCAGTAGGGGGTGTGGCAGTCCTTTGTGTGAGAGCAGGTCCTCCACCCTCCCAGCCCAGGAAGACCCATTCGAAATGCAGATGTATGCAAGTGAGGCTGAGTACCCTGTGTTTGGGGTGCGTCTGAGTGAATGCACAAGGAACTAAACCCAGCCAGACGTGGATTGTAAAGCACAGAAAGATTTAAGTGCAAAGGAAAGTTCCCTTTCTAAAAGTGGCATTTCTAGAATAGTAATATTAAATCCAACTTCACCAGTCAGCAGGATTTTGTATTACCATTCTGGCCATACTAAATATGACCTTCCTAATCCTTTCAGATCAGCAGCTACCACTTCAATACTGTATGAGGGCAGCCCCAATGTTAGCCTATGAAGGGAGAAGGCCTCACAGTAGTGTAAAAATGAATTTAGGAGTTTTACACTACCAGGACATGTAAACTACACAGGTACATGTCCTGCCTTTTACCCACACAGTACCCTGCTCTAGGGGTTACCTAGGGCACGCATTAGAGGTGACTTATATGTAGAAAAAAGGGGAGTTTTAGGCTTGGCAAGTACTTTTAAATGCCAAGTCAAGGTGGCAGTGAAACTGCACACACAGGCCTTGCAATGGCAGGCCTGAGACAAGGTTAAGGGGCTACTTAAGTGGGTGGCACAACCAGCGCTGCAGGCCCACTAGTAGCATTTAACCTACAGGCCCTGGGCGCATATAGTGCACATTACTAGGGACTTATAAGTAGATTAAATAGTCCAATCAGGTATGATCCAAGGTTAACATGTTTAAGGGAAGAGAGCATATGCACTTTAGCACTGGTTAGCAGTGGTAAAGTGTGCAGAGTCTAAAAACCAGCAAAAATGAGGTCAGAAAAAGAGAAGGGGGAAGGCAAAAAGTCTGGGGATAACCCTGCAGAAGGGCCATTTCCAACAATGGCTCTAAGTAAAATCAGCAAAGTTACTCGGCAAAGTGACAAAGTCTCTGGGTCATATCAAATCGCATCAGCATCTCCCTAACTAACTAACTAATTTCCGTGTGTCAAGAGGTTTTATCCCTTTTTCTTTGTACTTTCCCCTAAAATATGATTGGATAAGGGGTTGCACCCCACTTATCTATAACCAAATAAAAATACATTAAGTCATCACTTTTGTCACCCCACAACATTTCCCACGTATTTTATTGGTGCTTACGATTGACGTTTTTAGCGGGTGGTGTGTCCGGTATGATTTCATTGTCTTGGGGTCCTTTGCAAATCTCCAGTCAGTGGCTCCATTGTGCGTACCGGTTTAGGCGGCCTTGTTAATCTACACTGTTGCATTTAGCAAAAGAAATGTTACTATAGGCAGGGTGAATTTCATGAGAACGGATCTACTACAGTTACATTCGGCTTCTAACTTTTGGAAAAAACAAGAGTTCATGTCCTTTAGCAAGTCAGTACACTGCACGATAGAAAAATACATTTAATATGAGAGTCAGGCAGCTAGGCCTCGACTCATGCTAACTAAGGCCTACCGCTTTATTAGCGAAATCTAATACATTTAGTCTTCCAATATAAATGTAAAACACAATTTTAATAAACATTTCACCATTATTAGTCAGTTTCATTAGTCCTCGTATACATTGGCGGCCACTCCCCGTGGTCACATTTCAAGTGCACGTTTTAGCATCTGGTTTTAACCCTTCAACAAACCTGAACACCAAATGATTTGTGCTCTCTTTCTCAATTGTTTCCACACCACTGAATTGTTTGAACGCCTTCAACAACCTTTCATAATGTGCATGAACCGATTCCTTTCCATGATCTTATAATAATGTTTCATTACTTCAGGAGATGGCGCACCTGTGTTCAAATCTCTTTGTGGTTCACTCTTTGGCCAATCAACACTCCTTTTGCATTCAACGACAAATCTGTGGAACAACAATATCAAAAAGTGGATTCAGATCTTCCCACAGACACTACGCAATCTGTTTGCTGGTACAACTCCATTGGTTTCTCTCTCAACCTCGGGTAATCAGTTGTAAAGCTTAAAATGTCACTCCTATTCCAAGGTACATATAAAATTCCCTCCTGGTGTTTTTCTCATTGGCAGCATTTTCACTGACTCTCCTGCCTGTGTCACATCATCTTTTTTCAGTCTTTCTCTTTTCTTGACCCAACTGCATTCACATTTGTCTAATGCTCTCCAAACCTGTACTTTCTCAAGTAATTCTCTAAGATGTGTTCTCATCCCTGCAGATCTCATGAGTGTAAAATCTTCCTCCTCCATGTAACTTCTTTTCAAAGTTTTCATTTTTGACAAATCAATGTTATAATCGTCTGCTACTTCTTGTAACTGCTGGTAGACTCTCTCTGGTCCTCTAGTAATTATTTTGCATACATATCTCAACTGAGCTTCTGTATATGACTCAAGTCTGTTCACCCCCATGGTCCCTTCCAAGAGTTCACTTCCTTCCATGTTCAATCTCACTCTGTTTATTTTTTTTTCCTCTCTATCTTTTCTCTCTTGTGTTTTTGAATTACTTAAATCTTCCGACCATTTTGTTATTCCTTGTGCAGACAAACCTTTCAATGAAACTCCATTAGCTTGTGCACTTGCATCTTGCTCCTGCCCTGAACTCGCACATTGTTGGGGAACCATAAATCTCTGTCCCTGACTATGTTAGTAATATAGTCCTAGAATTCTTAACAGAAGACAAATCTATTAAGGAATTAGTCTCATTCAAGCTTTGTCCTTGTCTAGGAATTGAGTTTTCCAACATTCCATTCTGAACATTGATCAATGAATTCTCTCCACTACTGTCTACACGTGCATATAATGGAGTTACCGGACCTATCATAATAGGTACAGTAATTGCATCTGGATGAGCTAAGGATCCAACCCTCTGCATCTGTCCTGCACCCATGCTCTGTACTTGTGGAATCTGTATTTGAACAGACTCTCTTATGTTCATTCCTTGATGACCTTGTGACAACACTAAATTAGTGGTCGTCCTTACAATCTGAGCCTCTGGCTGTATTTCAGGAATGTTTATTTCAAACTGCTGTCTGTTGTTCAATGAATCATTGAAACTACTCTGCATCTGATCTCTCTCATTGTTTAGGATACCCCTTGATAATTCTGATGTGGATGGTACATTAGGAATTGCATTACTAATCCCACTCCCATTTGATCCATTATCACTCCTCTGATTCACATTTGGTGGTAAGTCTCTAAAATCTGAGAAACTATCTAATCTTCCCCCATCTCATCATCATCATCATTAAACATGACTAATTTTAAGTCTTTCAAATTTTGTTCTTTAGTCTCTGTTGAACCCTTTTTCTTTTTCTTCCCATCTTTTGTTTCATCCTCATCCTCCTTTGTTCTTGCCGGAAATAATCTAATTCCCAGTAATGCTTCTACTCTCCACCTTTTCTGCTGTTTGTCCCATCTAGCTTCCAAAAGCGTCTTTTCTACCCTTCTCATTTTCTTTTCAAATTTTAATGTCTGTTGCTGTATGGCTACCAGCTCCCAAATCGCTAAAGCTTTGTATTGTGCTGGCCTCGGTGAAGGTTTTAAACTATAGATCTTTGATCTCAAATTATCCAAAATTCTCAAATTGAACGTTCCATTTTCCAGAAAAGCCAAACAACCTTCTTTTCTTGTAATTTTGACCCAATGTTTCAACCAAAGACATGCTCCCTTCTCCTTAAACACAATATATGCCGGAGTATTCTGTGGTGGACAAACCTCTCCTTCGAGTGCCGGAATATAATCATCACCTCTCAGTGAACTTCTCAAAGCTTTGAAAAACTTATTTTTCGACTGAAATTTATTTAAACCTGATGTCCACAACAAAATTATTTACTAACTCAATTAAACTAAGCAACACAAATAGTAAAAGAACAACCAATGAAGAAAAGTGACTACGATCCCACAATTCCCTTCGACCCTCTCACCTTCCAATCACATTACTCTATTGTCCGACTGATCGACGAATTTGTGCACAACCCTTCTCACTAATCAACCAATCCCAGCGCTGCCCCACTTACGTCACACTAACACTTACACCCCTCCTCAGCGCGCTCACTGAGCTGACAAAGCCTATTGTACCAATCTCCTTTCACAACCCACACATAAAATCAACGCAATATTAATTTTGCGAGCTAACTTAAACCAAAACAAAAATGAGAAAACAAATTCACTCATTTACTACAGGTAGGGTAATACAGTCACTTCAGAACCTTCCAAAGTAACCTTCAGCTTTGGCCTACTCTTTTTCACAGTTCCCACAATCGTGAGTAAAATTCGACCTGCGAACTTCACTTCTCAACTGATCCTTGGACTATCGTCCTAGTGCACTTAGCACTCACCAAGTCTTCAGTATAGTTCCAATCACACCAATTCTCACAAACTCGACTTACCAATCACGCCAGATCGGTCTATTAAATGAACGAATTACAACATATACCAAGTGTCTCTCCCTCCTAAGGTCTGTCATCAACAACCACATGGATCATTTTTCCTGCAGCAAGCGCCACACTCAAATGAAGAACGCCGCTTCCCTACACTCATGCCTATAGGAGTACGCCCACTCCATCTAAAAATCTACTTGAGTATCTCCACTCCTCTAAACTCATACTCATCCCAATCATCTGCAAATTAGCTAAAGCTGTGCAAGCGCAAATCACTTCACTCAATTCAACCAAACACCGCTCAGAACATACCCTTCAACACAGAGGGTCTCCAAGAACCGGGGAAAGTTACTTAAGGCAACTAGCAACTCATCTTGTTAAATTCATATAACATTTTAGGAAAAGAAAAACCCAACAAATGTTATTTTCACTAAGAGAACCTTACATTAACCTCATTATAACATCATCAAACAATGACTTAACTGTAATCCGCTACCAAAAACTGCTGCAGCGCCACAGAATCCTAGCTATTATCTATACTGTATAGTGGATTCCGCCCTAGAGGTCAATGGATCGAAGCAACATAGGTTTGAGGGGATGTCATCAATGAGTAATGTGAGCATCAACAATAATCAGCATAATCAATAATGTTAAACCTTAAACAAATAACCACACCAGTTTATTAAGAAGATTTATAAAAATGAATTTCCTTGAATTAACAATGCTAATGTCACAAAAATAACTCTCAAACACAAATGATGGTTGATTAGAACATCCTATATATCTCAGTTTAATAAAAACAACCAAACAAATAATCTCCAAGGGAATTACACTTATAAATAATATCAGAACTGGAAATAATGGCACAGTATACATTAGTACAGCACTCAAAAGACGTCAATGTAAGTCATGAGCATTTCAAGTTAATTCCGTCACTAACCACAAATTAGCATTAACATGTTGGGCTTCATGTAAAATGAATTTAGAAACACAAATTTAGAAAAACTTTTTAACTTGGGTTGTCATTAAAAAATTATTATTAATATGCATCAATCAAATTATAAGTTGCAGCTGGTACCTGAAAAAAAAAGAGACACATATAACATTTCAATGACATACATTACCAAAATTGATAGCAACAAGCAGTTTACTTCAGCAAAGGGACATCATCAGGTATGTCTTCAGAAGAATTGGGCCTAACAATAGCTAAACCTACACTGCTACAGGAACACTGGAATCTAACGGCTTCAATAATTACCGCTAAAATCTGCAATCTCGTCTCCTGCCTCTTCTCATCTGACTCTAGAAAATCTCTAAAAAGCTTATGATTGGTCAGTTCATGGGGTGGTTACGCTTCAACCAATAGAAAACTAAATTGATAACCTAAAATATGACAATACTACATTAACTAGAACATTTTCGCAACACTAACTTTTCCTCTTTCATTCGTTTGTAGCTCCATTGTTCCATCTCGCCCCAAACTTCTCTTCTCAGGAAGAAACTTTTACAGTTACAAACTTCACTTCCATCCTTGAAGGAAAAATCATGTATTAGTAACATTCTCAAACAATAGAACATTTAACTTATACAATGCTCAGTTAAAACCTGGCCTTGTAAGACACACTTCAGCAACCCACTATGGGTAGCTGTGGACACATCTATTAAAACACTGAATGCACATTTATGTAAGCATTAAATTATGGAAAATAACCACAACATTTAGTTAGAATTTTGCTCAGTTAGGAACAGAAAATTAACTGTGGCGACCATTATCAAAAGTCACCCGTTTTACATGTTAATTCATCATACATTTAGTATACCAAAATCACTAATAAACATATTAGAAAATTCACACTCTCACAAGGTCATTTTAGGTTGAGCGTGCAAGCACGCCCAACACTTTCACTCATTCGTGGGCTTACTTTTTAAAAATAACTTGATGTCATTCGTAATTGCTTTACACTTGTCCCGTCTTGGAGCAGTTTTTGTCATGCCTTGGGAATTGGCCCTGTTATGTGGATTATTGCACGACTGCCGATATACTTCAGCATGGGTGAACTATTTCTTTTGTCTCTCCCTTTAGTGCTGCATGGCAGCTATGTCGCTCAAAGCGACAACAGGCACAACAACGTGAACTCGATCAGCTGTATTGGAGAGCTGGTCACATTGTTCACAGTTACCTAATCAGAGTCATTTCTTGTGGCTCTCCCCTTAAAACACTTGAAATTGGTGAAAGCTTTATGTAAAACAGAAATCCTCAAAGCGAAAGCTGCTCACCCAGCACAGTAGGAGAGCCTATCCTACAATATTGGCTGCACTAGGGAAACTCAACCCATAATGCTTTCCTGGGCATTACTTTTATAAAACTTTTTGCCCATAACTCAGTCTGTGGTGGTCCTAGGAAAATGGGACCATCACCAAAACATTCAGCACGATGCGCTCTTCCTGTCTAGTTCGTCTCTGTGTCCTCACATTATGTTAGAGGGGACCCCAAAATAATACACCTCCCACCATTCAGTCTTTTTTTAAGCGTTCTCTTGGCTTGAGCTTTTGTTTTCTAGCTGTGAATAGTTTGTGTGTAAAGGGCCTTGCTTGTAATATCATTGCTTTAGGCCTGTTATCCCTGAACATATGTAATGTACTGTGTTCTCAAGGGGTTATGAATATGGCTACTTTGCATTATTTATTGACATTGTTTGTGTGGTTAAACCCTCTAGGTCTAACTATATAGTTACATTACAATGTTTCTTACAAATGCTATTTTCATTGTGGTGTCCTCTAAGAGCTGCTCTAAGCATTGCAGTCATATCAACATACTAAAATATTTGTGGCACGGAAACTTGCCTCTTGATGCTTTGCAGGGAATTACTTTTACAAAACATTTTTGCTCATAACTCAGCCTGTGGTAGTCCTAGGTCACCTTCAAAACATTGACCACAATGTGCTCTTTCTGTCTATTTCATCTGTGGATCCCCACACTATGTCAGTGGGGACTCCAAAATAATAACCCCTCCCAACTTTCAATGGCTTTTTTTTTTTTTTTATAGCTAGAGCTTTTGTTTTGATAGCTAGGATAAGTTTTGTTTTAAAGGCCTTGTTTGTAATATCATTGCAATAGGCCTGCTAGCCCTAAAAACATTCTCTAGGAGCTAAGTACATGGTATACTGCATTATTTCCTCCTCCTTCTTTCGTGTGGTTATGTCCTCTAGGGGCTTACAACATAGTTACATGTTTTATACAAATGATATTTTTGTTATGGTACTCTCTATGAGCAGCTTTGAGCATTACAGTATAATTCCAAAAGTTGTTTTCTGATAAAGGTTTAAATGATAATTGTATGTGTTTTAATAATCTTTCCTTATTACAATTATGACCATAATGCAGGCCAACTTAACATCCTTATTACACTACGACTGTGTGAACACTTGTGATATGTTTGGGTGACCCTTCTAGTTTATCACTCCTCTCTCACTGTCTTGTGGCTTTCTTTGGAGAATAATGTTAGCCAGCCAGTGTCTTTGATGGTGGGGTGGTGAAAGTGGTATTCTATTAGAATTAGCATGGCAGATTTAAATTAGGATGCTAAATGACAACATTTTCATTTTTTAATGCAGATAGAGGAAAAAGGTAAATGGAAGTGAATTATATGCAGGAAAAGACAAAATTATGAGACAGGGTTAACCAATTTTATGTTGCAAGAAACGTCCATTTATGAATTTACAATGGCAATAGCTCTAACTCAAGCAAATGCAAGACCTATTGCATTGCAAATGCTTGTTCTAATTGTGTTGCCTGGGCCTATTTTCTGTTCCAGACTAACCCTACTCCCGTTTTAAATTATGTGTGCTTGGCGATCAACATTATTTAAATGGAAAAAAAACACCAACCAAAGAATTATGAGACAAGCCTTTTCAAACTACTATGAACCCAAGGGCAACAACCTGTCACCACTTACCAGACTGGCTTAACTCCCCAAGGGATGCCGCATGGGCCATCAGTGATGATCTCACTCATCAACCCCCTGACTTCAGCCAGAGAGACTTCCCATCACCATGAATGTCAATTCACCGAAATGCCAGGGATAGTGGAAGTGACATCATGCCCCTGTTCACCTCCACTGTCACTCACACACACATATATACTTGCACATATGCACAAATTCACACTTACATACACTCTCTCTAACATAAACACACTCTCACGCACAAGCATGCACACAACATACATTTAAAAGCATTTTTTACTTACTTCAGCTGCCATTGAAGGACATATTCCAGCTAATTGTACTCCAATTTTAATACACTAATAATGAATAGCATATTATTATTCACTATTAAAGTAATTAAAAAACTACAGAAAACAAAGAAAGTGGAGCCCCAACAGACCTCCTTAAGGACGAGCTGCCACTGTGTTCCTAGCACTAAATCTGCCACTTCAGAGGCCAGGGTTCGCAAAGGCAGTGCCAGGGGTAGCAAATGTCAAGCGAGGGGTCACAGCTGCGACCCCTGGCGACCCCTAAACGGCGTCCGTGCCCATCACACCACTCGTATATGCCGTTTGCTGTTGTATACTTCTGTGCCCACCCTAACTATCCCTTATTACAGGTAGAGAGCTCCGTCGCTTCCCAGCTAGGACTGCATTACATAAATGCCGAATTCACATGTACAAACAAGGCTTCATGCGCTAAACGGTACAGAGAACATTATGTCACTCTCTTTACATCAGGAAAACAAGTGCTGAGAATTGTGCAGAAACAAGATCCACCAACAACAAATATTTTGTTTCAATTGTGCCATAAATCTCTCGTTTCTGAAGAATGTTCTCCCCATAAACACGCAACCTCTGGCGGAAGAAAATGAGCATGAAAACAGTAGCCACACAGTTAACATGTGTTGCTCTTTGACAGACACTTTGGAACATAGCTGTCTGGCAGCTGCCGGACTTCATGTTGAGCTGTCTTGTCATCCTCTCTGCCCCCTTTCTGGAGTCCGTGACAAGCACGAGACTAAAGACGGCTTCCCTGTCACAGGTAATGACAGCACTGTACGCCGCGGCTGCTCCAGTTGGCAACAACCTTCTTAGTCCACAGAACACACATAAGTAAAAAAAAAAAAAATCTGAGAGATCAGTTTTCATCTGTCTTGAAAAATTGAGCACGCTGCACTCACATATTCATTTCGCTCCCGTCTTTTGTCTTGAATTCCCAAAGGCTCTCCTTCGCCCGCTATTTTATAACATTTATTCAAAGTAAGAACGCATCAACAGGCAGATGTAATTCATCAAACGTATGGTCACCAGCCTACGCTTTATATCGGAGTCTCAGCGGGTGCTAGGTTTAAATAAAAGCAGTGGGTTTCATTAAGAATGTGACAGACAATAACAAAGTGCAATAATCACAACCTGTAGTACAAGATTTGAGGCGCGTGGCACTGTAGAGCTGAAGGCTAGATAAGCAATACCAACAGGAGCTGAAAACAAGCACTGGCAAAGCCAATAAATCTTGCCAATGTGAGAGGATTAGCTTTGCTAATGCGTTTTAGCCATTTTGGAGCGGTGTGGCGGCTGTACAGAATGGTTAAAAGTTGTTTAAAAAGAGCTATAAGAGTTATTTAAAAAACCCCTACGAGACAGGAAGGTAAAAAAGCTCTTATACTGCTCTCTTTTTTAACTTTAAGCCATGGGGCATTTCTACCCATACATCAGGTGATGGCTGATCAAAATTCGATTATTGTAACAACTGCAAAGGGGCCCACACTGCAATCTTAAATAATTGCTGCTCCTGTATGACACTGGATGGAAAATAGTTTTTCTGAAAGGGGTCTCTTCAAATTACATGCAGTTCCTGCCATGGAATTACAACGAGCAGCAGACAATGAGTGACAGCCTGTCCGGCAGTAAGCAGGCCACCGGTTCATCACAAATTCAATGCACTTGATCGTACACAACTTGCGTGGAATCCTCTTGCAGTCATCCCTGCTCAGATATAGGAGTGTTGGCCATACCTATCTCATCCTCCTGCATTCAGGTCACAGAACTGCTCCCTCCCTGCGAAAGCAAGATACCAGGGAAGAAGGGTACAGTCTTCAAAACAGGGACTTCATCTGAGCTTCAAATGTGATGGTTTCGAGAAATGATTTGTAAGCGGCCTGTACTTTGCTTATTTGGGGTTAGACAGGAACACGCTCACACCTCTGCCCTGGTACCCAATCTGTGTGAATCGCTCCCCACTGACATCAGATCTATGTATGTGGTGACGGGGAAGTTGGTGGCAAGTAGAGAGAAGGGAGGTAGTGGAATAAAAAGAAAAGGGGCGAAGGCACCCCAGAGCAGCCAGGGAAGGGGCGGTGCAGAGGCTGTGGAGGAGAGCAGTGAAAAGGCTGATAAATAAAGAAAGGTGTTGGTTATGGGGGAGAGCAGCCAGTGCTTAACTTGAGCCAGTGGTTGCCGGTGGAGGACACCAGCACTTATATTTGGGGACCGGTACTTATTTCTCCACAGCAGACATTTCCTAAGGTCAATACAGGGAAAAACAAAGAAAACGAAAATACAGAGGAAAAGAAATGCAGAAAATCTGTCACCGAGAGAAAGCAGACACAGGCAAGAGTGAGAAAATGGGGCATGGAGTGCCTGCCGGCGAACTAAAAAGGCCTGAGATTCAGGATTGCACACCCTTGTATTTAGTGCTGTGACATTTTATAGCGCCAGTCGAGGGTGTCTGAGCAGCGCTTTGGGCACCAATTCTTATTATTTTACAAATAAATCACTGAAAGAAGAAGTTGAGTGAACAAGAGGAGCACTTGGAGTAAGAGCAGTGGAGGGCTGCATGGATGATAGGACAGCCGCAAAGGAAGAGGGGAGGCGTGTCTGGGGAAGAAGCAAAGCAGGGGCGAAGGGCAACGCTGAGTAAGGCAAGAAAGCACGGGTGAGGCAGGAGAGGAATGCAGAGACTGAGGGGCAGCGAAATGCATGTAGATTGGGGATAGAGCAGTTGAGAGGAAGAGAGGGGCTGACGCTTGGGAAGAGCACGATGGAGGCCATGATTAAGGAGGTACTCAGAGAAACTCCCCAGGTGTGAACAATAAAAGCAATAGTTTATGGGCTGTGGAAAGACTTCAGGGGCCTCGGGATAGCTGTGTAAAGCACTGGGGTATTGGGCTGTAGACAGGAGCAGACAGTAAGACACGTAGTGAGGAAATTGAGGTGGTGTGTTTTGCTGGATCAACAGTACATAAATCAGGAGGTCAGTGGGCAGAGGTCGGGCACTAGGCCGGAAGACCCAAGAATGCATTTATTTGAGAGGGGTGGCACACACCATAGACCCCCATGAAGCTATGCCCCTGCATGGAGGAGGTGGAAATTATGGTGTGTGTAGTAAGCTCAGTTCATGTCAAGCAACCACTACTGGAGAAATGCAGATGGCCTCCATTATCTATTGCTGTGGCTGTTATTTTTCAGGTATTTGATTGTCTTACCACCTTTGTGATTGGTGCACAGAAGAATCAGCAGGTCGCTTGCGCATATAGTGAAATGTGAAATTTCTATTAGTACCCTTGTTTCAAAAGTGCACAATTGACCATGAACTTGACCAATGACCATAAAAAACAATTACAAACCTCTTTACAACAAAAATACCAAGTGAAAAAAATGACTTGAAAGAGCCAATTTAAAATAAAAGTGCTTTGGCCAATTAGAAAAAACACTTTGTGCCAAAAAAATGAAACATTCGATCACCCCAACACCAGATGTAATCTCTGTACAATACACACCGGCAGCAGCCGTCTTATGTACCCAGGGTAAATCTCTTGCAGACACGAGCTTCAGTATAAACCTACTCATTGCCACGGGATAAGCCTTTGTATAAAAAAGCAGATGTGACATCCGATCACAGTTCACCCAACCACCAGACGGATCCTGTGTGAAATACACAGTGGGAGCAGGCATCTTACACACTCAGGGATCCCTCACAGGCTCGAGCTTTCCTTCTCCTCAGTCCCTTGACCTACTGTCTCCAGTCACTCATGGCTTAGTCTTTGCAAATCATGGTACGTCAGAGGTTTTGTTGTCAGTTTATTTACTATAAAGATGTAAATTTAGCAATCTGGTGTGTCAGTTTTTTTTTTGCAAGCGTACACCCCAAAAAGAGAAAAAAGAAAAAAGAAAAAACATGCTGTTGCCTAGAATAAAAGACAGAAAACGTGCCTCTTCCTAAACGTTTACATGCCTGTTTACAGAAGGGGGCTCTCGGAAGAATACTGGTAAATAAGGTTTTGGCATGGGGAGGGACAAAGTGAACCTGGAGATCCTAAGCCAGCAAATTGGAAGCAAGGAAACGTGAATTACAAACCACAGAGCCAATGGCAAGCAACTGTCAGAATGCATTCCCAGGTCAACTTTCTGAAACTCCCCAAGATGTAATTCACATATTAGACAGCTGCGCTGCCTGGTAGGCTGCAACAAAAAATGAAAAAAACTGAGAATGCAACAAATATGTAGGCAGAAAGGCCACGCTGCATCAGTTGTTTAAAAAATGTAGCACAAATACCTACATTGACAAATAACCCAATGATCACAAACAAAACCCAACAAAGGACTCAGCACACCATGACAACAGGGACTTGTTGTCAAAGGCATCCAGCATAATATAAACAAGCATTGGCAAAGTAAGCATGCCACCTTTTGGTCATATACATATTATATACAATGTCCAAAGACACTTTGGGGGTCATTATGATCCCGGCGGTCTGTGGAAATGTGGCGGTAGTTCCGCCAACAGGCTAGCAGTACATTCAGCCAACCCGCCAATGTACCACACCGATTGTCATGGCGGTAGCAGGCGCCCGGCTGGAGATAAAAATCCGCTACTGTCCCGGCTGTGGCATTATGACCCTACCTACCACCATGGTTTTTGTGGCGTTCGTAATGCCACAAAAACCATGGTGGTAGGCCCTACCAGTGACAGGGAATCCTTCCCTGTCACTGGTAGGAGGCCCACCCCCCAACACTCCCGAGACAGCCCTAACCCCCTTCCATCCATGCTCCCCCCTGTTTAATCCTCTCCCCCATACATGCACACTCACAGACACACACCACGCATTCACACACTCACTCACACAGGCATACACGCATTCATACATGCATACATCCATTCATTCATGCGCACATCACATTTGCATTCATACATGCAGTCTCACACATGCACACACTCATGCAAGCAACACTACAAACTCATGCACATGCACGCACGCACTCATACATTCATGCACACACACACACAACACCCCCCACCCCCTCCCCTGTCAGAAACCTGACTTACCTGAATCTAGGGGTCTTCCAGCAGTGGACGGGACAGTCCAATAGGCATTGCTGAATTTGAGCCAATGGTTTCTGGGACTCAGCCCTGACATGTAATTGCCAACAGTGGCACTTATGACAGTCTGCCACATGGTGCACTGTTTGTCTCATTTAGGAATGAGCAAAACAACAGTTGTTTAATAATTCAATACATATTAAAATGGCTAATACATGCCACGAAAGCTATTCTCATAGCTTGGGGGCCTGAAGTAGTCAGAATTATCACACTTGTGGGAGTGTGATGGCTAGTAGTTGTGTTGTTACTGTAATTGGCAGTGCAGATAGTGGAAATAGGTGATGCAAGCATAAGTGACCTCATGAAGAGGGCCCTGGCACTATATTTTACAAATCAAACACCGCCAGTAGACCTTTGTTTAAGACTGTTGTGTGGTACTCAGTACTTTGAACTCAGTCTGGTATTTATTCATTTTGCATTGAATAAGTAAGAGGGCTTTCTTGGTTGGTTGTCCCCAGTTCTGCTTTTCTCCCGACACTCGCTCATCATAGCATTATAGCTGTTTCCTCTTTAATGGTGGGTTCATTTTCAGAAAGGGAGATGCAAGCTACCTGTTGAAGTACCCACTGGAGTCAAGAGCAAGATCTTCTCTGCTACCACCTTGCATAAGTCTGCACGGACATTTGACTGTCACAGTGGACAATGTGCCCAAAACCCAGGGCTGGGGCCCTGAAACCAAAAGATAATCCAATATACAATATCTGTGCTGTCTATTAGCAACAGCTCATCAACCTGAACTGGTGCAGGCAAAACAAGGCTAACTTTAGGATTTAATAGAGCCTTTAACCTCTCACAGAAGGAACAAGCATATGTGAATTTGCACGATCTTGCTGGATGAATCCACAATGAATCCATACTTTCATGTTAAAAGCAGAGCAGAATTCTTTTTTGCCCCAGTCAAATGTTGCAAATGAAAAGGTTGTTTATTGAGGGTCCATAATATTGACATTGTCAAGCCCTGTATTCACTTTAGTCTGATCCCATCCAAATTCAGGATTTTCAAACTTGGCCCACCTGTAAAACATCGTCGTAGCTGAGCCAGGCAGTGCCTCCATAAAAATGAGCCTTAAAAATTTAGTTTGAATAGAAAATCATTGAGGTTGCTAATTATGGATTCTCCTCAAGCATGTG
Source organism: Pleurodeles waltl (assembly GCF_031143425.1). NCBI lineage: Eukaryota > Metazoa > Chordata > Amphibia > Caudata > Salamandridae > Pleurodeles > Pleurodeles waltl. The sequence continues at coordinate 375,366,977 of NC_090442.1, forward strand.
AGTCATGAAAACACTCAAACCAAATAACCAATTAGTAATGTTGTCATCGCTCTTAGGCCTCTTGTCCTTAGTGGATTCCTCTCTGTTTTTATCCCTTGATCTAAATCCCTCCTTTGTCCAGGTATAGAGGAAAATGCATCCACAAAATCACCCTTCAAAATGTTCTCCTTGACCTCCCCTGGAACATGCAACGCCAGCTTACCTGGCTCAGATAGGATGATCTTCTGCCAACCAAAGTATTTCAAGGCAGCAACGTTGCACCTTTCAGTCATCACTCCTCCCCCTGTCGAGGTGCCTTATTCTCTTTGGACCTTCTTACCTTTGGACCCTTCCCCTTTTTTCCAGAACCAGCTACTATGACCTCACCTTGTTTCTTCAAATCCACAGTAGTGGTTAAGACCAACTTTAATATGGTCCATGGGGAGATTAGGGAAGAACTGGAAGAGGATGTATCTGGATTGGCCGCTAACTAGGAAGTTAATTGAGTGACTGATGTTTGCACCTCTGAATTATTGTCTGGAGAGTCTTTACTGCTGCCAGAGAGTGATGGGTCCTGCTGCAACAATAAGACAATGACTGATTTCTGACTGTTTTGATGGTAGTGGGACCCTTGCCCCCCTGACTGACTCTGACTCACAGGCCTGTCATTCAGGACAGAGGTGAGGTCCTTTAAGGACTGTCTAATCTCACCTAAAGCGTGGAGGACCTCAACTGACTCTCCCGCCCTTGTGACAGTACTAGGAACCACTGAAGCTGCTGATGAACCTTCTTTGGGTGCTTGCTCAGTGCATGAGGCTATGTTAGAAGCAGGACTCCCCCGGGAGAGTTTGCCTGTACCTCCGCCGACCCATTGTGAAGTACCTGCTGAGATGCTTCCTGCAATGAATGATGCCCCTCAGCTGATTGACCCTGTGTTGCCTGCTTCCTGGACCTTTTCTTAACAGGCAGAATGAGAAGGTACAAGTGACTGCCTAAAATGGCTAACAACCTGGATGTCCTGCTCCAGCTCAGAATTGGACAGAGAGTTGGTGGACTCCCCCTCATCCCTTAATTTAGCCAGTATAAGTTTAAGTAACTGGGCTAGTTCCGGATCCCTTCCATTCCTTACGCACATACAACTACTTCTCCTAGACATTGTGCCACTATCAATGCATCAAACAACAGCAAATGAATCAAGACACAGGTGAATAAAATGGCATTCAGATCAAAACAAGAAAAGCGACATAAAACACCACAGTTACAGTTGTTGTATACGCAGCCCTCACTAGAAAAATACCCCTTTTCTCACCTTGAACGGTACTGATCCATGCTTTTGGCCTTGGGTGGCTGGTCAACAAGAAGGCTTGCAGAACTAACAACCGCAAGGGCCCAGGGCCGGTGGAAAGCAACCACCCTGGGCCATGAAGAGATAGGACCACTGGGGGGGGGGGGAGTTATTGCTTTATAGGTAATCAGAAATAGTGGCAGCTAAGACCCGGATGTGAACCGGGGACCTCTCTCAACAAGCCATGAACGAAGATCAGTGTAATTAAATTACTGCATCAGACCCCGACAGGCAGTGTAGGCTGAGGAAAATGAATTATTGAGAAAATGAGACAGGAAGGAGAGGGGGCGGCAGGACAGTGTTTTTTGTGAGCAGCTGCAATTCTGTCTCTGGTTATGCAGTGCTGGAGTCCATGTCGTGGCTGTGCTGCTGTGTCCAAGTTACTCTGTTTGGTGCTTTGTAACAGGAGACAACAAGAATTATCACTGGGTTTGAGCTTTTCCTATAACTAAGGGCATTATTAATGTATTTTCCAAACTGCCCACATCACCAGTCTCTTGCACACATTGACAACATATAATGCATGGGACCGTGATTGTTGTGGGAATAATGGTAGTTGTAGTGACAATGGCTGTAGTGGTATTGGTGTATTGTTGGAGTAGTAGTAGTAGTAGTATTGATGTGGCTATAGTAGTTGTAGTGTGATATGATAGTAGTGGTGATGGTAGTAGTCAAGGTTTTATTCAATCAATCTATCAGGATTTCTAGAGTGTGGCTAATCACCTGTGAGGGTATCCAGGCACTCTGAGTAATGCTGCTATGGGACTCAGTTGAAAAGCCTGGTCTTGAGTCCTTTCCTGTATTCCAGAAGAGAAGGGAGAATGAGGTCCACAGGTGAAGGGAGAGATTGTTCCAGGATTTCACCATGAGGTAGGAGAAGGTGTGTCTTCCACTGTTGCTACCGCCGATGCAGGGATTGTGTGTTAGGAAGAGGAATGCAGAGTGCAGGTGTCTGGAAGGTTTGTGGAAGTTCAGGAGTTGGTTGATGTATGCAGGTCCTTGATTGTGAAGGGCTTTGTAGGTGTGGATCAGCATCTTAAATGGACAACTGTTCTGGATGGGGAGCCAGTGGAGCTTCTTGAGGTGGGGTTGGTGTGAGTACGTTTGGGGAGGTTGCGGATGAGCCTGGCCACTGTATTTTGTATGGTCTGCAGTCTCTTCAGGAAGTTTGTGGAGATTCCTACATAGGATGCGTTGCCATAATCCAGCTGGCTGGTTACTAGGGCTTCTGTGCCAGTTCATCTGTTGTTTACAGAGAGCCATTTAAAGGTCTTGCAGAACATGTGAAGAGTGAGGAAGAAGGTGGAAGAGACTGTGTTGACCAGGTTCTTCATCGTGAACTGCTGTCCAGAATGATGCAGAAGTTGTGAGCCTGGTCTGTCGGAGTGGATGCGTGTCTTAGTTCAGAAGCCCACCATGAGCCGTTCCATGAGGAGGTATCATTCCCAAAGATCAGCACTTCTGTTTTGTCTGTGTTGAGTTTTAGGCCATTGTTTATCCTCCAGATTGTGATGCCCATCATGCACTTGTGGAAGTTGGGTCTTCTGACAGTGAGAGGATGAGCTGGGAGTCGTCCGCGTCAGATATGATGCTCATCCTGTAGGTTCTGAGGATGTTGGCCAATGAGGTCATTTAGATGTCAAACAGTGTAGGGCTGAGGGAAGACCCTTGAGGCACACCACACATGATGTTTTTGTGCTCCGAGGGAAACAGTTGTAGGCGGATTCTCTGGGTTTTTCCAGTGAGGAAGGAAGCGATCCATCTAAGGGCATTTCCTTTGATTCCAATGAGGTGAAGCCTCTTGATGAGGCGGTGGTGGGATACGGTGTTGAATGCTGTTGAGAGGTCGAGGAGGATCAGGGCCACTATTTCTCCCCAGCCAAGAACGGTTCCTATGTCATCAGTGGCAACCATCAGGGTGGCCCCAGAGCTGTGGCTGGTGCAGAAAGAAGGATTAGGGGAGTCCAGAAGATTGTAGTTCTTTAGGTGTTCCCTGAGTTGGTAGTTGATAGCCTTTTTGAGGACTTTTACTGGAAAGGAGAGCCGTGAGATGGGGCGGTAGTTCTTGAGTTTGCTGGGGTCAGTAGATGGTTTCTTGAGAAGGGGTTTGACATCAGGGTGTTTTTATTCTTCAGGAAAGGTGGCCATGGTTATGGGTGTGTTAAGGATGGAGGTGAGCTCTTTGCTGATCATCTCATCCCAGAGGTTGAAGATGTGATGGGGATAGGTGTCCTTGGGTGCTTCTGAGTAGACGGAGTTCATGGTGGCTGTGGTGTTAAGTGTGGAGAGTTGGTCCTAGGTAGTGAGCATGTGGTTGGAGTTTGCATCAGGGTTGGCATCCATGGGGACGAGGAGGCTGCATTGGGGTTGAGATTCATGGGGGTGAGGAGGCTGAGGTTGTTGGCAGTGGTGGGTTGAGGTTCGAAGTTTTTGTAGATTGTGGAGATCTTGTTGTAGAAAAAGTCTGCCAGGGTGTCGCAGAGTTCCTGAGAATGGGTGATGTTGTTTTCAGTGGCTGAGGAGTTGGAGAACTCTCTGACTATGTTAAAGAGTTCTTTTTTGTGCTTAGAGCTGGCTTTGATATGAACGGCTAGGGCATTCCTTTTTTTTATTTTTATTAGTTGATGGTATTGGTTAAGAGATGACTTGAAGGTGGCTTGGTCTGTGGGCTCCTTGTTGGTGCACTATTTCCTTTCTAGCCACTTGCATTTTCTCAGTTCTGTGGTGTACCAACTGGCCTGCTAGGTGGGGCTCTTGGGTTTGGTGTGCTTGACCGGGGTGACTCTGTCAGCACAATTGGAGATCCAGGCAGAGAAGTTTTTGACAGCCTGTTCTCAGTGTTAAGGTGTGAGGTGTTGAGGGTGTCAGTTCACTGGCTCTCTTACATTTTGTTCCTGCTATGGTGAGAGGTGCTGGTGGCTTGGTCACTGTGGAGTGGGATGGCGTGATGGTGAAGTGAATGATGGCGTGATCTGTCCAGGTGAGCTCTGTTTCATGGCTGTACTTTACTCTGTCGACGGCTGTGAAGATGGGGCTGGGTGTGTGTCCTGCATGGTGTGTGGAGTTGGTAACTATTTGGGTGAGGTTGATGTTATTCATGCAGTTGATGTAGTAATGTTGGGGATAGTAGTGAGGGTAGTGATAGAGCCTGAGTCCCTTTCACTTATTCTGGGGTCCAATGAATATTGTTTCAGAGTTCCGAAGGGTGAAGAGTAACAGTTATCAAATTCATTAAGTTGTTTCTGGACAACCCAAATGGCATAAAATAACATTCAGAGTCAATTCATAGGTTTAAAAGGAATTATTACAGACTCAAAGTCAACGTTACATAAATGAGTCTCAATGCCATAGTGTAAATATATAAAATCCCCAAAGGAGAATTAAAGCCTCGTACAATGTTGAACCTAGTTAACTAAAACTTCTATTGCAACAATGCAAAAGATCAGAAAAAGCATGTGGTTCTTGGTAACTAGAACCAAATTCTCCTGCCTAACCATTTAAACCTAACTCTAACTATTCTAATGCTAAAGGAGTGTTTGAGAAAGGTCTGCAAACTGAAATTCAGTAGACTATTCTGTTAAGAGAGGTGCGGTGGCATAAAGCCACATAAAAGTTTGAGGTCTGTACCTGAGAAAGGTCCGTTCAGCTCCAAGGACTGGAAAGGGTCTGAATCTCTCACTGACTAAACCTTCCTTAAATCAGTTTCCCAAGACGATAACATCACAGTCAAAGCTTCTCCATTGAAACCCTAATTAAAATTAATTGTCAGTTACCTTTTCTGAACCCCCGATACATCCCATCCTGATACTCTTCAGTCTCAGCAAATTCAAAAGAGCTACGACTGCCAGACTTCTAGAACACTCCTCTCTTTGTCTTTGTATAGTTCGTCTTAGACTTTCTTATCTCTCATGCACAATAAGCTCCTTGTTGACTCCGTCTCTGCTCCTAACACCTGCATCTCAAAAGAAACATTTAAGAGAAACAACTCCACACTGAACGGTAACTGTAAAAACAAAATTATATGTGTAGGCTTTCACTCCAGCCAAGTTAATAAAACAAGATCATGCTTTCAAATTAAATGAGTTCTAAACACTGCATATAAGACTATGCAAAATGCTTAAGCGAAATGACCACCCATTCACTTTCTTTACTTGAAGACGTAGTGGCACAGTCAAGCTACACTCTTTCAACCCTCCCTCTGATGAATTTTAAAGTCATCACAAATCCCCCTTCATTCTTGAATGAGACTCTCTAAAACCTAGTTGGTTTAAACAACTTCTGACTAGATTCTTCCAAACGCTTCATATCATCGTAATATCTACACTGACTATCTTACATTTCAACCTCTGCTCTCTTTATTTTTCTGCCTTATTGAACTTTCGTTCTCTGAAACATTTGGTATCCCACAAACAATCCTATAGCTGCAATCAAAAGAATCAACAATGCTTTCAACACAAATCCCAATGTTCCACTTCCCAGGTTACCAAACCATCTGCCTAGAGCATAAAATCCGCTCCCAATTGTCTCCCATGCACTTCTTGCTTCCAATTCCTTCAAATCTCCGGTTAACACTGACATTTTCTGAATATACTTTTGCAAATCTTCACTTTTATCTGGGATAAAAGTGCAGCATTTTTTAACTTTAAGCATCCAACAGACTCCTCCTTCTTTTGCAGCAATATGTTTAACTCAAGTTGATTTTGCAAAACCATTGACCTGATCGTTGTCATTTCAGTATTGAAAACCAATAGTGCTCCAGCAGTACTAGTAGCTAGTTTACCCACTATACTAGACAGCCTTCTGATTTTCAGATCATCCAAAATCACTCCCAGAGATGGAATCATAGCACCAAAAATGTCTCCTTTTACTTTCTCCTCACTCACATCTAGCTTAGGTCTAAACACTTTTGTACAAACAGGATTTTCAAAACACCAGGAATCACTGCATCGTCCCCATCTAAATACAACTAGAAATTTCCTCAAACTTCAAACATGTGCTCACATTCACTCTTTCCCACAAATGCATTATTAGTGGTGGACCTTTCCATCCAGATGCACAATCACCCTCTATGTTCCCAATCTAAAGCTAAAGCAGCTATATTCCCAACTAACTGGTGTTCAATTTCTTCCTTTGTTCATTTATTCTGACTTTGAAATAACTCATCTGTCTGAGATCCAGCCTCCAACCTTCTCCCCCTGTCTTCAACTATGCTCAATAACTTCTTTTCTACATCTGATAAAAGACAAGTTAAGCTGTGTCTATGTGTATTTAAGGTGGAAACAGGTTTAAAATATCCTGAAATTATTTTTATTTACAGAGGGTCTGGGTATCTATTAAAATGTTCAACTGTAGAAATTTCTGAAAGAACTAAATCATAGTTATAAAAAATATTACTGATAATGTCCTGTCCCATAAAATAAACTCAACAGCAGACTACTTGAATCGCATACATCCCAGGTATGTGATGATAAGGAATACCTTCTGAAGCAGATGCAGGCAATTGAGTACATACATAGCAGCCCCTTCCCTTCATGGTCTCTACATAATAATTTACCAAGGAAAAATACACATTTGCAGAATAATCTCTCGGTGTATCTACATGTAATGCTTTCTCACTTAATATATTGCCTGTTCAAGGACTAATATTTCGAGAAGTAATACCCGAAGATATCCCTCCCGCTACAGGATTTGTGGGGGAAAACACTCCTACTAGCAAATTTATTAATATGATAAGGAAAACAAGCAGTAAAGCACCTCTTATACATCTATGCCTATTTCCTTGGTTTATCTCTGTTACGTCTTTAGACTCAGATCTACTATCAAGCAGGGTATGGCAGCAATAAATGTCTCTTTGTTGATTATATCAATGCAAGCAGGAAACTAAAGCTCAAAAGTTCGAAATTCATTGAGTATCAATACATATAAACCTTTGTGAGGCTTCCTTATCCTACTATGTGTTCTTCTAAATGACAACCCTTTTTCTTACACGGGGCCTAGGTGTTTTCCCACGTTTTCGATCCTGATGAATATAAATGTCTCTTATATGTGCTTCCAGATTACAATGAAAGTTCCTAATTCAGCTAAATCACAATGTCCACTTCACGGTGGATCAGCTGAACCAGTTACTCAATGGGAACATTCCCAGAATTCTTGATCTGCATCATTGGCAAACTAGATCCATTCAGGTAAAGAGTACCTATGACTGGCACCCTTGCTCTTTTTGACTTTCTCTGTTTTATACCTTCGTTTTCACTTTCGTTCTGATCGGAAGTCTCTGTTTCCTCAGCAACTGTTGATGGTACACGCTCTTAGGAAATTTCACTTCTTCATACTCCTTTCATCTAGACCATCGGTCTCCGGCTTTCACTTGCCCTCCGGTAGCACTCATTCCTTCACCAAGTTCTGACTCTCAGTCTGACTCCTGCACCTCAGGACAAACTTCTATCAACTGTGTTTCAGAGTCAGATGTGGCAATGCTGGCCTTTCATCCATTGAAACCCAAATGTCAACATCTCTTTTGACACAACCTGCTCTAACCCAACCTTGCTATTCTTCCTCCGACCCTTCTTCCTGTAACATTTTCACCTCATCCCAGGTGTCAACTGTTGTCAACAAGAGGTTAAAGTTAGTCTTATTCATTCCCTCATTCGTGAATGCTCCATTAAATGGAGAAACATTGTGTGCACAATACTTTGCAATCTCATCAGCGTACAGATTGCCCAAAGTCACATGATCATCTCGAGAGGGGTGTGCAGAACACTTGTGCACTGCAACTTGTTCAGGCAATTGGAGTGCATTGAGGAGATTTTTCACCTCTTCACCATTCCAGTTTGGTGATCCAGAGGACGTCATAAGTCCTCGCTGAGACCATATTTGCCTGAAGTCACGAATGCTACCAAAGCCGTACTATTAGGAAAGATCGTCACTTTCAATTGATCTGAAACACAGTATGCTCTCATAAGAGCAATCAGCTCAGCCACTTGGGCCAAAAAAAATCCTTGAAGCCAAGAAGCTTCACAACTCCAGACAGAGTACAAACAGCATAGCCTGCTCTGATTCTTCCTCCACTGTCTCTCAAACACAAACCATCAGTACAAAGGAAATAATCAGATTCAAGTAATGGTTCATCTCATATGTCTGGTCTGGGTTTGTTACTGTCAAACTTTGTCTTTGACTTACCATCTAGACCAGAGGGAGATGGGGTACGGCTTTGGTTTTTGCAGGTCCGGCTCTGGCCGAGGTAGGGGTGACCCCTTCCGGTAGCCACAGTGCTGTTGACAGTTATACACCACTATAGTCTGTGCTCTCCAGAAGGAGTCCCTGAGGAAAAACCGCATAGGGAAAAAAAAACTTCCAGACAGGAACTCCCTAGAAGAAGGAGGACACAAGGAAAAATCAGAATCTTGAAACCAGGAAAAAACACAAGGAGAACAGGAAAAAACAGGAGCAAGAACTGGACATCAAAATTAGAAGACCAACTGGAGTGTAACCACCACCAAGCAGTGTTGCAACGCAAAGAGAAAATAATTCAATGCCCTTATATACCCATAAACAGGGAGTGATGAACAGGAAAAGGAAAAACAGCCATCTTGGATTGGGAAAGGGTAATAGAACAAAATAGGAAAAAATGCCATAGGAAGAAGGGAAACAGGTGCATGCAGGGAACCAGAGAAGACAAAGGTATGATGGGATAACAGACAAAATGGCTTCCCACAAGAAGAGAAGGAAGAGAAGCCCAAGAGGGAATCCCAGGTAAGTGAAGGGCCAAGGGGGTGGGGGCCCGAGAGCTTTTACTTAATTTCAGTGCGCCGGGCAAAATGCGCGGGGAGAACTGAAGCCGAAGTCTGGGCTCCCGCTCCCGCAGCAGTGCTGAGGAAGACGCAAGGCTAGAAAAAGGGGGCGCGGTAGGCCCTGCGGCCTGTAAAAATGACCGCGGCCCTGCCGTGACCCGACCAGATGGCGCTGCACATCCCGGTGGCGCAACAGTTAGATAGTTCAGTGACATCAAGTCAATCGTGGTCTCCCTCACAATCTTTAACTAATCATTGACCCACTATTGGCAACAAAGTGGCAGGATTCAAAATTCCACATCGTTTAACTGTTGCATTTTCTGTGGCCAAAATCACCTCCTCGTACTTTGTAATTCTACTGTTGGTAAGATATTAAGGGCCATATTTATACTTTTTAACGCAAAACTGCACCGCCGCAGTTTTGCGTCAAAAAATGTACCACCGGCTAACGCCATTTCGTAGCGCCGTGCGGGCTTCAAATTTATACTTTGACGCACGGCGGCGCAATCAACAGGTGGGAGTCATTATTTTTTACGCACACCGCAGCGTCAAGTCGTAAAGGAAAACGACGTTAACGCAGCGGAAATGACTGTGGGTCGATTTACGACACTGCAACCCGGATATGCGCTGTTTTTTTACGCAATAGCGTCAAAAATACCCGCGAACACTGCAAGTGCACCAGAGGAGAGCCAAAATGGATCCCAGATGCCCCTACAGACCACAGGAAGATGACAGCAGACCAGGAACCAGCCAGGACGATCCATACAAGAACCAGGACATTTATAGAAAGAAAAGAAAGTGTCACTTCAGTGCAGAGGAGCGGGAAATCCTGGTTAAAGAGGTGACGGAACACCAGCACCAACTGTTTATCACCTCAAAGTTGCCAATCAGTAGGAGAGAGGCCATTTGGCAACAAATTGTTGACAAGATTAACAGTGTGGCTGAAGTACGCAGGACAGTCACCGAGTGTAAGAAACGCTGGCATGACTGCAAACGCAGGACCAAGGAAAAGATGGCCCGGAACAGGAAGGCAGCACTGCAGACTGGAGGTGGGAGTCCAGCACACCAGGACGCCCTGGACCACATGGAGGAGATGGTCGCAGCCGTCATCCCTGAGGAGATCGACACAGGGATTCAAGGACAGGACAGCGCAGACTACCACGAGACAACACACATGCAGGGTAAGTCGCATGGGGAATTAAAATACAATAATGTTGACTGTAAGCAGGGGGGGAAATACCTACTACACATTGCATGTAAGTCATCATATACATGGAGTGGCATGGGTAAAGGTGTACTGCAGGGGGCATGGCCTGCACAAACATAAGCTGGGGCACAACATTACACTACACCAACAACAGTCCCATGGGGGCATGCTGTCATGCCAACAATGGAGCAAAGGGAAAGCCTCGACAGGAGGGAAGGCCACTACGTCAAACTTACATCCTGGCACTCGTCAGCCAACATATCTCCTACAGTAACTAGGTCCCTATTAGCAATCCTCTAGCCAAAACGACAACTGCAATGTAACTGCAACAACAGTTGCCACTACCACCTCTGATCTGTGTGCAGCTATAGTAGCCAATGGCAGTAACCTCCCCATGAACATACATACCTAAATTAGGGGGTGAGGATGACATCTGCAACAATCTCCTGAAACAAGACAAAGGCCCCAGTACATGCAAATGTCAATGCCCATAGGTGTCACAAACATCAGCCAATGTAAACAGCAATAGGAGTGACACACCACTAAGGACACACCCATGCTACGTATGTCAGGGTCCTTCCTGTGCCTGGTAAACAAGGCAACATCACAAATGTCATACTGCTCAGACAACAGCATTGAGGCGGGGACACATGGAACTGGTCACTGAAATACACCTGCACAGTCAGAGGACGAAATAGGACACTGATACGACTATCAGGGCAATCCAATGTAATACACATTACCCAACATCAGCAGGACACATTAACTATATCAACATCCATATCACATCATAACATTGCCATGCATAGGATATGCTACATGTCAATTACAATTAAGTCAATGTGAACGCTCAGGGATTGGGGCAGGTCCTGAGAGTCAAGTGTGCTGCAAGGACCATCAGAACACCCACAGCCAGTGAAAGGTCTCACCATGAGAATGGATATACACGGAGGGTCGAGTAGGACAAAAAGGTGGCTATTCTCTATTTGGCATAAAGCAACACCTAGAGGCGATGAGGCTGACAAGTATGATAACTCAATAACATACATGTGACACACAGGTGGGCCATAGGCCTGGAAGAATGCCCATCTGAAGAACAGCAGATATCAATACAAAACAAGATCACAAAGTGAATTCATCAAAAGGCAGGCACGTCACGTCAAAATTGTCACAACACAGACACACTAATTGTACCCTGTTTCATTGCAGAGGAAGATGGATCTGTTGCCGATATGCCTATCCCAGATTTCCCTGATGACATGGATGACGAGCCCATAAACATTCCCCAGGAGACCATCCAAAAGGTCCTTGAAACCCTCCAGACCCCACCTTCAGTCACAAGGAGGAGCACAGAACAAGCAGCCAGCGCAGAGGAACCACCCACCACCCCAATTGCAAGACCTGCCAGCTCCAATACAGCTGAGGACTCTGACGACACTGGCACCAGCTTTGAAAGAACTGTAGTTGGAGTACAGCGGGAGCTGGACAAGGAGGTGCGGGTTGGGATGCAAACTATGGCAGCCAGCCTTGAGGGGCTGCGCTCGTGCATGATGTTATCTGCAGATCAGGCAGCAGCTATGCAAGCCCTAACATCCATACTGCAAGGACTACAAGAAACTGTCAAGGAATTCACCACTGCAGTAAGGGTTTTGCCACAACATCTTGCACCCCAAACATTCCACTGCATGCAAGAATGCAATCATGACTCCCTCAGGGCCGACCTGGCTGCCTACCATCGTGATGTGGCTGCTATTCTCAAAAACCAGCAGACCCTCCTTGCTGCAGTACTGCCCTTAAGACCTTCACAGGGAGCAGCGACTGGGATGTCTGACTCCACGTTTTCTAACACTGAGGTGTGTGTTGCCCCTTCGCAACCAACAACAACAAGGACAAAGCAGGCAACACACACATCAGAAGAAGAAGACATGGAACAGATTACATTCACACGGAAGAGTACCCGGAAGCACTAGTTCCTGCACCATGGCCTACTTTGACCAAGGTCCTACGTTTTGTCAAATGCCAGTCTTACAACAACTATACTCAATGACTGTTCTGCAAACCACTGTATAACTTGTCAGCATGCCCAGTTAATGTCTCTCTCCTACTAATCGGCAAATCCTGTCCCTCTGCACTGTCTGTAACATCACCCCAGCATGTCAGTAGCATTATCTACACCCCTTCTGTAGGATCACCATGTAAGATTGCACTAGAACGGACTCAGCAAACATGGACAATGTACATATTGCACTACAGCACCTATCAATAAATAGCACTTGCACACCAAATATGTTTCTGTGTAATTTGACACATCAACTGTGCAGTAGATAACACAAATGTGCCTGTGTGACAATCATGTTGCTTGTCAATACAACTGTCCTGACATCATGTAGTCAGATACATCTGTGCAGTGGGCAGGATTGCATCATAGCCTGCCCATCCTGAGTAGAATAACTGATGAAGGGAGAAACCACACACCATCAAGCAGTGTTGGACAGAATAATGCTTCATCAAGAGAAATCAAAGTCAACTAATAGTGGCTGATAAATGTTGTCACCATGCAATACTAACACATTGAACTATGCAGTCTAATCTAAGCAAACACTACAAAATACAGCATCAATCAACCTTTCTGAGTAAACATCCAAATAGGTAATCACGCAGAATTTTTGCACAAATGATCTATGTCAGTTATGAAGATAAGAAGACAAGAGTGTTAACAAGACCTCATCTTCAAAGATGTCCCTGAACATCACACTGCAGTCCGACCTAAAAATGTCCCCACAATACCAAGTCTGGAAGCACACTTTGTGACGTAGAAAACATACTCATCGACACAAATCCTTTGTGATCCATGTCAACTCCAATTGGTGGTTCTAACAAATGGTGGATACTTACCAAGGTAGCACTGGGGTAGCTGCCATTTTACACCTCAGTTTGTTTTTGTTTGTAGCATAGGACACAAATGTCATAGAACAACAATCATCTACACTGATGCCAAGGCCATGATCAAGTAGCAGTTAACACATAATGCAAAGGGTTATCTATATATTTATTCCAAACTAATCACACAAGAGGCAACTAAGGGAAAAGTCATACCTACACTAATCTAACCTGACTACTCATTACCCACAACTGTCCCTAACTAATCTAAGCTAAACTTACTCTTCACATATAACGAATCGATCTAAACATCAACCCCCACCCACCATTATGAGACAGGACACATGCAGGACAACACATACTAACCTACACACATACTATACTATCCTAAACAATCATATATATATATATATTTTTTTTTTTTTAAACACACAGGAACCCCAATATTGACCCCCACCCACACAATTAATAAGGAAAAGTAGAAAGAATCAGGACCCCCCACCCTCCTCCCTAACACTAACTAAACTAACAACCTATACTAACCTAACACTAATCCCCCAAGCCCACTAATCATGATAACAAGGAAAGAGGAGGGAGGGGATGGAATAATGTCCATTGAATACATCAGTCCTAGAGGTTGGCCCTCCGGAGGGTCCGCCTGATAGACCTGACCCGCTTCTTGATGTAGGCGTCATCCTGGCTGAGATTGTCCACCTTCCTTATAACTTTGTCCATTTTGCGTTCCAAAGCCAGGAATGCCGCAGGGTCGATTGGTGGTGCTGCTGCTGTTTGGGTCCCGGCAGAGGTGCTCTGTGGGCGTATTGAGCCTAGCCCACTGGACTGTCCTGCAGCTGTCACACTGCTGGGGCCTGGGTGTGCTGCAGAGGCAGGGACAACTGTCCCCGCTGTGGCTGGGGCCACTTGGGGAGAACCGGTGGTTGTGGTGGTGGTGGCTGTAGTGGGCAACCTTGGGCCACCCTGTGGTGAAGCCCACCATGCTCCGGAGGCCCGATCCGACTGGTATTTACGGGCCATCCTTTGGAACCCCGACTGCACCTGCAGGATGTGTCGGTACCTCATGGCCCGCCTCTCAAATTCATGCCTCTGAGGCAGTCATGTTTGCAGCTGTGAAGACAAAGGGCAACTATTTACCATAGGAACTGCATTGTGTGGAATAGCGCAAGTGGTCAATCTGACAATACATCTACTGTACTTGTAACAGCTCATATCACCATACAGATCATTGAAAGTCTCAGAGGAAGTACATGGAAAGCCTGCCTACAAAGGTCATCTCACACATAGCACATACAAAATCTACATGATGGGTAACAACTGGCAATAACTTGTCATCAAAGTACTGACAGTTGCAGCTAACAATCATGCTGCACCTCCTCCGCCTATTGCCTGGACTACATATGTCAGTGTATGTGATAACAATCACAAACTTCAAGGTCTGCAATTTGTAATGGGATTTGCTAGTGTAGTACTCATGTGCCATAACTGAGTGTGTACACTAGGTTCAAAACCATATTTCATATAATCACAAGTATGTGTAACATACTGGTTGCTTCAGTCCTAGGTACCCTATTCACAAACCCATGCCTGTGTTTGAGGGGGGGGGGGGGGGAAGAACAACAAACAATCCCAAAATAGATGCACACCCAGGAGTGTATAGAAAGCTCAACATGTTTTTGGCTCCACACACACACCACCAGTAAGGGCTATCAACAAATTGGAGTCAGCTAAACCTTGTCCTATCCAAGGTCCACACATGTCAAAATGTACTGACCTAGGGCTACATCACATACTTCCAGTGCAGGATAATTTTCAACAGACAGAGAGGAGCAAGAACACCCATGATCATGAATAGCATGCACACCTAGGCCGTTGCACTCTAGTCCAACACACTTCTAGTACAACTTGTGGAAGTACATGCTCCCGGAAGATCCAACCTACAGTGTACTCAGTACATCGGTTAATAGGGAAGCAGCAGTCTTCAGACAAGCCATTTGCTGAAGCTATCTGGGAGAATGTCAGTCTGACATGCAGACTCAGTCCGAGACGAGTCACAGTGCAACTCTTATTGTAAGTAGTGTATTCCACATGACTCACCCCAGTACCCATAGCGGGCCCTACAGGAATGGCCTACAAACCCAAGATCAGACAAATGGATAAGCATTCGTCAACTCAAAATAATGTGATAACTGAAATCCCACTAATGGAACAAGACTAATGATTGGGCAGCGCATCACACCTTGCAATGTGTTCAACACACAGTAGTCCATCACACATCACCAGCAAACACAAAACATACCACACATGTCAACACTCACTGTAGGTGTCGGGGTCCTCAAAACGAGCCACCTCTCCCACTGTGTACGGTGCAGGTCCACCTGTAAAGCATGGAAGGAAGAATATGCTCAGAATCCGTGCACTGACAAACAATTTCAAATACAAATACAATGTGATAATCTGACATGAGTAATGAAACACTTTCAGACATGCTCATACTGCATGGAATAATTCCTGGGCAACATTTACATAGGATGGGTCTCCTGCTACAGTTACATACACTTCTATACACATGCAGTGGCCCTGACTGTCATGTGGTGGCAAACATGCACCTCCATTAGTGTGCAGCAACAATATAGGTGTGTATTCATCTCATCATGTGCATCCAAGAGAGACATCCAAAAGCTGGTTACTTGAGGACTGCATGACCTGTCAAACAGCCTATGTGGTCATGACACATTTGTGACAGTTAGGTACATGGTACAGAGGGCCAGGTACTTTGGCAATGCCTAATGTTGTTACAGTTTCATAAATTGATGTGTCCAAACAATGGTGATTGGCACCAAACATAGATGTTTGTACCCTAGTCCATACCTTTGGACTGCCATCCCTAATTGTATTTTGGCACAAGTAACAAAAAATACCTTTCTAAGATGTTAGCTGAGGGCACCTGACTCCTTTACAAATATGGTTCATGTTCAGATCTGGCATGTATCAATAAAATGTGAAGGAGCACATTTATCCCGAACAGGCATGGCACTTCTGTGAACCCTTTCCCTACACACTAACCAGACACACATGAGACATATGTCTGGGCCACATTGCTACCATCAATTGACGTGACGGCAGCACTCATTTTCAGCATCATGTAGGGTTTCCAATGTCAGTCTAGCGATAGCGTCAACATATGTAGGTATGATGTTACTACATCCATACTTCACTGACAATTGTGACCTGTAGAGTCCTGATTGCGTCATTAATGTGTCGCTTGTCTGACACAAAGGCGGCACTACATTACATTCTGCTACAAGCAACCTGTAAGTGTGGAAAACATGAGCTGCCTGACTGCTAGCATTTGTCATCCTTCACATAGTGCATCAATTACCCTGTAGGTTTCCCTAGCATTAGACACAGTCAGCTACTTATCTGGCAGATTGGGTACCAATCATCTCATGTCACTACACAGCTTTTAATTGTGCACATTTACATGATCTGTACTCACCAACATGACCACCAATCATGATTCCCAGGTAGTCCAGCAGATCTTACTCCCTGGAGATCAGGTCAGCCCAGCGGTGCTTCAATTGATGCTCATTCCGTTGGCTCCCATACAGACGCACCAAGTGATGGCGCACCTTCCCCACCGGACTTTTCGGGCCTCCGTGTGATACCCCTCTATCACCCTACCCCCAGCCTCCAGCATCAGTGGGAGGAAATGGCAAACCAGCCATATGAACCCCCCCCAATTCCTCCTCACCCATCCTGGAGAGACGTGGCCTACCAGACATTTAGGCACAGAAAAAGAGGAAAAAGTAGTAGTAAAAAAAAAAAAGAAAAGGGGGAAATGGGGAAAGTTTGAGTGAGGAAATACAAAGAAAACTTAACAAATAGAAGAGCCCAACTATCCCCTATATAACAGTACCCACAACAGACTCCCACAGACAATAAATACAACACTGGACTGGACAAATTTATACAACACACACTCAGACAGTATTCTACAACACAATATTGATGACAAAACAACAAGTAAGATGGCACTCTGGACACAAAAGCACAAATTCACAGGACAACACTTTGAACACAGCCACACAGTCTAGAATAATGAGAGACTGCAAAGTGAAAGTGAAAGTACACCCACTGTACAGATTCTGTAAACAGGATATCCTATTACATGACATCCTGCATAACATGGCCGCCGTTTTTTTCCATTATGCGTCATATTTTCACGCATACAGGTTGTGTGTCATATTTTTTGACGCACAGGAGTGCAGATAAAGCAGAGTCAAAATATTTTTAATAATTGGTAAATAATATTTGTTTGCAGCATAATTTACAGTTCCAGAGGTGAAAATTAAGCCGCAGCCAAAATTATTTCTATTTATTAAAAATGTTTTTGATTCTGCATTATTTGCACTCCTGTGCATCAAAAATTATGACGCACAAGCAATATGCGTAAAAATATGATGCATTATGACAAATATGTATTTCATTTGTCCAAATGAGTAATGGAATTTTGCATGACCAAACGGTGCCAAGTGATAAACCTTGGGGTTAGCTATAGCAAATGTCCTTTATAGGATGTATAGAAGGTATTCACAGTGCAATAGTAATGATTGGCCAGAATGGATATTACTCATATTTGCGCACATATGTAGGTAATTGCTGATTGCAACTTTCAAAATATGAAAGAGATAACAGGATGTATTCATTAGCGAATTTCAGAGCACATGTATCAAGCTATTCCAAATAGCAAAAAGGGCATTTGGGTAATGCAATTGTCGCCTAAACCTTTGTTGGGGGTAACCATGTGCTAATTATGAGTTAATGTAGCTAAAATATGTTTCACTATTGACATGTAGGGCACACATGGCCCTTATGCATGTGTGTGCTTCACATGTGCGTAAACAATGTCTATTTGGGGTGCAGCAGAGGGGGACTTACGCCACCAGCACCCTGGGGTTTGCTGTTCCTCACTTGCAAATTTATCAGGACAGGATGCTGGGTCAATCAGGAGCCAGCTCTTTGACAAATGACATGATCAGTTTTCTGACTAGGACTGGTCAGAGGGAGCAGTAGACAGTTGACATGTCACACTGTGTATGTCCTGTGTTGTTTTGAAGGTGACACATGAACCCTGATAAAGTGTTACACGGCAACATTAGTAGCAATGCTTAATGGTGTAATTGCCCAAATGACAACATCTATGCTGTAGGAGGCATCAGCAGGGACGGTGCATGTAAATTTGGGTAGTGTGCATGGAGGTGATCACTGGTGTGGCCCCCATCAGTGTCTCACAAGTCCTGTCGGATGAGATTTGCTTTAAAATGGCCTACAGTACCTTTCACACGGGAATCAATCTACAGGTGATACCAGGCCTTAAAAACTCCAAGCCAGTGTATTATTTGAGCTGACTTCCATGCAGTGAGATGGTACTATGACAATGGTAGGCATAGGAAAGGATGTGGCACACTGGATGACTCTTGTGAGTGTGTGTGTGTAGATGAGGGTATCTCAGGGTACACATATCAGCATTCCAGGGACCTCTTCAGACAGGTGGGGTGTGACCAGGCGCATGGGTGTGTAAGGTTTTTAGAAAAGGGCTGACATGTAGATGGGATGTGATGTGCTGGATGCTTGTCATATGTGTGGCACTAGTGCTGTGTATGTTCTGCTTATGTGTAACTCTAGTGACAGATAGTCATTGCAAAGATTGTATGTAGTTGGAATTACTGCTGCCAAGAGTCTGGTCATACATTCCTGTTCCTGAAGCAAAAGCATGTCAACTGCCTGATGTATGAGGCCTGTTTTCCCCTAGTTGAGTGATGATGTTTTAGTTGTGTGCCATCCGCTGCGATGAAACATGTTTCCAACATGTATGTGTGTAATAGGTGTGGTCCTCAGCTATTGCCATTCAAAGGTAAACTGTACAGGATGTCAGTTATTTACATTTTGTGTGTATGTGACCGTTGTATGATAGGCATCACATTTGTAGTGTATTTTTCTGTGTCCTGATTGTTATCTCATTAATGCTCCATGAGGCGACACTCTTCTTCTGATATTTAGAGCTAAAGGTGTGCAGAAATGAATAGCCAGACCATGATGTGGTGTTTGTTGTCATTGTTTATTTACAATAGTTCATTAAGTGGTGATGGTGATAATATTTAAAAAAAATAATTCACAATGTGTTGGCGCCTACGCACTCCAGTAGCCGTGTTTGGTTGTTCCCCCTCCTGTTGCAGGGCAGCATCCTCCTCTTCCTCGTCTTCAGGCATGTATGGGTCTGGTTCCAGGAGGGGAATGTTCCTTTTGACACAAATGCTGTGCAATATTGCACATGTGAGGATGATCCTACAGACCATCTCGGGGGAATATAGTAGGCTACCACCAGTGATGTCGAGGCAGCGGAACCTTGACTTGAGGATGCCGACGGTCCGCTCGACAATGCTGTGTGTCCTCTTATGGGCCTCGTTGTATGCACACTCTGCAGCAGTACTCGGGTTGCCAAATGGTGTCATTATCCATGGCTGGATGCCATACACCTGATCAGCTGAAAGAGAAAAAGAATGGGATCATGTTGATGTAGCTGGCACTATTGAAAAGACCTTTCATGGCAGTAGTAGTCTTGTGTTGTCTTTGACTCTTTTGTGTACTGATGTGACATCCTATACTTGTAGGCTATACCATCTGCATTGTGTTGTTTCCTTGGCTGAGCAAGTGTTTGTCTGCTAACCGTTTGTCATCAGTATGTTTTGGGATTTTCAGTGCAGTGTGCCCTCCCTAGCATTGTGACTTGTGATACAGGTGTCTTTGTGTCTTCACTTGGGGTGAGTTGATAGTTCCATGTAGAGTTTAAATTGTAACTGTTGTTAACACGTCCATATCAAAGTACCCTGGACATCCCATAGCTTTAGGCTTATGCAATGTATTAATGTAAAGGTCATTGGGACACTTACAATTTGCAAGGTGACATTTTGGAAACCACACTCATTAATGTCTTCACATTAGGCTGTACAGTAAAATCCAATGTGTGACAGGTTCAATGGTGACTTAAGAAACATGGCTAGTGATGTAAGGACCTCAGTGTGTTCCTGTCTAGATGTTGCTGTTGTGGTGTATGTGTTGTGTTCTAGAGGGTTGATGTGCAGTGTGTATATAAGTAGGTTTTAGTACTTACCAACAAGTAGTCCATTGCCATACCGTCCATCCTGGAAGTGTTGGTTGATGGTGCAGTGATGGAAGATGAATGAGTCATGTACACTCCCAGGATATTTAGCCATGATGTTGGTGAACATTCCTTGGTGATCGACTATGGCCTGCACGTTGATGGAATGTGTGTGCTTCCTGTTGTGGTAGAGGTGTTCAGTTGCAGCAGGTGGCCCAAGGCGTACATCTGTGCAGTCGATTGCACCAAGGACGTGTGGGAAGCCACTGATTGCGTAGAACCCCTGTTTAGTTTCCTGCTGCATCTGCAGTGTGTTAGGGAAGCAGATGTGGCGGGGTGTCAGGCGAATGATGGCATCCAATACTTTGGGCAGAAATGCGGAGAATGATGGTTGTGATATTCCGCCTACCAGGGCACCAGTTGTTTGAAAAGAGCCACTTGCCAGCATGTGGAGTACGGCAAGCAGCTTTGTTTCTGTTGGTATGGTGCGGGGTGTCACCAAAGTGGGGGCCAACTGCTGTTCAATGTTTTGCAGCAGCTGCTGAATGGCCTGCCAGTTCACCCGGTACCTCTGTATGATGTTGTGTTCCCTGAGGCCCTAAAGGGTGGTTCTTGGGCAGAATATCCTCTCCTGCCTTCTGCGCTGCCTTTGGGGTCCCTGCTGGTGTTGTTGTAGCTGCTGTTGTTGCTGCTGGGCTCTGCATCTGCGTGCACGCTGGATTAGAATGACCTCCATGTCTCCCTGTTGCGGCTCTGCTGCTCTGCTGT